>NC_134297.1:5879885-6189353 GCF_949628215.1 Phalacrocorax aristotelis | reverse complement strand
ACCCTTGGGTGGACTCGGGTCTTTTTGGATGGAGGACGCTGCAAGAGTAGAAATTTGGAGTGAAGTCAGGATCAAAGCCTTAAGAAGTTGTTTGCACTGGTCCTGTGTAAGAAATAGGTGCACAGTACATCATCTTCCTGTCACTGCTGTCCATTTTCCCCTTACCCTTTGCACATAACTTAGAGCTCTGCCCTGCGATTCTGTGGAGTTGGCTCCGATAATAAACCTAATTTATATCTGGTGGGAGCCCTGACTCTTCCCTCCCACCAACTCTGTGAGATACAAGTGCTCTGCCTGTAAATGCTGATATAAGGGAAACGCGTTGCTTGCAGCGATCGCTCGATGCTGTTCCCATTGGCATGTGATATATCATGATTAACAGTCTCTCCTTCGTGATATTACTGGCCCCAACTCGTGATCTTGGGAAGAATTCAAAGTCTGGTTTATCAGCAAAAAAATAAGCTAGTTAAACTTAAAACAGCAAGACTCAGCTCAGGCTAGAGGATGATTTATTAAGAATTATGGACTTTGGAGACGGCGAGAGGGAAAGGAAGCCACAAACCCCACATACAGCCTGTAAAAGTTCCAGTTTATAATCTAACGCGAGTGACTGTACAGCTCAGGCTGAGAAATCATCTGGGATTCATCACAAGGTAGAGACAAGCAGCTGCAGCGAGTTCACGGACAGGAGCGTCGCTCCCGTGGGCACGACGCAGAACCCGGCTCCTCCTTTTGAGCCGCTCCTGTGCCCTCCCTGGGTACCCCACCTGCTGCACTTCCCAGGCTCGGGGTACCGAGGGGGACATGGCGAAGCTCTGGGGTGCTTGGCCCATTTGGGCACAGCCTGGCTCTAACGGGACTTCACAGCATCCGCTGTTTCAGTTACGAGTAGCTGCAGCTCCCCATTTGGGCAGCACCCAGTTGTTCCCTGCTAAGTGGGCAGCAGTATTTCCTTTTGGCGTCTATTAATTTGTTAAAAGCAGGCATCTCCATTATGAATATGTATGTGAATATAAAGTCTCACCTAAAACCAGGCAAATGACCTGCAACAACACTTTACACTAAACCCAGGTTTTTTCACAGCAGCAAAACAAAGCGTTGGAAATAAAGTGGAAAGAAGGTATCACAAACAAGGGGTCATTTTCGCAAAGTCTTTTGATTTGGAGGAAACCGGCTTTTTCCACTACAAAGCCGTTACATCCCAAACCTTTGGCTCGCACTTACAGAAAGCACTGCAGGCATTATTAATGACCACTAAAATCTCAGGACCAAAGCATCCACGCTGACGCCTCCCTTTCTGCAGAAGGATTACATTCATTCATAAACCAGAAAAAAAACCAACCACATGCCAATGTGATACCATCGGCTGGTCTGAAAATCATTCAGGAAACAAAGTAGCGAGGCTGGATTTCTTAGCGTCAGCCGTATCATTCTCATTAAGGCCTTAAATTTTAATGCAGACCCTGGAAACAGGCAAAAACCTGAGGTTCCCTCAAGGGCAAGATCACAGCTCAGCTTTCAGAGGGGTCCCGATGAGAAGGAGACAGGTAAAATGTATTAACCAAACCAGAAACTATTATGGGAGCATTGATCAGGGGAAACCTTTCCTTCCCCGCTGAGTGCCCAAAAGGTGTTTTGCTGTAAAGGGGGTTACAGGAAAACGTGAGCAGTTGTGTGGGGATGGGAATGTGCTGTTAAAGGCAGGGCTTTAATTCCCACCAGGGCCAAAGCCTGGGAGAACAGCTGAGCACTGCTGCTGGCATTTAATATCCAACATCTGCGTCCTTACTGCTTTGCCACACAAGAACCGAAGCCGTGGGATGGAGACAGATGCGGGTGGTAGCGGGTCCCATTGAGAAACCTCCCGTGTGTTGCTCCTGGAGGAGGCAGCTGCTCTTTGCAAGGGCTTCGGGGACTTGTTTTACCATTTTTTGGCAGCCAATTGCCAATCTGGGTGGAGGTTACCTTTACCAGTGCTTCCTCCCAAAGCTGTGAAAGCAGATATTGCTCGGCTTACTGGAGACATCCTACCTCTGGGATACCTCAAACCTGAAGTCAGCAGGGATGGGAAGCACCTGCCCGTCTGGAAAAGGGGGGGGCTGTCCCCCAGGAAGCAAAATCCTTCCTACCCACCAGATCTGCTGCCTTTCGAGCTGTGAATGTTGGCAGAGACACAGTTTGCTATCTCCTTCCCAGGAGAGCGGCGACAGCCCGGACCCTTGGCTTCCTCACGTTTGATCTGGAGCTGGCACCGGGGGAACCAGACGGGGTAGGCAGATAAGAGGGTTGAGTGCTGTGCTCGGGAGCAGTCATCTCCGGCCAGGAAGGCAGAGCGTCACGGACGAGCGGGAAGGGTTCGGGGACATTAAGGGCATAGGATAAACTCTCTCCTCCTCCCTGTGCCTTAGGGAACGGTGAGGGCATCCCGTCTCTGCCTCAATTTCTCCATCTCTGAAACAGGGATGGAGGAAAACCTTTTGCTTCTGAGGTTTTATCCCCAAAACAACAACCTGTCAGGAGACGCAGATAACCCAGACGCAGCGCCCTTGGTGTGCAGGGATGGCAGAAACCCGGGGGAAGAGCCCTCTGCTCCCCGGCTTGGTCCCCTGCTTGCTGGGACCCCGTGCAATGCCCCTTTCCTGTGATGGGGACCCCGTGATGAGCTGGTGAGGGCAAGGCAAGGTTTGCTCTCTGCAGCAGAGACGGCAAAGCCTCTCTGGGAAGCTCATTCCTCTCCGGCCCCCTAACCCGCTCCCTTAGCACGAGCCTGTGTTTGTGCATTCTTGTTTTATAGAGACAGAAAAGCCAACAAATATAAACTGAGCAAGCAGGGAAGCAAAACGAGCTGCTCTCAGGCCTCGCTGCCTGTAAAGATGGAGTTGCAAAAGGCAGGGTTAGCCCTGGGCGAGGAACCGGTGCCTGCGCAGCCCCTGCAGCATGAGGGTCTGCAAACCAGGGCTACCGTGCCGAGCTCGTGACACGCCAGACCCTGCGCACAGAGCATTTCTACACCCAGGAAAAGAGTTTACGTGTCCCTGTTTGGGGCTGGTTGGGTGCTCGGGGTCAGTACTGTGCCCACCCTCCATCCCAGCCGTCATCTGCAGCAGCAGAGCTTTTGCTGGGAGGACAGCCTGAACTGCAGACACAGGCAAACCAAGCAAGAGTCAGGGCTTTGAAGTGTTGCTCGCTGCAGCAGCTGCAAAGGGAGCAGAATGACAGCAAGCCTGTGTTTCCCCTCCGTCCCTCCTGTCTCTGAATGAGCCTGGGCAGGACGTTGGAGGACACTGTTTCCTCCAGCCTTTTAATTTCTACAGCCAGGAATCAGCGGAGTCATGGGGCACCATGAACACCGTTGCTCCCTTGAAGTCGCAGCCAGGCTGGCAGAGCACAGAGGGGTCAAAGCGCCGCCCTCACTCGTTCTCTGCTGGGGTAACTCTAGTTATTTCCATCCAGCATTTATGCCATGCTGGCTGGGGGCTGCGCGTTTTGAACCCTGAGCACTAGGATGGTGTCTCCCAGACCTGCCCCCGCCCCGCCCCAAACTAGCAGGGACCGAGCTGGGAGGCTGAGGCACTTTCCCCCTTTGTGTCCCCGGCGTCTTCCCCGATTCAGCTGTCACCTGAATTTTCACCTCCAGCCCCAAACGCTTCTGAGACGGTCCGGTCCCCGCAAGCAATGGTGCGAGTCGGCCCCCGGCCGGCCGCCAGCCCGACCGACCGCTTCATTTCCAAGTTATCCCCATCGACCCCCACGGTTTATGTAACTTCACTTCATGTGAAGTGGATTTACTTCCTTCTCCCCGGAGGATGAGATAAACAGTAAGGAGGCAGCTGCCGAGCGGCACGCAGCGAAACCGAGCCCAAACCCAAGGGACCTCGCGCTGCACCCCAGGACCTTCTTTGGACATTTAGACCAGCCCTGGGTTTTATTCCAAGTCCTCGTCTACCCCAAGGAAATATGCTTGCATCACTCTGACCCAGCCAGCACTCCGGTATAGACAGGTAAATAAATGACCAAAGCTAAGTAAACCTGCTGAACAAGAGTTCAGCAAGTGCAGACCGAAAAACAGACTCCTTTTTTTGCCTCCTCCTGTTTTAAAACTGGTCAGAGGACGTTGGCAAACTCTCTCCCCACGGCCAAAGAGCTGCACAACGTTTCTCTGGGACTTTCCTAAGAGGAAGCAGAGAACAGGCTTTGCTCCCTGTCACCACGCACTTTAACTCAAGTGGTTTGCACGAGAAATCACTTACACCTAAGAGAAACATTCAAACACCAGCCTGATGGTCCTGAGCCGCAACCCCGTCTGAGGACATTAGTCCCCCACCCTTGGAAAGACCCAGATCTGAACGAAATCAGCACTGCAATGAGAAATGGAAAACCATGGCATATTGATTCCTGCTGATGCCACATGATTTTGCTCTTCTTGTTCTTATCAGGCCAGAAAACCCAAGCTGAGTCTTGATAAAATTCTAGATAAATAAAAACCAGCTCCCCTGGGTTTAAACCTTATGACTCAGTGGCTTATGGCTCCCTCCTTAGAGCTGAGCCTCTTACATCCCAAAACAGCGATTTGGGATCCCTCCTCACCCCTTCAATATTAATTTTTGCTTTTTTTTGGTGGCTATTCATCTCACATTCATAAAACACCCACCGCCGGGGCTCACACAGGATTTGCAGTTGGGGGGGGCGGGATTCGGGTCAGCTGAATCCACTCAGAAAGAAAAGAAAAAAAAAAAAGCCTGCCCCAGCCCCAAAATCTCTTCTTTCTCCTGCATTTCCAAGTAGAGGCTGGTGGGAAGCATGAGGCCTCAGCACCGCCGACCCCCGGGGCTCAACGGTGGGAGGAGAGGGCAGAGGCATCGGTCCCCGCGTCCCGCACGGAGCTGACATCAGTTCCTCTCGGTTTTATTGACGCGGTCCCAGCTCTGGCCTGATTTTTTAATTGCCTCGTAATTCCTGCAGCACTTAGAGTTTTTATAAGCCTCCTGCTTTCCCCAAGGTCAAGAACGAGTGCCCCCAGCTCCCCCGTTTTCTTAATCACCTAATGGCGAGTGAGCAGTAAAAGAGGAACGCGGATGCCATTTCCTTGCACCGACGGGGTACGCGTGCTGTGCGGGGCGCTGCGGTTTAAAGGAGGAAAAATTACTCATAATTTAAGTAGCTTTGTGGCCTTTCTTGCCCCTCCCATCTCTTGGAGCCAAGAGGTACCCAGAAAGGTGGAGGTGATGTTGGAAAATGACAGATATCTGGGATATCTGTTGGAAATGAGAGATATTCACGCCCAAGGCTCCCATTTTGGGGAGGTTTTTGAACAATTTTTGCCAGGCGCTTTGGAAATGTCTTAGAGGAGCTGGTAGCAATAAGAGGTGAGTTTAAACCTGTGCAGTTCACCAGGAGGAGTGGGCCTGGTGGACTGCCCGTGGGTGGTAGGAAGCAAGTGGGGTTTGGCTTGCTTTATGGCAATTAGGAACAGATCGAAGCTATATGAGACCCTCTTAAGAAGGGTGTAAGGCCTGGTTTGAGTCCCAGCCAGGCGGGGTTTTCTGGGGAAGGTTTCCCATTAAAACAGCCACCATGCAACAAAACGGAGCACGGCTGAGCACAGCCAGCGCTGACGGAAGACAATCCCATCTCACAGTAGTGATGTTCACATCGCACACGAAGAAGCAAAAGTCTGTGTTCTGTTATCTGGGCAAGACAGAGAGAAGGTATTTTCCCCCCCAAGCAACGAGGAGGATCCCCTGGGAGGGCCCAGAGCCACCCCCTGCTCAGGGCAGAGAAATTCCTCTGCAGCAGATACCCAGCAGGCAGCAGCCCCAGGGAACGCGTTTGTGAACGGGAGATATAATATAACATACGTTACTGGGTCACTCGGCCCTGTTTAGGTTGGCTGGGCGATGCGGAGTTAGCACACGTGCCAGGATCGCCCAGCTCGCAGCACGACCACGCTCCGCAGCGCTGGGAAAACTGGCATCCTCCCTGCAGAGCACTGCGCTGGGGGAAGCCGCAGGTTTCTCTGCCGTGAGCTATTTCAGCGACTGGTTTTGCAATGCAGCTCCTTAAAGGTGACGCGTGCCGTGCTGCACCCCCCAGCTGAGGCTTTACAGAACAGGTGCCACAGGCAGGACGGCGGCTGGTTTTCAGAGGCACATCGAGACGGGCCAAAAGCGGCAGCATTTGCAGAGATCTCTACGTCAGAGGTTATTACCTGGTGTTTGCTCAGCAGGGCGTAGATGTCTCTGCAGGACACTGTCCATCAGCAGCTCAGCGACGGGAGAGTCAGCAGCCAACACCAGAGCCTGCACAGAGACAGACGCTGATTAATTTGATATGAAGCCAACGCAGCAAACTGCTACAAATGGGTCTAACAGGCAAAGCCCGTGCTGGTTGCGGCATTTCACTCCAGCACCATGTCACCTCCTCCTGCTTTGGGCTCCTGTTCTTCCGTCGTTGGGGCAAGTGCAACCACGCCTGCAGACGCCCTCCCTGTATCAGCGGCAAGCGGTGGTCCCTGGAGACCACCAGGGTGTCTCCAGGGGTGCCCAGGGGTGCCTGCACCAGCCCAGCTCCATCACCTGGATGGCAGCTGGAGGGAGGACGAGCAACACAACGTCTCCTATAAATACCGACTAAAGAAAGGCAGGTCCTTCTGAGCTGCCAGTCTAACCAGTTAGCCAGACTGGGATAATGGCTGGCCATGTGAATCCTCTGCTGGGACACTGGAGCTGCTGGCAACAGCTGATTGTGTTTGTTCAGATGAGAACAATTTTCCCTCGCTTGTGCTTTTGACAGACCCAACCTGGAGGCCCCCGAGCCCGCCTGCCAACAACAACAAGAGGGCGGGATGGGGACCATATCTATTTCCAGTTGAGCTGTCAGCTGGCCTTGGGGGCTGTTGGGTTCACTGGGCTGCCGACCGAACCAGCAGCCTCAGCCTCGAAAGGGCAGTGTGAAATCACACAGCCTCCAGCATGCTGCTGGACCCCCACCCTAATAAACCACCTTAGAGCGGCGTCACCCCATCGCCGCGGTACCCGAGGCCACGGGGATGGACGGCGGGGGCTCAGCCAGGGACAGCATTTGCCATGGGGGAAGAGATGTCAGGGAAATTGCACATGCACAAATACACACAGGCAGGGGGTAATTTGGAGGTCTGGGCCTATTCGGAGGGGCCAAGTCCACTCTTCCCGTGAGAAAGTCAGACGGGAGCTTCCAATGAGCCCAGTTAAGTTCAGAAATACCTCTTTATCCCTAAGCAAGACCTCTGGTAACACTGGAAAGGGACACGGCTTCTCCTGACCCCTGCTTTCCCCGCGTACCAGGATGAACAGAAATAGCACGGGAGACAGGGACTGAAGCAGAGAGGTCCCAAACGGCCGCCCCCGTGCCCCGGGACAGGAGGCAGGGAGCCGCTTTCCTGCACCCGACTGTCCCCGTCCCTTTCCAGGCTTCCCGGGAGCGCGTTGTGCCGAGAGCACTGCAGGCCGCCCGCGTGCGTCATCGCGGCGCTGCACCCCGAGAGCTGCTCTTACGGACACCCCGCTACACCCTTCCCAAACCAAAGGCATGGACAGATGGGGTTGCTCGTAAAACTCAGCCCGCACGCACCCTGAGCCCCTCCAGAGCCCGAAGGACTAAGTAGAGGAGGCAGCCACATCAGACCCCGCGCTCACAGGCTATATGGTTTCGGGGTAACACCAACTTCTCGCTGTTGTCCTATAACCCTACACCCAGGCAGCCCTATTGCAGTGCGGATCAACTCAAAGGTATCTAGTGTTGCTTGATTTCACGTGCTGGGGCTGAATAATTTCATTAGCATCTTAAGTGCCAACGAAGAAAACCCATTTCTAGCTCCGAGACTCACTGAGAAGCTCAGACGTATCCAAGAGTGAACAGAGAAGGAACAGGAGGAACAAAAATGAAATTAAAAAGGAAGTCCTTCATGGTTTTTTAGCGAGTCCCTGGTGCTGGACAGGCAATTCATGATTTGTGGGTGCCTAGAGATGGAGAAGTGGAGACCATCTGAAAAGGGAGTGAATAAATAAGACTTTGTATGAGGTCTAGAGAGATAACTTGGAGGGAAAGAGAGCTAGACAGTGTTTTTCCAGCTGAATAGAGTTTTGCCAGACAGCATTTTGCAGTCATGTTTCAATTTGATGAAAACACCTCTTCAGGATTATGAAAGCATTGCCTTTCAGGAGGGTTAGTGCCTTGTGCTGTGCCCTCGTTCCTCTCTCATATTCAGTCTTATTTGTTAGGACAAAAGGAAACATTTCTTGTTGTGAATATTTCTTTTTAGCTGAAATTCCAAACTTCTAAATTTAAAGGCGAACCTGACAGTGAGAAATTTTTGACTTTCTGACAGGATGGGAATTCCTTATTTCTTTAAGACCTTCTGCTGGCGGGCAGTCCTCAGGGGAGACCGAAGGATTGTGGTGCACCAGCTCTGGGACTCTCCTGCCTCAGTTTCCCCACGCACAAAGAAAGGATGAGGCTAGGCGTTGGGAAGGGGCGAACTCATCTTTGGCACACGCATCGCATCAGGGCTGCCGATCCCCTCCGGTTCCCTTCCAGATGGCCACGGAGATCCAGCCGGAGCCTCAAGCTGCTCGCTCCTGGCTGTGCAAATACCGAGGGGAGAGGGTCAGCGGAGGGCTTCCCCTTGGCTCTTGCAGACAGGCTCTTCCTTCTCACCAGACGTCTTGGCTGACGGCTCGCTGCTTCGCTGGCGGGAGGAGCGCCAGCTTTGTCTCCTGGCACATGCCGGCGGCGGTGATGGAGGGCGAGACGCGCGGCGATCGAAGGGAAGCCGGGTCGAGCCGGCAGCTCAGCCTCCCCTAAGTGCATCTCCAGCACGCGGCCGCCCGGACCGCGCCGCTGCCTCTGCCGACAGCTTTATTGCTGCTGCGGGCTGAAAGAGGTCCGTGGGGTGACCTGGCCCTGCACCATCCCTGCTCGACAGCTGCTTGGACAGGGAGAAGAGTTTCAAAGAGATGGGGGAAAAGTCTCCCAGAAAGCAGCTATGGAAATTGGGCCACCCTCAGGGAAGCTTCTGCTTGGTCTTCCTGCAGCGCAGAGGATGGCTGGCAGGAAAACCTCCCCAGATGAGGTTTTTCTAACAGGAAAGAAGAATAAAAAAAACCCCAGAGGTTTGCCAATGCCGCCCATCAGCTGCTTTCACCCCTTCCTGCACATTGCCTCCTAGCCCTGACCCAGGTCCTCCCACAGACAGTCTCACCCTCTCCCCCACAGCACTAGCCCAACCCAGTCTTGGATGGCCCCAGCCAACTTGGGGGGCCATTAAACGCCCCCAGCCTGGAGCTACTGGCACAGCTCCGCTTCACTCCGCTCCCCCCTTCCCCCGGACCTTGTTCCTTCTGGGATTTTAGCAATGCAAAATAGATATTTCATTTTTTAGAGGTAAAGATAGCGTTTCGTGGAGGAAAAGGTCTGCATTGATGGACCTTGACTCAAGTCAAGCCAACCTTGACTGGCCTTAGTCAAAGCCTGGATTTCCCCCACCCACCCTTTTCTTTCCGCATTGCCCATAGCAACTCTTGGGCATCCTCGCTTGCTCCTGCAACCGCCTGCACCCTCCTCAGGCTCCTGGTAGCCATCACACTTTGTGCCGTGAGCACCGTGGAGCATTTCAGATGGATCTTGGAGAAGATGCCAAGCCGTGCGGGGAAACATCTCACAGAAAGGGAGAGCCAGGGCTGCAGTGGAAACAGCCGTGTTGGATGGGATCACGGGGAGACGGGAAGGGGGTGGCAGGTCTCTCCAGCCATCCAAGCATCCCACCCACACACCGACATCTGCCGCCGTGGGGAGGTCAGACACGGAAATAGCACCTGGTGATGAAAATATTTGGCCGTGCCAGCAGCCCAGGTAGCTGGTGGGTGCGACGAGCGCCGAGGCTGGGAAAGTTTATAAGGTGGGCTGCGGAAAACTGGCCGGCGGCTCTGCAGACAAAGCCTGCCTCCTTCCAAAACAAACAGCGCCTGCTCCAAGCACCAGCACGTGGGGCTGCGGGGCTCCCGGCCACCTCCGAGGCATGGCAGGGGTGCGAGGGAGACACTGCAAAGGGAGCTGGAAATAACTCCGTCCCTTAACTCTCGCTGCTCTGGCCGCTTCTGGTTTTTCAGCACCGCTGGAGAAGGGTCCAGCGGGATGTTTCACTTGCCCCCTCAGCAACAAGCCACCAGCCCAGAGCACCCACGCCCCTTCCCCCCATAGAAACGTGCATAGAACTAGTTTTAGGAAAACGCATTTAAAACTCCACGTCCGACAGCAGTCGTGCTCAAGCGCTGAGCCCAGGACCCCTCTGCAGACCCCGAGGACATCTCCCCGTCCGCCGCCTGCGGTCCCCGAGCCCTGACCCCGTCTCCCCACCCTCCCTCTGTGCGCAATTCACTCGTGGTGCCCGACGCAGCCCGGTCCTGATAAATGCCAGCACCCAGACGTGACCTAGGTGTGGAGGGTGGTGGGCGATGGCCGAGGGCCAGCCGTGCTGCTATGAGATCGCCCACTGTTTTCTGCAAAGAATAGCCCCTTGTCCTGCCCCGACGGCTCCCCCTCGGCCAAGGGGGACGGGGGTAGTGGGGCAGCATGGTGTTGGGGACAAAAAGCATTAATTTGGAGACCCAGAGACAAAAGAGCTGCCAAAGGGGGTCAGACAGGGCTGTCCCAGCCCTTGGCCTGTACCCAGCAGTACCGGAGCGATGGCTTCACGCCAGGGTGCTGGCACCCTAAAAGGCAAAGGGCTGCTGCCCCTTCCCCGTGAAGCTTTGGTTATTCAGCACCGAGGGACACGGCGCGCGAGAGGCACGCTGGGGGACAGTGCCGAGGGGGTGACGGGGGAGCGAGGGGGTTCTCACACACATCTGCCTTTCGTTGGCTCGGCACGGAGCGGTTTGTACGGGAGCGAGTCCTCCTGCTGCATGGCAGCATCTCACGCTAAGCAGGGGAGGCACCAGGCAGGCATTTGCTTCAAGCTGTGGCGAGGGTTTATTTTTCCAGCTAAGATAATTTAATTCAGTGGAAATTTTTCCCCTTCTCAACCTGCTTTCTCCTGTAACCAGCCCATCCTCGGGAATAGCTGGTCAGCTGGATGGAAACCAAGCTGGATGGCATGTCAAGTCAGAAGGCACATGAAAAGCCAGCCCAGGTTATGTCATTTATTTTCCAACTGAGCGGAGCTGGGGGGGTGCCTGTTTTCTTCTCACCACCAGAAACGTAAGGCCCCAAATGACATTGCTAATGGAATTTACTATTCCTGATGTCAGGGCAGACGCTCGGGAGGGGGTATGCGCTGCGCTATGAGCTACGCTGCGCATGCAGTAGCACATATGCATGTGTTTGGTGCGCTTCTGCAAAGCTCCCGGTCTGCAGGGAAACACTGCTTCTGCTGCCGCACTGCACGCACGCACCGGAATAAGATATAATAGGTTTATTTCAGCAGAGCTCACCCCGATACCGAAGTTGTAAGCGGTGACATAGCTTTATCCATGTTGTTTTTCTGCTCGCACAACCTGAACAGATAGCAACGGCAAAGGTGGTGCGAGATGCGTTGAGCAATGCTAAAAATAAACAGGTAGCAAGTCCCCGGCTGGAGCGAAAGCCACTCACCTGCTAGGGTCTCAGCAAACCCCTCTCCCGGTGAAGGTCCTCCTACAGCAAGTGCAAGCACCAGCCGGGGTCCTCGTGGGACGTGGAAGGGCCGGGCACCTGAGCTGAGCGCAAACGGAACAAAACTGAGCTGAACAAAATCTTACGGTTTTGTTAATATCTCCTGAGCAGCAGAAGTTAATGAGCCTGTAGGAAAAAAAAAAAACCCAGCTTGCAATTCTTTACAACAAGGCTGCCAGCTATACATTATATTTAATAGGACAGTTATTGTATGTTAAATACTGGCATGATTAAAAACATATTTATAAAGGATTAACAGCTCTGTAATGGCTACATGTCTGTTCCGAGGCTGTTAAATCTCCCAGAATATGTTTCTAATCATCTATACAATAACCATCTTAATAAATCAGAATTAGAGGCATATTCGGGTGAGCCTGGATTCCAGACTGCACCTGGTGGGGTTTTGTAGAGGGGAAGGGAGTGGGGAAAACAACCAACAGGCGTAAGAGGTTTGTAGAAAAAACCACAACTGCTGTTTGCGGAAACCCAGCGGTGCGTGAACACGGCGAGCATTTGGTGGGGACGCGCCGACTGTATCTGCAAGTGCCACCCCCCTGGATCACTGCTGACCACAGGTTCGCGGGACCAAGGGAAGGGGAGGCATCCCGCCCGCGAGCTCGACCACGCTGCCTCGCTGCTGCATTTCCCACCTGCTAAAAAACCAAGCGCTGCCAAGAGAGAAACCCTTCCGCAGCCCCCCCAGGGCAGGAGAAACCCTTTGGGCTCCCAGGACGGAAGCACCCAGGACAGACTACTGCTGCGGCTGCTCCCAAACTTTTTCTTGCACCTCTGTCCGGTGCGTTTCTCGCCCTGCATCGCAAGCTCCGGCTCCAGCCGCGCTCCTGGGGATGGATCTGGGGCAGCGGTGCCCCGCTGCTAGCAAAACGCCCAGGCGCAGCGAAGGCATTTAGCAAAAATAAACGCCGAGGCAGAGTTTGAAATGTTTATTTTCCAACTCCAGGCCATTCATCCAGTGACACCGCTCTGTTCCAGTGAGTCTCCCTCTGTTTATATCAGATGATTAATGAGACACAGATTGTCTTTAGCCCTGATGGATGTTGCAGTCACCAGGGGTAAGTATGACTTTGGGCCTGATCTCCCCCTTTCTCCTGCCACCTCCGGCGGCAGCCACCACGCCACCCTGACAGGCCTGCAGAACAGATTTTCTGCCCTTTTCATGCAATCAAACCCAAGATTTTATTACTTTCTTTTTTATGGCCTTTCCATCTACCCTCTGTAAGCAGCCCTCTTTTAGCTGGAACCGCTGGTGACACGGGAACGGGGTCTGAGCTGCAGTTAGCTCGGAGAAAGCGAAGGGACAGATCAAACAACAAGTAAAGAAGGGAGCCAGAGAGGTAAGCAGAAGGCAACTTGGGTTTAGCCTGCCCAAAGCACTCTACTGAATTAGGGGAG
Source organism: Phalacrocorax aristotelis (assembly GCF_949628215.1). Lineage (NCBI taxonomy): Eukaryota > Metazoa > Chordata > Aves > Suliformes > Phalacrocoracidae > Phalacrocorax > Phalacrocorax aristotelis. The sequence goes on along the minus strand of NC_134297.1, from coordinate 6,176,252 downwards.
GGAGATCCGCCAGGACGCATACGGCGACGCTCAGGCGTGCCGCAACCACCGGCCACTATAACCAGTTGTAACAAACCAGCCTAAAACCAGCGTGGAGCCATTTCCAGAGGACACAGGGCTGTCCCTGCTCCAGAAAATGCTACTTAGACCTTCAGCATCACCCACGTACTTTTTCCTTTTCCCTTTCCTTTTTACTGGGCTACTGACCTGCTCAACCCACACCTTTCCTATGTGGCACCCATCACTGCACCGCCCATCTTCCTACAGAAGGAAGATCTCAGCTTTTCCCCCTTCAAGAAACTACTGTAAAACACTCCCAACAGTTTATTTCTAACAGGCTGACACGGCGCATGGAGAGGGACGGGTGAGCCAGGGCTGAAACCAGAGGCGCGGGGTCTAAACCAGAGGTTTGGTGGTTAATTAGCCCCGTAATTCTCATGGTGCATAGAGAGGGGGAAGCCGTAAGAAAGCTCAGAACGTAAATTAATGAGCCCAATTAATAACAATAACAGCAAAGAAATCTTTGCGATGGCTAAATGGAGCTGGATTGAAACCAGCTTGAATGTATCATCGCAACAATGCCTTTGCATCCCCCCAAAGCATGGCTCAGGGCAGGAGCGGTTGACACATTTCTCCAGCACTCAAAGCTCAAATTGAAAAGCTGCCATTAACATTAAAAGGAAAAAATAGCTTTTTAAAAACTCCATACGTTTATATTTCCCCCCCCCCCCCCCCTTCCTTCCCTTCTTTCTGATTCACCCTTCTGATATTTTGCTTGGACTCCAGTCCTAATGCATTCGTCCTTCTTAGCACATTTTTGGGCTGCTTCCACCATTGTTCTTGGAAACTTTTTTTTTTAAAGGACATATATTTAGATATACAACCTGGTCTCCCACGTTAAAAAAATCCTACCTCAGGCTGGAAAGGGAAGCGCATACAGAAACAGGGAATCGGCCGCCGGCCAAGGCGGCTGCCCAAGGTGGTGCGTGTGGCAGAAGGGATGCGCTACGGGGCCGTGCAAGCGCGTGCGAGGCGTGCATGCGTTGGGGGGGGGTGTGTGTAGTTGTGCGCACGCGTGCGTGCAAGGGGTGCGCGGTAGCAGGGCCACGAGCTGGTGGTTACCTGGCTGTGGGTGACGGGGACCTCTCGGTGGCAGCAGAGGTGGTGGCATCGCCGGTGGGATGTTTGGCTGTGTGGGGCACTCAGGGCCTCCGTGTCCAGCACGGAAACGTGCCCCAAAAGCTTCACCTGCACAAAGGGAGGGCTGGTGGCTGTCCTCATGTCCTCATAGCCCCTGTCGGGGCTGGGAGCGGGGCTTCAACAGAGCACCATGGCTTCTAATCATCCTTCTGCCCCTCGCTCCAGCCCCCAGCCCGGGTCAGGGGGATGTGAGCATTTCCTTAAATCATGCAACACACTCAAATATATTTGCAGCAAGGTTTTGGGGAATGGCTAGAGGTTGCACCGGCCGCAGTCACCCCACACCGGTCCCCGGCTGGAGGGGGCTCCGATCATCCAGTTTGCTACAGATAATCACACTTTGCCAATGGTGCGGGTGGGTTTGGACAGGCTGGTTTTAATAACCCACGAGCGCTCAGCCCGCACCCAAACATCTCATTTTGAAAAGGCAGGTTGGAGTCCAAGAAGCACTCGCAGGCTTTTCATAAACACACTTTAATAATCTTCATCAAGAATTTTAATACAGAGCGAGCTGCCTGCCAGGAAATGCATTTACACTGTCAGCTGCCGAGAGAAATAGCACTGCACCGCTGCTCAATACCAGAAACACCCTCTTTCCCCCCCTCCGAGCTTTTGCTCTCTTCCCTTTGCAGTGCTTAGGATATCGGAGGGGCTAAAAACCCTAGTGGGGAGCCAGGCAGCTCCCTGTGGCATCCCTTGAATCGGGGTGCAGCCCCCTCGCCTTGCCGCACCGCACGCCCACCGTCATCCTACTCCCATCTCTTGCTGAGCCGGGCCCTTGGCTGGCCTCATGCTTCACCTCTTTTTTTTTTTTTTTCATTTTTATTTTTGGGGGGTTTAAAGGCTGCAGCCAGCACCTTTCCTCCTCTCCTGTTAACCTGCCAAAGGTGCCACCGCGGGCTCTGCGTGGGGCGATGGCTAGAGAAAGGCTGGCATTCGGACTATGGGAATAACAGCGGAGTTTGCTAGCTATGGATACAGTTACAAAAGCTTTTATTTCACAGCAAAGATTAATGGGATCAGAAAACATTTCCTTGCTGGCTGCAGTATTAAACAATTACAGGGATTAGTCGAGGGCTTTACCATCCTCCGGCGCATCAGGTTTTGGTTTCTGCCAGAGGCAAAATACCCGATTTGATGTACTCCGAACCCAGAGGGCTGCTTATGGTGGGAATCGTATTTTACAGCCTTTTTCCCAACAGCTGAAAACACTCCGGCTGTAACCACCCTCCATATGCTGCTCCGAGACACATGCACACCCAGCTAAGCCAGCTCTCCCCACGTAGGGATGGATGTCCCCCCTCCCTGTCCCTACGCAACTGCCACCTGCATGGAAGGGCTCTGAGGCTGGAGGGGAGACCGGAGGAGGTTGGAAAAAATGCCCCAGGGTGGCTTCAGCATCAGCAACTCCTTCCACACGCTTCTTATCAAATCTTGTATTTCTGGCGGGGAGGATTTTTGAACACCAATTCCTGGCACGTCGGGCAGTTTGTCTATTTGTAAGTCTGTTCCCAAGCGACTGACAAAAAGAAAGAACAAAAAAAACCACCCAAATCCAGTGAAATAAAATGATGAGATTAGAAATACACGTACCAGATGGCCTCTCTGAACCTCATTTAGCAGAGGTGGGGAATGCCAGCTTTCCAACAGGAATGGCACCGTCACCTCCGCCGCTTTCCCTGTCCTTGTGAAGTTCTTACCTTATTTATTTGCTTGAGATCAGAGAAGCTGGGGGAAGCCGCCCGGCAGAAATACCAGCCTTTTGCCAAGCGTTTTGAAGTTTCAGCACAAATTGCCTTTTACGGGCAGGGGTGCGGGGCGAAGAGGTAGAGAGAAGGTCATTTGGTCTTGAGGAAACCCCCCAAAATGCTTCGGAGAGCTGGAGGGGCCTTTTCATCTCGCAGGCAGCTGGCTGGGGAGGGGGGGGAAGGTACCGGATGGGTCTGGGGAAGCTGCGTTGGGAAGGATGGGTGGGAGGAAAGAGCCTGCATGGTTACTGCATGCCCAGGCTCCAGCTCTGTTAGTGCCAGGGCAATATAGGCTGTAAGATATCTTAATAATAAACAGACCTTAAAACCAGTACGAACATAAAAGACGCTACCCCCAAAAACCTCTCCAGAGCAGACGGAAATCTCCCACGGACTTACTGAGTGGCAGGATGTGCCTCAGCTCATAGATACTTGTTATTCTCATTAAACGCCCTTCTTCAGCTCTTTAAGGCACCCACAAAAGTCGCTTCCACCTGCCCCAGGGCTCGCTCCTTTCCCGTGCCCGAGGGATGACACAGCTTTGGGGCAGTGTCCCTCTATCTCCATCTGCTCCCAGGCTGCTGAGAGCAAACTCAAGGCCACGGCACAGAGGCAGCAAGATCCTGCAGTAGCTCACGCTTGCAGGGAATGATAACCCCAGGCCTGGGAGGAAGAGAAATTTATAATAACCTTCATCATTGCCACAGGATTCTCTGGGCAATCGCTTGCAACCAGGAGCTTCCTTGGCTACGGGCACAGCATTTGTCCAGGCACACCCTTGAGGTGGCTTCTCCCTGCACCAGAAGCATCCTTTTAAAAAAAAAAAATCGAGCCCCGGAGCAATATATGAGCCAAAATCATGCACTGAGTGGCCATGGAGGAAATCCAGGTATCCTGGTGCCTCCCATTAAGCTTGGAGCAGCGGGCTGCACTGCCGCGGAGCCGCTGCTCCCCGGGGGCTCAGCTTTCCACCAGCCGGTAGAGTGAGATGTTGTACCTTGTTTATGTTTCTATGGTATTACCCTGCCTGCTGGCTCCCATCCGACAGCCCCCACCGGCTAAATCTCTGCGAGGTTAATTTCTAACATGAAAAACGGCCTCCCAAGAGCAAGTGCGGTTGATTTAAAATAATAAAAATGAAAATCTCAGATTTGATGACTAATCCCGGGAGACTAGCTTAAATTAGTGCTAACCAATCGGCCGCAAAAGACCAGAGGAAAATTCCTGCTGGACTTCTCTCCTCAGTCCACTCCCTGGCTTCATTTTCCATCCCCAGATCCTTCCAGCCTGCAAACATATACAGCGTTGCCTCGGCAACTCAGAGACGAGAGATATGTACATTTAAAAATGAGACAATCTCTTTCCTCGGCGATCGCCTGGAAGGTGGAAAATGTAAACCTATTCTAGTCTTAAAGCAACGTCAGCTTCCACCAGACACACTCACACCCCAGCCTGCCCCTGAACATGCCACCTCCAGCTCCCACGTGAACATAAATAACCAGCCTCTCGCAGGCATCCGTCCCGAGACGTTCCTGCTGTCTCATCCCAAGGGAGGATGCTCAGGACACGCAGAGTCGCCAAGACACACACATTGCCCAAAGGGGTTTTCTCTCTTGCACGCACAAACTGGCTTACTCCTCCATCTTCCAGGAGCCCGGGTTTATTTGTGAACCCTAGTTTAGAAGTAAGTGTGCTTTCAGTCTAGCCTGGACCAGATGGACTCTACTCCGCGGAGCTTTTACCGACACCATCCATCGGTGTCCCACCTGCGCTACGCTTGGTCTTTGAAAAGGTCCCGCATCTCAGGGCCTGCATGAAAAATAAACACGAAGTACACCAGGAGCTTAAAGCACAGTATCTATGCTGTATCCCCAGCCATCCCATTCTCGTCTTCAAATCCTGCCTCGAGTCCCTGCTGCTCTGCGCAGGGTCACCCTTTGCAGCCCACGGTCCCCTCGGAAGGGCAGCACGGCCAGCCGGGATGAGCCTGTCCCGCAGTAACGCAGGAGTGCAGGGACATGCGTATATCTCCCCTGTAGGCTGCCGCAGCCACCACCACCAGCCCCTGGAGCCCCTCTTTGGTGCAGCACCCGCTCTCTCACCGCTTATTCCCCCTTAGCCTTGCGCAGAATGGATCCCGATACTGGAATTTTCATCTGCGTTATCAGCATTTTTTCCTCTCCAACCCCATACCCTAAGGGACCTGCCCGACCTGCAAGCAATTAAAAACACTGGGTCTCGTGAACTCCCTGCGATGTCTTGGCTGCAAAAGGACACGATGAAAAGACCAATTCCCCACCCACTCCACCTCGGCACCAGTCTCCGCTTCCCTACGAGCTTTGTTGTGAACTGTGGCTCTCGGAGCGCTCCTTACTCAGACGTTTCCCAACTGGAGCCAATCGCTTCATCGGTCCCCTCAACCGGCAGGATTCCTGCCGCACGGGCCTGATTGATTAAAGCCTGAACAACTTATTGCAAATAACAGGAGGGCTGCAAACCACTGACAATAGCTGGGTGAAGAGGGCCGCTTGTGCATGCCATGGATACAACTGCCTTCCCTCCAGGCGTTTATGGCATCCTTCCCCGAGTCTACCCAACCAGGGCTGGGTCCCTGCAGCACTATTTCTTCCCTGCCCAGCCACACAGCGCTTTGACTGGTCTAATTCAGCGACAGCAGTGTTTTGGGAAAGCCTGGGCAGACACTGCCCGCTAGCTGGTGATGCCCCGGTCGCAAAATAGTTGAGGAGTTTGTACCCAGGAGACATCCTTCTGCGGGGGTAGGAGGAGGATGGGAAACACCTTTCTCCTACTGCAGGTGAGAAGTTGGATGGACTGGCCAGGGACATAAGATTCAGCGGCTGCTGTCATGATGGAGCAATAAAGATAAAACCCCCTCCGCTATCCTACTACAGCTGAGCACGAGTCAAGCTGGAGGCTCTTGGGGAGCCGTTCCTTTGGCTTGGCCGCTAAGTCCTACGCCTGCAGCGCTATGAAAAGCTTAAAATAAAGTTGTGGTTCTTTCAAAAACTGTGCAGGCTTTGCCACAGGTCTCGGCGGAGCCAAGAAATCGCCCCTTGCTTCCAGTCCCACCACCACCTTTTCCAATAAAGCTCTTCTTCTGACACTTATCCCATCAAACAAAGGATGCGCCTGTTAAAACCCACCCCGCCATGGCAGGGGCACAACCAGGTCCACTCCCCGGCTGCTCTGTCACTGCACCCCCGGATATTAAATAACCTCATCTCACGTCGAAATTGTCATTTGCAAAACTGGGACGGCAGCGTTACCTCCCGCCGCTGAGACATCGGGAAGCTTCCTTCGGGGGGTGACTTTGAAATGCAAAACTGGGCTAGCGGCACGTCATTACTCATAAAGACAAGGCGAAATACGCTTTGCCAAAGTGTGAAAAATATTTATATCCAAATACAAAGCGTCTCTCAAATTTGCAATTCCCTGCACGCTCCGGAACCTGAGTCTTATTTGTGGAAACGGCTACGAAGGTAAGCGGATTTCTTCCATGAAGATGTGCCAGTGCGGGGGTGCAGAGAAGACGAAGTGAAAAAGAAAAGGAAAGAAACAGAAAGGGTGAGATGATGTGATTTGATCTGCTTTTTAAAGCAATGACAGTTTCACTGAAAAGCCTCACAAACTGTAATGTGTAGGGTGGAGCAGGATTAAGATCATAAATAACTCCCAGAGAAGAAAAATGATGCCCTTTCACATGCTGGTAGCGTGTTATCTTTAAAGCCAAAAAAAAGATAAAATAACTGTCTTCAAATATCACCACCTCTCATCCAGAAGGATTGTTTTTAACTTGTTTTACAGGGATTACTTTTTCTACAGCTGCAGCCCGGCCACCTCTGGGCTGGAATGCAGCAGTGGCTTTGCCATGCAGGACCGTGCTGCAGGAGGGGATGGGAGATTTATCCCATCGAAACGAGGAGCTGGCCTTGCAGGGGTTATGGATAACAACTTATCTGGAAGGGTAATTAAACATAGTGTCGAAACGCTGGCTGTGAGGCCAGCCTCTAATTAGCAGAGATGAGGGTGAGGCTTGACCCAGGGGCAGAGCATCTTCTGTGTTAGAAACCAAGCCGGGGCATGACTGGAGTAGGGATGCCGGACAGGGCACATGCTGGATCCTCCGAGCCCTGCTAGTCTTTTCCCCCCCTCTGTATTTTTTGATAACTAAGCCTCCTGGGTTTCCGCCACAAGACCTGTTCCACCTCTGAACAAGCCTTTTCCCTTTAAAGATAAAGGCTTGAGATCCAAACCATCCACCCTACCCCAAAAGCGAGGCTTTCGCTGCCCCCAAAGGGGATGAATGCCAGACTCCCAGCGGAATTAGCCACCTCGCTAAAGCGGTAGCTATCTTCTCACCAGTAGCACTGATGAAGGGCAGAGGTACTGTTCAGACCTATTGATCGATGGTTGGGAATGCAGACCCAGCACGGAGTTACAATGCAGGTGGAATTTGAGGTAGTCGGGATGCATTTCCTTAAATTGGAATTTAGGCAGGAGTCCAAAACTAACACCTCCCGCCTCCCCTCTTGCAAATAGTGCTGAGGGCTCTTTAACGACCACGAGTGGTCTAGGCCCGGGTTAATGTCTTATCCATAAGTTATTCAGTATTTCCTTTTAAAGACAAAATAGTTGGAATACCTCTCTTTCTCTCTTCAAATTGCAGTTGTGGCGGCTACAAAAAAAACCCCCGAAGCCTCTGCACTATTTCCATATGCGGCACCGAAGCTGGGAAGTGGCCGTTTCATGGGACTCCCACCTCTTGAATTTTTATGGGAACTCCAGCGTTATCACGTTTACAGCGGCGCTAATACCCGCAGAGATAAAAGCAGCCTCCTTGTTAGCATCAGAGCTTGGCGGGGCTGGGAAAAGAGGCTCCCCGGGACTGCTGGTCACGTCTCTGTGTATCCCGGGTAGGTTTTCAGAGTACACGCATCTCCTGGTCCTTCCACCGAGGTGACATCAGGGTGGGGGGATGACATCCAGGGCAGCTCCCCAGGGAGCGTGAGCTGCACCCGCTGCCCCAAACCACAGCCTGAGTGCTGGCCTCGAGGCAGCTGCGGTGATTGGATTTTGCACCGAAACAGCGTCCCATATATCGTCAGTGACCTGACTATATCCTGGCCCTGAACTCCCTGAAAACTGGGAAGGACTAACTGCAGGTCTGGATGCATCCAACATCTCCAGCCTGCTCAGGAAATTATATTTTCTTCCCATGGCAAAGCTTGATTAACATTCCCCCCCCCCCTTCTTCCTTCAAGTTTTTCAGACCTTTATTGAAAAAATGAACACAGAAAAGCTTAAAAACATTTGTTTTCTGGCACCAGAGCTCCTCTTGGGATGCTAATTCCCACGTAATGGATCTCAGTGCTGGGGAGATACCGCTTTAGACACAGACAAATCGAACAGGCAGACTGAGCAATGCCCTTCGCAGCGCAGAGCAGACGGGGTTTGGCCGGGATGATTACAAAGGGAATCTTTGCTAAGGCTTGAGGATACAGCCTAAAATCGTGGCTCTTTTTGGCCCCCAAAGGGTAACATCTTTCCCAAGTGCCAAAGAGCCTTTAATCCTAACAGGATTTAGGGCTCAGTTTCTTAAGCAATTTGGAAATGCATCCCAGAAATGATTCTCACATATCAACTGCAAGGCTTTGTGCGTGACCTGGCATGGATTTAGGAAACACCACCGACCATCTCCTCCTCCTCTCTTGCAAGAATTATTTCACATGGATGCTTGCAGGTAACAGGGATTGGGTCTTTGCTTCGATGGTCCCAGTGCTACGGGGGCCCCCCTCTTTGATATGAGCTGCTAACGGCTACTGTAATGTTACAGCCGCTACCGAGGAGCTGGAAAGGCCATTGACAGGAGAAGCTTTCCATCCATCCAGAGCGCAGATATCAACTACATTTTTGGAATAGCTCAAGCAACCGGCACTCCAGAGATATGCTGTTAGGGGGGGAAACAAATGACACGGGGTTTAACGTCCTGCGCCGCACTCAAGGCTATAAAACCTATATATATCCATACATGTGCATACACATATATATACATAGACATAAAACAAAGGAGAATCCATCCTTCTGGAAAAAGTGCTCACTAAGCCCAGTTCCCCTCTAAGCACTTGGTAAAAACATCAGGCACAAGGTTTGGCAAATTATAGCAAATAAGACTTCCCACAAATTCCTGACAGTGGCTTTTTTTCCCCCCTCTACAAAAGAGACCCATTTTCTGGTCCTTCTAACCTCATTGTTGTGAAGAGGGGAAAAAAAAATAACAGGCAGAGAGAAAAATGGGTACTCTGAAATGCCAGTCTCCATGATTTGCAGGGAGAACCTCTGCCTAATCCCTGCCTGCGCTGCCAGACACAGCTGAGCGCGCAAGCGGCACACGGCGAAGGTCCTTTGGCACCGGCTTGGAGCTCAGCTTCGCTGGAACAGGACAAACGTTTAAGGCACTGCGGAAATCAACCCCTGGTAAGGTAATAGGGATGTTTTAAAGCCGGTGGTTTCTCTACGGGTGTGCTGCGAGGGGGTTTGCAGGCTGCTAGGTGCTATGAGTGCACACATTAAGCAACCATTCCTGTACCAAGGAGCACAAACGTAAACCTCAGCCTTCCTCATTCACAGATGGGGAGCTAAAACACGAGGGAGATGCTTGCATCACTCCCTGGAGGAACCCCCCGTGCTAAATGCCAGGCTTTATGTTTTTGCTGCACTCAGCATTGGCCATAAACCCTCCCAGTTACAGCTTCAGGTGCAGTTGGAGCGACTCAGAAAGTACAGCCGCATGCTGTGCTTTAAACCTCTGCTTGGGTTATTTACAAGTCACAGCATCCCTCTGACAAATGGTGGGGGGCACCAAGGGCTCAGAGGAAAAAAAACTGTCTGAAAGCACAGTATTTTCATGAATTTTCATGAAAGACGAACAAACATTCACGTTGATGCGCATTTCTTTCTCGCCTGCCCTGCACATGTTTCCAATCTGCAGCAATACATGCGGATGGCACGTGGCAGCCTGGATGGGTCTCCTCCATCTCCCCCTCCTACGTGGCATTCCCGCAGGGATTTCCCACCCCAGGCTGGGCCGGGCAATTTGGCAGCGCTAGGACATACTGGTGTCACCTCACTTGTCCCTCCCCACCTCGCCCTGGTCTTGCCACGTTTTCCCGGGGTGGGGGAAAGGCTGCCAGCGGTGCGATGCAAACCTGCCGGGGCTTGGCACGAAGCAAACACGCTCCCCCACTTCTGCGACGCCTTCTGCGTGGGGACCAGCAAGGCTTTCGTGCACGCTACTGCTTCGGCTTGTTGGAGGATTATTGCAGATAACATGGGGAAAAAAGCCTCAAGCCTGAGGGAGGGAAAGGACTCGCCCCAGGAGACGCGAGGCAGAGCTCTTTACAAAAGCCACATCCAATCCACAAAACCCCATTTCTTCCCCCAACCTCACCTTTTCTCAGGTTTTACTGCTGATCACTGTTACCGTGCTAGGACCTCGTCTTCTACAACACCCTCAAAGAGAATTTTTCCAAGGCAAAAAGAAACGAAACTACGCTCGAGTCACAGCCAAAACCTTTACCAACATGAGCCCCACCATTTCAGCCAGCAAATGCACCCAGGACGAGGGACGCCGAACAACTCTTCCAAGGCATTCACACCAAAAAAACGCACAAGGCAGCATTTTTCCCCTCCCTATTTTCACGTTTCTTGACAGGAATGGCAGCAGCTGCCGTGAAGGGAAAGGCCTGGGCTAGAGCTCTTTGATATGCTGGTAAGCTCTCCTAAATGCCCATTTGCGTTTGGATCGAGGATCTGGGTCACTTCATGCTCTGTCAAGAAATATATTTTGGTTTTGTGAAAAATGTCAGTGAAAGAAAAAACATTTCCTTTGATATTTCTCTTTAAAAGGTTTCAGGCTTCCTTTGAAAAGAATATGCCAGAACCTTGCAAGAGGGGAAATATCCAGTTTGGACATTTCCAACAGAAAACTTTTATGTGAAAACAGTATTTTTTTCCCCCCTAGGATCCCTCTCATCTTGTCTTCCCCCTCCCTCGGCTCGAACAGCAAATTGTTTCCATCCCCCGATTAACATGTACTCAGTCCAGATTAATTCCCTCATTCCTGCCAGGTGGAGCTTTAGTTTCGCTGCAGAAGCCAGTGGATCTAGAGGAAGATCCCACAGTTCACTGAAGACATTTCACTGCTCTAATCCAGCGCCGAGCATTTATTGGCGCCAAAGGTACCTGTTGCTACACCAAGTCACCTCCCTCTATTCTAGTCTAGTAAAGAGACAGATAATTATAAACCGATGATGGCACATCCTAGGATAGGCTCAGGCTCCCTGCTTCAGCGATACAACCTGCTTCTGAGCAAGGGTTACCGTGGGGCTGGCGGGGATGCTGATTTTAGATAATCTGGCAGGGAGGTGCTAATTCACAACAGTCTAAATTCAGCCAAAACGAAGCAGTTGCTCAAGTGAGGAGGTTGGGTGGGAAATACCTGGCCCAGCTCTCCCCCTTGCCTGACCCCAGTCAAGGATCTGAACACTGGGATGATTTTGCCTTGCACATTCGAGGCAGATAACTTGACCTGCAGGCTGCTCTGTGCAGGATCTCTCTCCCGCTGGCTGTTCGAGCTTTCCCACTTTGCACAAATAATGATGTATTCTTGGGGCTCTGTTGTCCTACGGAGCCCACGTTCAAGTCCCAGCTTTACTATCGTACTGCCTTCAAGAGCTTAATCTATAAAGGCGGGTCTGGAGAGGTGTAGAAGTTCCTGTGGTTCACAGATATGGTCCAGGTTTAAGCTTGCGTCGCTTTACTTCTGGCCCAGGGACTCCCCCGCCCCCTCCCTGGACGCCTCGCAGCCGCGCAGCCACGTGAGGCTCCAAATCCTGCACCCTCCGTGGCATGTACTGAGGTTTCTGCAGCCACCTTGGCTTTAGACCCCTGAGGGTTTAAAGGAAACAGGAACAGGGCAGGGAGCTCTTTCCGAAGGGCCTCTCCCATTTTCCGCCCTGCAACACGAAGCCGTGAGTCTCCTGCTTTTTTTTCTTGCTTGCACTCGTTGCCTCCTTCCCCAATGCCCTTCTCCTACCTAAAGGTCACAGTCCTGCCTTATCTTAACATTTACAATTAAAAATAGTTGCTGTTATTGCTATATAACAACGATACACTGGTGTACAATAGCTTTTATAACCATTGCTATGCCTCAGCAGAGCTCGGATAGACTTAAGGAGGGTCTGGCCCAGGCTGCTCCAGCAGCCGAGTGTAGGGACAGAGATAAAGCAGCGGGTGAGACGAGGGGACAGTGGCCATGGGCTGCTCCTTGGCCGTGTCACCCCTGCTTCCCCACGGGGGAACGAGGAGCCCTCCCCTGCAAAGGGCTTCGGGCTCCCAGATGAATGGCACTATTGAGGAGCCCGTTACTAAACATATTGCCGGCTCCAAATCACTGCACAAATGGTTTTTTTTTGAACGCTCCAGTCACCAGTAAAAGTTTCCCCTGTTTTCATCTTCCCAGCAGCTCCCAGCCACAGCAGAACGCTTTTCTGCTGCCAGCTTCTCCAGGAAAACAGGAAAGGCCAGAAAAATCACCCCAGAAAGAGGTACCGTGCTGCTCACAGCCACCCTCCGCCGGCACGGGGGTTTGCTGCCCCCATCGGCCACCCTGCGGGCACATCGCTGATGTTCGGAGACTGAAAAGGAGGAAGAAAGGCAGGCTGGACTTGTCATCTTGGGTACACCTGCATGCCGTTTCTGCCTGAAACATTTTCAGAGATCCGCAAATAGCGCAACAGACCGCGAGTTCACGCTGGTTTTGTAAATTGTTCCGAAAGGAAACAATTTTGAGAGAACAAAAATAGCCCCTTTGACTCTTTCAGATGACCTAGGGACAGGTTTGGTTTCTCTCACGCCTATGATTTTCTGATTCAAGCCGATTGCCACTTCTAAATTTTCACCTTTTAAATTTAGCTGAAAGAAGCAGAATGGAAACGGGGGAAAAAGAATTCCCTACAGACCAAAGCGAGTCTTGATTCGATAAGAAACCCTTCAGATTTTTTTTACTAGCTGAGAAAAATCAACAGAATTATTTGGACTGAGCCACAAGCACTTTCTTAATTATTAAGCTTTTAGGAACTGCCTGTAAACCACATAAACCATTATTCACACAGGTCAGGCTTTGTACGCCTGACCCGGGAAACCTCGCAGAGGGCAGAATTTAAGACTTCCTGAAAATTAAGTCAAGCCCCCGTTTTCAGAGGGGTCCTCACAGTCACCGGGCACTTGGGAAAAAGCTTTAAACTCAGCCTAAAAAGCTGCAGATGCCACGAGGGGGTTTGGTCTGGGATTCACTTGCACGAGAGCTTGATGGTTAACAAGATGACAGCATTAGCTCGAGTTTATAAGGCAGTGTTTAAGCTGTTTTCACGTAACGCTTGCACGTGTGGGAAGAGCAGATGGGCTGGGGACAGAGGTTTGGTCATCCTTGCTAGGCGTGATTTGGATGCAGGCGAGGCCATCGCTCGCCCTTCGCGTCCAAGCCCGGGGTGTGGGAACTGGCAGTGGCGGAGGTCGAGAGGGGAAATTTGGGTGGACCCCACGCTGAAAAAGGTGGACGGGCAGCCTCCGCAGGGCTGACATCACCCCCACTTACGTGGGTTGGGGATGATTTAAAGCAGGCGTGGGGCTGGGTGGGCCTGGGTGCTAATTCGGTGGGCTGCTGCCTAGAGGAAGCCCGCCCGAAATTACGCCCTGGGGGGTTTGGGGCTGAAATATCATCGCAGCAGCCTCCAAAACAGCCCCAGAGCAAGCAGCGAGCCCGGGAGGTAAATAAAGCAAGGGGGTACTTATTGCAGCCACTGATCTCAGGGTCTTCCCCAAAATAGTTGGGAAATATCCAGTGCTCCACTTACTTAAAGGTAGCGCCTGTAACCAGGAGGTATTTTTTATTTTATTTTATTTTTTAACCATTACTGCCCTCAAAGTGGGTTTGTCTGACCAGAAAAGAAGCCAAAACATATAGGTGTGAGCAAGCTGGCTTCCCCCGGAGAAATAAGAGGGCAAACACAGACCTCAAGCCTATAATTTGAGGAGAGCTTTTTTGCTCAACGTAACAGGCTTGTGGCCTCGGTGGTTAAAAGAGGAGAAGGAAAAAAAAATAACAAAGCAGAAGAAACTTGCAGTTTGGGTCAAAAGTAACTGACTTTTTGGAGAGCTTTCAGAAAAAAAGCCAAATATAAATGAAACAACTGCTTTGGGTCAACTTAATATTTTTTTTTCTGATTTAAAACAGTATTCTCTTTCACTTTGATTCATTCTTTTAATTTGGCAGCTTCTTCTTTTGGTTCAGTAGAACATTTTATTCTCTTAGTTTGGTCAATTTTTGAAATTCCCCCATATAGAAAGAAGGGTCAAAAGGGTGTATTTTGAAAAATGTTGAAGCAAAACATTTCTACATCAAAAAAATGACCCCTTTCTGGCCTAAAGGTACTTGCCAAATTAGAGTGGTATTTATGAGTAATTTCTCCACATTTTTTAGTGAATTTACTATTTGTCAAGAAAAAGTTAACCTTACTCTAATGAGAGCACATATACATTGGGTTCACATAAACATACTTGGTGAGGAAGAAAAGGTATGGGAAAGATCTTCCACTTACTTTGCATTTGTTTCAGCATCTGGCCCTGCACAAATTAGGTGTAAAATAGAGGCGCACAGATAAAACAGAGACACAGACACCCCTCCCCGCCTCCCTTCCTATGTGTTTTTCTCCAGCAAGACCCACCTAGAAACATTTTCACTCCAAAGTCTCAGCTTCTGATGACGGAAAAAATAATGGTGAAAACAACAACGGGGTCTAACTGTCAGTATTAGAAATCTAAGCATCTCCAGCTTCGAGATTTAATAAACCCCAAGTTCGCACGCTTGTCACCTCCAAATAACTCCGCGCAGCTGCGGAGGATGAGACCAGCCCGTGCTCCCTTGCACGGGAGACCTGCAGACCCACGCTCCGGGGTGTAAAAGGGACCTTTCCGCTCCATTCCCATTCCCAAGTGCAAAGCACTTCTGGGGAGGCTCTGCTAGCGTTCACGGCCCAGGAATAGCCCACACCTCTTCAAACGAGCCCAAAGCCGCAGGGGATGCACGAGGCAAAGCCTCCAGCTCCCCAGGCTAGGATTTGCCCCTGGGATTTACAGGCACCTGTCTGAACAGTCCAGAAACAGACCCCAATGTTGGGGCAATCTGACATCCAGCGAAGGTGTTAAATGTAATTACAGGCTCTGATAACGCCCCGCTGTCCTGGAGTCCCCAAGCTCTGCTTTGCTCCGTGTTTCTTCTCCCGAGCTTCCTCCCTTCAGGCTGAACTACAAAAAATCCCTGCTAAGACAGCTTGAAAAATGTCCAATAAATCATTTTTCCAAGAGAAGACTGTGCTTTCATTTCAATGGAAAAAGCTGGCAGAAAGCATCCGATGTCCTTGAAAGTGTTTGACTTCTTTTATTGGAAAATAAAAAGACCCAAACCTGAGAACTGAGAAATTCAATTTTGAACAGAGAACGATCAAGCTTTGGTCACCGATACCTCATTTCTTTTCCAACAAAAGTCAACATTTTCCTTCCCCCCCCATCACAAATGAACGTTGTTCCTGGGCAGGGAACACATGGACCTTACCGTTGCATTTGGGTGTCTAAGTAAGATTGGAGACACACAAAACTATGGTTTTCAATGGCCTGGACAAGGGTCTGAAAGCAATGCATGAGCACGGCCACGTTTAAAGACCACCGGAGCCCATTCCAAGGCCAGTTTGTCTCCACAGAGACACAATCTGCCCCAGAAGAACATTTTGGTGGTTGTGTTATTTGCAGGTGGTGAGGAGAGGGACCACCATGGCCGTGTAGGCTGACATCAACATCTACCCCCAAGAGAGGCAGCTCTTTGAAGCTTTATTGGGTTTATTCCACATCTTCTGCCTGCAGATCAGACCCAAAACAGAGCAGTTCCTCGCGAAGGAGGAAGGGCAAGACCTCTGTGCGTACAGAGATGCTGTGGGTACAAACAGACCCCGCGCTGCTCTCCAACTCCCTTGCTTTCACATTGACTAGTCCGTCATATAATATAAACACATAGCCTTTCCCCAGATCCTCCTTCCTAGCACTCTGTTGTTATGGGACGGGAGGCTATCTGCACTAAGATTGATTAAACCCCCCACATTTGCAGGGTTAATGGCATAAAAAGCTTTAGATTCAGCTCTTCTGAAAGCAAATTTCCGTCTCCCCCACGCCCTGAAGCTCTCTCAGCTCAACCAGCCCTTCAGTCTCCCCTGAATAATTCATGTCGTTTCCCAAGGTTGTTGTTTTTCTTCTTTCTGTGAAGGCAGCCTATGAATACACCTGCTTGTTCTTGATTTTGTTAATGAATAATCCTGAATTATCCATGAAATGCTAAATGGCACCATGACCTCATCAGGCATTAACCATGCATGAGACAAGCTTAGCAACGAGGCAAAACACAGCAGCCCAGGCTGGAGACCACTTCAGACAAAAATGGACTTTCTGAGTATTTAGGAAGGCAGGAAATAAAAATATATTTCCTGGCGATAAGGGCATCAGCACCAGGAGAGATAAAAGAGGCTTGGATGGGGCTGAGGCTGCGCATGTAGCGCTTGGGGATTCCACTCCCACCCTGACGAGCTTCATCAGACTTGGTTAAATCCCATTTTTCTCTTCCATTCTTTTTTTTTTTTTCCCCTTCTCCTTCCTCCTGCTTGTCCCATCTTCCCCATTTCTGGGCTGTCCGCTGCAGCAGAAGCATCTGCAGGATGAGAGTAACACTTTCAGTCGATGCTTCTTCGAGAGCATCGCGGGCAGAACAGTCTCCATGCAGGGACATTTTCCACTTCATTTAGAGTCAAGCAGCAGAAAAATTCTGATTACTGGTTTGGGTATTGAGGAAAAAAAACAATTAAACACTTACAAACCTTTCTTCTCCCTTTCCTTCCCCTGTTCCTAGTCTCAATTTCCCATGTTTTCACTGCAGGTCTCTCCCAGCTCCTTTGTGCACAGGCTCCCTGATGGGCTGAGGTTTCAATGCTCAACAGGGCGTATGGGGGGTTTCAGATCTGGCTGCAAGGAGCACCCAGCAAACAAACGCTCGGACGTGGCAAACCCTGCCATTTATTCCCAATATAGACAGGATAGAAACATCTAACCTGCTCAGGTCTTTTCTTCTCACTGAACCCCCGACCCAAAGGACAAAGAGCACAAGAGAAAGGAGGAGTGGGGTGGCAATGCCCGGCATCTTTGCATGAGCGAAGGGACAGCCGTGCTGGGGAAGGAGGGCTGAGGCAGGGACCTGCAGGTGCAGGACCATAGTATTTCACCAGTAAGGAACCCATCGGCTCCTTAGCCCACCTGGCATCCCCCCAGAGGCGTGTAAGTGTTTGCAAACGGGGAAACTGAGACACATGGTCACGGAGCAAGTCAGTACCAGAGCCAGGATCAGGATTTAGGAGGTCCTGGCACCCACAGCGGGGCTCAGCCCACCCAGCCTCCGGCAGCAGGCTTGGATTTCCTCTGCCAAAGCTCCGGGGTCTGAAAGGACCACCCCACCTCCTGTGGGGCACTAGTCTGCCCCAGCCCTCCATCCAAGGAGGTCCAACAATGTGCAACATAACCCACGGCAGCCCTGGGTGATACCAGGTGATAGACCACAGCATAGAGATGGTGCTGGGGAAACTGAGGCACTGAGGGAGACAGAGACTTGCCCAAGACCAGAAGCAAACCCTGCGGCCGGCTCGGGTGCTTCAACCGCAATAATCTGAGACTTCTTTTAATCACAAAACCATTTCTCCTCTCTGGCCCGGGAGCCTGGTGTGCTTCATTCCCATCCTGATCAAAGCCAGCATGAGCTGTAAAATAAGGATGGTTTAAACTTATCTAATCATCAGCTTTTCAGTCCCTAGACACACTGGAGCCAAAGGTTTGAGTCCCACCAGGATTCCCAACGTTGTTTTGCTTTAGGAGGTTCCCTTCCAATGAGAGCTTTAAACTCCAGCTCTGCAGCGGGGAGACGTTTCCTAAGAGGGGACAGGTAAGTAATTGCAGCCCAGACCCGAATTGTCTCTTTTTCTGTACTCTTTGGAGGTCTATGATCTCCGTCCTCTGCTCAACAGACGTCCTTACGCTCCAGGTCCAGGTTCTGCAAAGCTCTTCAGCATGTTTACAAGGGAAGAGGCTGCTCATTTCATATTCAAACAGGCCCCAATCCTGATATCCCGTGCCCTGCGTGCTGACCCAATGGCTTGCACAGTACCTCTTGATCGTGAGGAAATGGAGTGATTAATGCTAAGCAAAACACTTTTGCAAGCTGTCATGAGAAAGACATTGTGTTGAGGAAAAGGGCTTAGCGAGTAACTTACCAACCTTACTCGAGTTAACCTCACTCTACCAGTAAACCCTCGAACACAACCTGCTCTTTCCGGGCCGGGCATTAAGTCTGGTTTACAGCTGTGCTAGCAAAGCCCAAGCAAAATGCAGAAAGCTGGAGCAGCTCTTCCTGCTTTAAGCATGGCCCTAAAGACACAAGCGTGCATGTGGGTGCACAACAAGACACGCTCACAAACCAGTTAACCCCCCCCTTTGCATTATTTTGATGCTGGGCTTACGGAGATACCTAGAGACAGACTCTGGGAGTGTTTTCACGCTCCAGGACTTTGTCAAACAGCATCTGTGCTCAGAGCTGCTGACACACAAGCCAGCCCTGCCCTGGCATCCTTTGGACGAGCAGGGTGGCAGCAGCAACTCGTTGCACAGACCTAATCATGTCCAAGCACCAAAGTTCAGCAAAATGGGATGAGAAAGTGGCTGTAAACCCCCCTTTTTCTTACCTTCTGCCTCTTCACTGTAGAGAGAAAGTCTTTTATTGCGTTTGTACATCAGCCTGCCCAGGGGGCTTTGGTCTCTTTGAAGTCTCCGGCTGATACTTCAGAGCCTCACTAAACTCTCGTTGATCAAGAATACAGTCAGAAGGGGGCAAAAAACTCCCACCCATCAGGATATTTTTTCCTCCAAAATATTTATTTTGTTATCCCCTTGCTTTTCTGGATGGCTCAGAAGAGCAGGAGCGAGATCAGAGTCTAATGCCATGTCTATTTAGCCAAACTGTTCTGCTTGCTATTTAGGGCTGCCATCTCACATTTTCTGCTGGAGCCAAATATTTATCACATCTGGAGTAACTACCTTGTGAAATACAGAGGTGGGAGGTTTGTTTTGCTTGTGGAAAAGGCTTTGAAGCGAAGTGCCTGCTTTGAAAGCCGAAGTCTAAAAGCCCACCAGAGGTAAGCGGTGGCGGTGGTTACAGCAGGATCTAAAAACATCCGCATTTTAGCTGGCGCTGAGGAAGCAAACACACAGACCCAGCACGTCTTAGACTACAGCAGCAAAGCTTAGCCCAGTTTCAAGCAAGGCAACTCATGCAAATGAACTCCACCTCGCTATAACACTACTAATACCCTCAAAGTCCAGCCCAAAAGAGCAATACAAATAGCTTCAGCCAAAAATCATGTTTTCTTTTCCTTTGTTTTCAAGCCCTCCCCAAAAAGAAAGTCACAGCTGATTTTTTTTTCCATTGAACACCGAGATATTCTGCAAAAAACATCTCATATTTTCCAGCCAATTCAGAGCAACACTTGGTGCTAAAATGTACACAACCCATTTCACTGTAAAGTGGAATATTCAGGGAGCCAACTCTGCTGCAAAAAATCCTTATTGCTGGATCCTCTTCACCCCTGGCAAGGAGCTGATGAATTCGGGGAGGAATCTGGTTCATTTTGTCCAGTATAAGACAGAGACGTCAGAAGGCACAGACACAGCAACTTCACAGCCCAGTTCTCAGCTGACAGCATCATTTCACTGATTTCAAAGCGTCCTCAGAGCTAGCAGAGAAATCACAGTCAGACCTGTGCTCGTACACGCCTGCGGGCGACACGCCGGGCTGACTTAGCTCAATGCATTTCCTCCGAATTACGTTCTTAAGTACAATCTTCTGTATTTAAAACACTGGAGACGCGGTCATCCGCTTCGAGTGGAAGTGGAGAGAACTGGGAATGATGTTAATTCTCAAAAGTAAATTGGAAAAAAAGAAAAAAAAATAGCTGGAGAGTCGATGAAGGACCAAGACACAGGCCGGCCAGCCCGGATAGCAAGGGAAGCTGGAAGAGGGCAGCAAGGGCTGGCCGGGGACGCAGCTGGGACTGGGAGGATTACAAGGCTGTGGGAGAGGAGCAGAGGGAGTTCAAGGGGTCCAGGTCAGAGGGACATGTTAAGTGGATTTAAGGGAACAGAGTTGATGCAAGTCCCATGCTTTGGGCTTGGAGGGAGGTCTGATTCATACCAACGCCGAGTCATTTTTCCAGGTCAGCCTAAGGTCTTTGAGAGCAGGCTGACCAGCAATCCTGTCGTGCCTTTTACCGACGGCCCTTTGGTGCAGGGACACCGGGCACAATCCAGAAGCAGGCGAGGTCTGAGCTTACCTGCACTGGACCATCTCCAAAGTCAGCTCCATCAACGCAAACAGAGCCTTGGAGATGCAACCGCAACACTGCGCCGCCAGGGAGGCGCAACCCGCTGCATTTATGGGCTGGATATTCCCGGGAAGGACTGGAGCTGACCGTTACAGGCTTGAAAGCCAGTTTGCAAGAGCAAGCTGTGCCAGGAAGACAGCACAAAATGGAAACTAACCCATCTAAGAAAGCAAACTGCAGAGCTCAGCGGTCACCGGGCGGCCAGGAGGATGTAGGGGTGGTAAAACAGTGGTGGGATAGGCTACGGTAATAGCTTTCCAATGGCTTGGGATTTTGTTGTAGGTTGTCCTGAGATTTTTCCAGCCAAACCCCTGCGCTTAATGTACTTCGGATATTTGTGCCCAGGTGTTATTGTTATTTTACCATGGTTTTATCATCATCTAATAAAGAGTGGGATTCCTTTTTGGCATCCTTCGCTCCTGCCTGCTCGCCTGAGTCCCAAAGCGACGCGGGGTCCCTGGCTCGCTTTCCATGCTCACTACTTGCTAAATGCAAGGACGACTGAGAGGTACCCAAGGCCAGACTCACACCCCGATCCCGCAGAGACACACACAGCAATCTGCATGCGAGCCACCCCCGTGATTTTGGTAGGCAGGGGTTAAGCAGCAGCAGCAAAGCCTTTATCTGACTATTCAAGGAGTTGCGGCCCCCACAATGAATTAAAGCTGCGTGGAAAAGGCCGGCTGTGTGCAATGCCCACCCATGGAGATACGACTGCAAGGTCGGGACCTAACATCGCATTGGGACAGGCTGCAACTGCTAGAGGCAGAGGCGGGAGAGAAGGAGCCTCCCTCCTTTGGATGCTGCACGGGGAATATGGGGGAAGAGGCTCTCTTGCACTCAGTGGGCAGGATAGCAGGGCTAAAGCAGCCTCTCCCTCCTCCCAAATTATTATTGCAAGCAAGCCTTAAACAACATCGCAGCAACCTCAGCCGGTTTTCCTTCTTACCCTGCACCAACTATCCTCACCATGAAACAGGGGCTGTCTCCACTGCATCCCTCCCGCAAAGGATGCTCAAGCGCCCCTGGAATAACTCCACTCAGATGCAGGAAGATCCCAGGGCAGGGTCAGGCCTTCAGGGACTGCATCTTTTTCCCCACAACAGCTTGCAAATACTTGCTTGCAAGAAGTCTTAAAAGAAAAAAAAAAAAGCAGCTGAATTCCAGTATATTCCATTACACCATATAGTCTCAGATTAAGGTTCCCAAGCATGCCTTTAATTTAAGCTTAATAAAGCTGTTATTGTCCAGTCATTAATGACTGCTTATTAAAAACATATTTATTACATATGGTGCTGAGAGATCTCACGGAGAAAGCCCGCGGCAACGATCCCTACCTCCACCCCGTAGCATTTAATGAGAGATACATGTGTACGGGGCTGTTAATTCACAGCAAGCATGTTTCTAATAAGCACTCGTGTCTCAGCTGAGGTAGCGGGCACACATACCTGTACGTGCACCGACACAAGAGGCAAATGAAAGGCAGATTTAGAAACTGTTTTGACAGCGTTAGCGGTTGCTTTGGGACAGGATGAAGACACGTTACAGTGTGACTCCCAGGAAAAGTCAGGTTTTGCCCTGTGTTAATAATGGTTTAAAACATTTCAGTACAGGCGATGGTTGGGGCAGTATCCGGGGAGGGTCCAAACCCCACTGCGCCCACCCTGCTTCCCTAATTAAAGACTGGGACTACAGGCCTGAAAATGAACTTGATCCTAAGAGGCTGACAGACTCGGTGAGACCCAAAGATAGCATCAATATCAGGGAAAACATCCCGTGCAAACACCAGGTCTTTTGCTTTGCAGAGACCAAGGGTAAGAAATCACCTAATATTAATGCGAGGCAAGCTGGCATTGCTGAATTTTATGGATAGGATTTGCAGAAAACAAAAGCCTTCTGCAACCCAGAAATTGAATTTTCAATTCCACATCTATAAAAACACAGAGATTCCTGATTTGTGTACCACACTCCCAATTATTCAAATATCAAGATCCTTAGCCACACCGCAGATAAGAAAAGTACACGAAGACGAAGAGGGAGGTGGGGTTACAAGGAATCTGCCGGGAATGGCATCCTGCCTTGACACCCACCTCCCTGCTCTGGGTGCCCGTAACACCACGCAAACGCCATGTCCCAAACGGGACGGCTCCAGACCAGGAGAACTGCTCGGGATGGGGATTTACTGTGAATCTTACGGGTGCTCTGTGCCCAACGCACTGCAGAACGCCTCGGGATCCACCAACCAGGCTAGCCACCAGCTTACGAGGAGGACATTCATCCCTTTTGGGGACTATTTACCCCACCAAATAACGATGTTTTGGATACATGAGGCATCGACTCCCATCTGCACCACTTTGCCCACCTCCCCAGAGCCACCCAGCCCTCTTGCCCGGGTTTATTTGCTCAGCTCAATGAGCCTTGCTGTGTCTGTCAGTGGGTTTTGGTTTTGTTTTGGGTTTCTTTTTCTTTTTTGGTTTTTTTTTTTTTTTTTTTTTTTGAGGTCTGACTTTTGGAGCATTCAGAAACACTCCCCCCTGCCCCCCTTCCCCTTTCTGTTTTCCCTCGAAGCAGCTTCGCCAGAGGTTGGGGGTAGGAGGGGAAACGCTGCCAGAAAAGCTCCTAACAACCCTCTTTGGAGACAGGGTTTATACACTCAGCTGTCCCTTGTAAACTAAGCCCTCTGTGAGATTTTTTCCCAAACCTTTCAATTCCCCCTCCTTGCCCTCACCCCTCCTGCTTTGCTCACGCTGCAACTATGCAGAAAAAAATACTTTGGTACAAGAATGTCCCTTTGTGCTGCAGGAGAGAGGGGGCAAGAGGAAAAATAAAACAATGCAGGCTGCAAAAAGGCAGGGAGGGAACATCTATATTGCCTTGGCTGTCCTTTCCTGGAGGGCTCTAGAGGGCTTTTCTGGAAAAAAAAAGGTCCCAATTCCAGACCCAGGTCCCCAGACGACAGCACAGCCAAAAACCTGTTGCTCACCACCATGGCAACATCATCACCACCACCACCTCCTTTAAGCGGAAGTGACAGCACAGAGGGTTTCTGCTGGGATCGTTTTCCTGCAGTGTGTGCACTGGGGGGTTCAAGTAATGCCTCAGTATGGACAAAGTTGGGGTCTACAGAAGGAGCAGACCTTGGTGGGCACTAATGATGCTGAGAGGGGGCAGGAAAGGGGAGCCCTGGGCAGATATTGCTTTTCCCTGGAAGCAGGGATGCTTCATTGGTGTTAATTGGGTGGAATCTCACTAGTTTTAGCTGCAGAGGGGACATGGCCCGCTTGCATCCCTCGCCAAGGCTTTCTGCGTGCACGGGTAGGAAAGAATACAGCCACCATCCCCACCGGACCTGATGTGGCCCAAACCCTGTGGAAAAGGGAAACACTAAGCCCTTTCTGGCTTGAAGCACGATTAAAAAAAAAAGAAAAGCAGAATTTGCTCTGTTGTGGCCAAAGCGGATGTGTCAGCACAGCAAGTCTCCAGGGCGAAGGATTTCTGGCTCCAGCTGGGACTCATGGCGCAGAAAAGAGGGTCCTGGAAACATGTGTCCCTGCTGACCAGATGTGCGTTCTCTGGACACCCGGGAGAAGAAACTCCAGCTCATTCGAGCGAGCCGGGGAGCTGCTGACCTCTCCCTGCCTGGCCAACCCCAGGTGGGAGGAAGCGCAGGGGATGGCAGCAGGTGCCCCGCGGCAGCGAGGCCGTGCCAGCTGGCAGCACCAGGCATTACCCAGAGCATCCTTAGCACAGCCCGCATCCCCTCTCCCCACGATGAGCTCAGGAACAGCTCAGGGCCAGGCGATGCTGTCCCAGGAGCCGTCACGCCATGAGAAGGCATCGCCGCTATCAAAGCAGGTGTGAGACTCCACGCTGGGGTCCTGCTGTCCTCCTGGCCGCTCGCTGACATTGGGGTGATGGATGAGCGCCGTTACTCCAGCTACGCTGCCTCTCCAGCATGGCCTGGGCCCCGAGCCCAAGAGTTTCGCTCCCTGAGTTAATGGAAATATTATACACATGGAGCTGGCCCCTTCCCAAAGACACTCCTGCCTTGCAGAGGGAGCCACTCCTCACGGCCCTCTGCTCTGCAGATGGATGCATTGGAGGGGACGGAGTGAAGCAGCAGCCAAGAGCCATTCGACAGGCAGCGGGACATGGCGAAGAGCACTTGGTCCGTCCTCCTCAGCGCAGGCTGTGTCTGTAAGGTAGGGGCAGGGAAACAACCTGCCATCTCCTGCATCCCAGGAAGGCTCTTTCCAAAATGGTTGGGCAAGGAGGACGCCAGGGCTTACCCGTCACTTCAGGCAGGAGGTGCAAAAGCAGCGGCACTCATCTCTTCCCAGGTTGTCCTGCACTGAGGTGCCAACCAAGAGAGAGAAAAACCCCCTAACATTCCATGAGTCCAAGCTTTACGTGGTACAACGAGCCAAAACTCAAGCCAGAAGAGGTCAGAAGGAAATCTCTGCCATCAGAGCGTCCCTGACCGCTCCACCATGCCTGTGTCTGGTTTTAAACCACATGAAATGCACGGGCCTTCCGTCCCAGCTACGGAGTCCAAACCCAAGGAGGGTCTTGTTTTTATTAAGATGTTTTACATCTTTTATAACCTCTGCCAGCTGGACGGTTGCAGGTCTCAGGGCAATTATATGCATCATCTAAACATCATCTAAAAATGAAAGGACTTAATTTAATTAGGTTATTTAAATGACACGTTTGATGGAAAAAGCCAAGCAGACTTAACAGGGTATTTAATGCTCACGATAGCTTGCATGCATACAGAACATTATCTGAACGCCTTGGAAATTAACGGCAAGATTTCTGTTGATTTCAGAGGCTGCGGACCAGATGTCAGCAAAGAAATGATCAGAGAGATGATACAGGGAGCTGCCACCTGGAAAGCGTGGGCACCGCTGCCGCGCGGGAGGTTGCCAACGGGGAATTTTCACTTTGGTCAGGAGTCTGCGGTTTTTCTCCCCTACAGAAATAGTACCACTCTGAGTTTCACCAAATTGTTGTTGGTTTTTTTCCCTCCTGCTTTTTTCACCCCCCCAATTTCCTCTATGTGGAAAAGAAATTGGAAAGAGACTTTAAAATGGGAAAATTCCTTCCCTTCAGCAAAACCAAACCTAAAAGCACATCTGTTGTTGAAAAATAAGAAATCTGGTATTTTGTACCAAAACAAACAGAGGTCTAGTTCCAATTCTTTCAACTCCTACCTCCCAAATCTGAAAAGCCTAAACCAAAGTGCATATTTTAGGCTAATTTTAGAAGTGTGACAGAAAATACTTCCAATTTCATTAGCCTCTAAAAAATGCGCTCTGCAGGTGCCAAGGGCAGAAGACGCACAGGGCATCTGCCGATGGGAAGGTACGATCTCAGGCATCACACTGACAAGCACAGCGTTGCACGGACAAGCTGCATTTAACCTTTTCAGATGGTATTATATCCATCCTGCTGGAATACAGCTAGCCAAGCCAGCTTCTCTTGCTGCGTACGCAGGCGTAATCTGTGCTGAGATTTAAAAGCCAATTCCTATATGCCAGGCTCAATATTATCCCTCTGAAACACAGAGCAGCAACTGCAACAGAGAAACAAAGAGAAGACAGAATTGTTCTAAATGGCATCTTGAGAACCAGATAGGAAAGACACATCTGTAACACCTAAAAGGGAAGTTATTGGAAAATTTTCAGGTTTCATGAGCTGCGTAAAGTGTTTTAAAACATCTTTTTACTTTTTCCTAGCGGATGCTGCTTCTAACCGTTCCCAGTTTCTCATGGAGAATAAGAAACTAAGCTTTCATCTTTTTTTTTTCCTAGTCGCAACCCAAAGTTATTACCATCAATAACACAGCACCTAGAAGTCCTAGTGCTGGACCAAGACGCCTTCTGCTGCCTGGTGGGAAGGAACCGGCATCCCTCCGCGATGCCCCTCTCCTGCAGCCCCTTTGCCCAGGGCAGCGAGTTTTACATGGTGAGCAGCTCCTTTGCCTTTCCCTCAGCCCCTTCCAGCCCAGGAGGGCAGCCAAAAATGTCAGTGAGTCACCAGCAGTGGAAAGACTTGTGCCGCTAAGCGCAGCTCCTGGCCCTGGCCCTTACAAGTGACACAACCATTTCGGCACTTGGCCCTCGCTCTCTCTTTAATCTATAGCTCTATGGACGCCGTCGCTTTGCTCCAGAGGTCTCTGTAATGCCGCATACGCACACATTCCTTGGTCCCCTTCTCTCCCCACTGCAGCAGGACAAAATAGGCTGTGGGGCTGAAGGAAGAAAAACAGAGGTGCCTCTTGAAGCTGCAGGAGCTGGTCTTAAATCCCGACACTTTCTGTGACACGAAAAGCCTTGGGGGGGGAGGTGGGGGGGGATAAACCGAGCTAGGGAAAGTAGTAAAAGCCTCCCACTTGTCAGGAGGGTAGCAGGGAGCGTAGTGCCAGCCCTGGCAATTTCCTGGCCGTGGGCAGCCTACAGCTGTGGGACTGCCCTTTAAAATAGGTACGGAAGGCAGCGTGCTGGAGGCAGCCAAGAGCAAATGAAATGGGAAATCTTACACACTCATCGTCAGTAGGTAATCTGGGCAGACAGGGAGGGCTGCGGGCAGGGGAGGGAAAGGGCACAGGCACGGCAGCAGTGCTGGAGCTGCGACTCGTGGGGTGCAAACGCCCCCAGGAGGAGCTGTGGGTAGCGGGGTACCTTCGGCGCCTGATGGCTGCCGCGGGATTTGGACTGGAAGCACAGCTTAACGCTAATGGCAATGACATTACGACTCCTGGCACGCCACGTGCTCCCTGTACGACGTTTAGGCCCAGATGCTTACCCGTGCATCTTCTTATAAAAGATAATTTTCATTACCTTTCAGCACGCAGACCTGGTCTGACACGCTACCCCACCTCACACTGCCTACTTTCCTGTGGTTTATTCCCTAACTCCACTTGTGCTGGCTTTAACCTCCAGTACTGGCTCTTCCTAGTCCATCTGTGAAAGCTCAGCATAATCTGTAAGGCCTGTGCGTTTACATGCAGCAGAGGTTTAAGCAAGGAGAAAGTGTTTCCAGCAGACTCGGGAGAGTTCAACACACCATTTCAAACCCAGCAGAATCCCAGGGAAACCTGTCCGTGGCACTTCGGGAGGTCTGTGAGGAGGAAAACAGCCCTGGAAAAAAATAGGAGTCTGAGAAATTTACTGAGCTTGGCTTGGGACATGGTTGTGCATCAGAGCCGGGTGAATGAAGATCTCAGGAAAAGGTTGGTTTGGCTGAAGCCAAAACAAACTTTTTCCAAAAACGAATAAAGAAACCAAAAACCAGATCCACAAATAGCCTCAGTCCCTTCCCTGCTGTTTCCAAAACTGCACTTTTGGTGAATTAACTTTTTGGACCTCCTACAATGAAACAGCCACTGCCGAACACGGACGGAGGAACCAAGAGCACATTCAAATAAACACTCTCCTTGTGTATATTTGAATCTTTCATCATGTACTAAGTTTCTGTGTAGGGCTTTTATTTGTATTTGTAAACTTTGAGATAAAGGTACTTGGAGAGTTTACTTCTTTCTGATATCGCACATCCAATTAACCAGGGAGCACAAATCCCATACAGACCTGTTTACCTTTTCCCCCCATGTTTCTTACTTCAACATCCTCCTGCCCAAAACCACCACCACCAAAGCAAACGAAGGGAATGGAACACAACCGACCTCGTTAGCACGATGCCTGTCTGCAAAAAGCTCAAGGATTCAAACTACAAAGTCAGCCAGAAGACCCCAGAAATGATTGCAGGATTGGCAGCAGCAAGAGATTAATCATGTTTAATGATACTTTACTTCCCCCCCCTTGAATTAATTTAGGTCGTCACAAGCCATTTGATTTCAAAACGGGTGAAGAAAACTGGCAGCAAGATCCACTACAAATGGGACTGCTGGGTTCAGTGTAAGCCCACGGTCATCGAATGCTACACCCATTTCCTCACATGCTGCAGAACATGCCGGCAGCCTGGCGGGGCATGGTTTTGGGACACAAGAAATCCCAAGCAATCACCAAATAGAGATGAGAGAAGGCAAAATATAGCCATCTAGCTTTGCACTGTGAAATGCAGGCTCAGAAAAAGACAGTCTGGAGATGCACATCAGCGTCTCCAAATTTTTCAGCCCAGCTTCCCCTGAAACGCAGACATGACCAAAAGCATCCCAAGAATTGTATCCAGTTATAATTTTACCTGTCAGCAGCGAAATAGGGCACTTGCTTTTTTTTTTTTTTTTTTCCATCCTGACAAACACTTACTGCAGAGAACAAAGTCTGAAAGCCGGTGCCCAAAACGCAGGATACGTGCAGACCTATTTCAAGCGCTTCTCACCAGGGAGAAGTGATTTCCACCACTTACACCTCACCCAGGCTCCTACCAGATGGGTTTTTAGGGGAAACCGAGGGGCTGCAGGCAACGCACAGCCTCCCTGACCAAAGGGGATGCCGAAGCCCCTCCTGTGATCGACTCCTCCTCTGTTTAATAACGGAACAAGAAAAAAAGAACACAGGGAAAAATAATAACCACGTTCCTTAAAAAAAAAACTCCTCAAAGAGTTTCCTTGTGAATTATACGCACAGAAAATCATTTGTGTGGGCTCTTATTTTATCAAAACCATCCCACTTCCTATGTCAATAAAGGGCCATTACCGGTTACATGATATTTCTGGCTCGTAACTTGATGTCTTGCCCATATTTCTTTGCACTGGAATCAAAAATGTCTTGTCTGTGAAGTGCAGGTCAAGTAATCTGGGTTTTACAGTTGTTGGCAGCTCAGAGATTGGGTTTTTTTCCCTCCCCTCTTCACAATTGCTTGCTTTCTTAAACTAGTCAACATCTCTGCCCTTGGTTATCTCTTCTCTCCGGTAAAGCGGACACCCCTGGTGAAAACCCTGATATTACACACCATGCATCCAGGACAAGCCTCCCTTGATTGCGGCAGGAGCCGTGGGCATGGAAACCCACCCAGCCCTAATCACTTGCAGGTATTTTGGGTGACTGTCAGCAAGGAATACAACCAGGGATGCAGCAGGTTCCAAACACCTCGTACGAGGCTGAATCTAGGGGCTGATCCTGCTCCAAGAGACCACTTCCTTCCCCTTGAACACACAAACCAAGAGTAATTTCCCCCAAACTGGTGGCGTTACACTAGTGTACGACCAACTGAGGAGGGGAAGGGATGCCCCGCTGCATCCCTGGCCCCAGGATTAGTTTTCTGACCACTTCAAGCTTTATGATAGCTTCAGATCCTGCGATAGCGGAGCTTTGCTGGCTCGCAGCAACAAACGGGGCTTTGTCAGGTTTTATTAATTGCACTGTAACTACCTCCGCGTTGATGTTTCTCTGTCTAGTGATTTCTTGGTCTCTGGGAGCTGCTGATATTGTGTCTCTCCTCTCGGGCTATTTGATATCATGATATATCTGATTCTCCTCAGAGCCTTTCTCTGCTTGCCCTGCTGATTGCGGTCCCTCCCATTGCCTTTGTAATTCTTTACCTCTGTGCACCAGCAGCGTAGAGGCTTCCTCCGACTTTCAACCAAAGCCAAAATTGTCCTTGTCCAGCTGGGTCTGCCATTAGTTTTATTTTAGTTTCACATCCGTCTCCCTCCGGCAGACGGGGATGAGGCAGATGCTTTGCTGTGGGGCTCCAGCCAGGCTCCACACCCCCCTCCTTAGCTTAGGAAGCACCATAAGCAGGACCAGGTTATAAATTTCTCCAGATTGTTTTGAATCTGGAAGGGGGGGGGGGGGGGGGGGGGGAGCACAGAATACCTGGGATACTAGCTTTGCTGCCTCAGTTTACACTTTAAGGGAGAAATAAGGGCCCTTGTGTTTATTTCACAGCTCTCCAGAGGCTCTTCCAGTGCTACATTAAGTGAAAACAGATGAGCTGAATACACTAACCTCTTTGGGACACTGTCTCCAAACCTCTTGGAAGTCAACATCCTTGAAGGAGCATCCGATTCCCTGCAAGGTGAGGTTATTCCTAATGAATCTCTCCAGGGGAGCAAGAAAAAGGGGGTAGAATTTTTTGCACATGCAACTGAAAATCCTGGAGATGGCTTTTGGCTGGGCCGTGCTAATAAATAAGGACTAATTTTTGAGAGCATAACTCATGCTGGTGGGAGATAAGAAAGGAATGCAAGTTCCCTCCGAGACCAGCCTAGGAGAGAGTTATCCTCTGAGATCAGAGGAGAAATCATCGAGTCAACAGCAGAGGCCAGTCACCAATAATAAATCCAGCCCTGGCAGAGCAGACCCCGAATCGGCGGAGCGAGGCACCGTCCCACCCAGCAGGCAGCAGGAAAGCAGGAGGCATGCCAAACTCTTGTCCCAGAGCAAGAGTTTGGTGTTTGCAACACAAACTCCATTTAAACAGCAGGCCGTTTATCTCGGTTATGAAACAAACGCATTCCTCCAAGGTGAGGCAAGGGCTCCGTGGATGGGAAACGGTGCTAGTCCTTCCAGTAGTGGTTTCAGGGGCACTCCTGTTTGGGGAACTCTCAGGGAGTCGGGCCCAAGTGGTTTAGAGCTGGAGAGTCTCCTAAGAAGTCTTACGGTTGCAGAGAAGTGCTGGCCAAGTGAGCCTCATGGTTACCCTGCTCTCGCATGACTTCTCTGCCTGCATCTTGTTTATCTCCTTTACCAAGTGATGGGGGTTCAACCAGCATTTTGAGGAAGCGCACCACTACTTAGAGACCCTTATACTTCCCCTGAAGCACTAGTCCTTTGCTCTCTTAGTTAAGCTTTTGCATTGATTCAGATTATTGTCCACCTTGGATCCTGGAGATGTCGGGTAACCTTTATCCCACCATCTCCAGACCTGCCTACACCACGCTACTGATGTACAGTCCCCATCCCTGATCACTCAGAAACCCTGGACAATGTGAATTAACCTTCTTGCCCTTTCCTTCAGGCACTGGCTGCCTAAATCTTCCCCTCTAACTTTCACCAGAGGAAGGTTTTCCCCGCTGCTTGCCTTAGATGATACTGCA
Organism: Phalacrocorax aristotelis; assembly: GCF_949628215.1. Classification (NCBI taxonomy): domain Eukaryota; kingdom Metazoa; phylum Chordata; class Aves; order Suliformes; family Phalacrocoracidae; genus Phalacrocorax; species Phalacrocorax aristotelis. The sequence goes on along the minus strand of NC_134297.1, from coordinate 6,144,702 downwards.
GTTCTGGCCTGCATGGCTAGTTTGTCCCACCCTATTCACTAATGACAAGGTGATTCTCAAGTACGTGGCTCAAGTATGTCCTGGCTCATATCCATGTGCCCAGTATTCATCCTGCAATGGAGAAGTTAATTTTTAGTTGGGAATCCTGACTGAAATTCTGTAATCTGAACAGCCTTGGGAAGTTCTTAGTGCCTGCCCTGACCCTTCCAAACCCAAATCTGGGTTTTAAAGGAATTTAGGTCTCCTAATCCCAGGTACACACTCAAAAACCTGCCAAATATGAAACCGCATCCAATCCATGGGTGCAACAAAAGCCATTCTGCAAGGATGTTTCCCACTGCCCGTGCTTTTCCACAGCACCCCCGTTCCCGGTGTCCAGCAATTGCATATGCATCTCTCTCTCCTCATCGGTTGCGACATTTTTTTGGCAGCCAAGCCTTCGCCGCGGTGGGAGAAGTGGGCTGACAAAACTCCTAGGGCAGCCTGGTCCCTTCCTGCTGATTCAGGACACTCGCTGGTTTCACTCTTGCTGCTCTGTGCCTCGTAATGTCACTGCAGCCAGGTGACATCATGGTCAGGGATTATGAAATACCCTTCCCTGCTGGCCAGGCGGGGCACGACAGCAAAGAAACACACATTACGTGGATAGAAATAAATGACAACTACACTGCACAGCAGCAATCCTGCTCCTGGCACCGCTATAAATCCCACCAGCTACAGCAGAGCATCCTCACTCAACTGACACGTACAGCCAGCCTCTGAGCACACCACTTTGGTACGGTATTGTAGAAAACAGCTCGTTCTTGCCTCTCACCTTTGCTATCAAGTGCAGTGTGGGCAGCAATGCAGCGGCTTGTTAATGCTGGAGGGGCCAGCGGCTTGTCTTGTTGGATGCCTCTTTCTTGCTCTGCATGTTAGATGCTTGTCTCAGCTGCTTCTAGGATCCTGCCCAACATCTGATAAGGGCTTGTTGAAACAGGACACTAAGGAATAGTCATCTGAATCCTCCCGGATTGTATTAGCTTAATGGTATCAAACTCCTGCGCAGGGTTACGTTCAAATCTTCATCTGCTCTGGGAAGCCTGGGGTCTACGCAGGCCTCCCACATGCTCCAACTGTCTCACTTGGATTAACACCTTCGGTTAACTCAGAAAAACCTTTCTGAAAAGTTTTGGCACAGGCAAAGATCTTTGCTTCCTTTGCACCGCGTCAGAGAGAGCAGGACACGCGAGGAGAGCGTTAACTGGGCATTACACCTCGTGCCCGGTGAGGCTCCCTCCCCAGCCGGATCCTCTCTGACGGGAGCGGGACCGAACGGCGGCAAAGCCAGAGAGTCAAGAAATCCCGACTTAAAATTGGATACCTGCCTACGAGGGAAGACAGCAGAAAGACAGTGCTGCTCCAGAGGGCTCACAGGTGTGCAGGGAGGAGACGACTGGGGGCTGAGTTTTCCTCCTGCTCCCCTACCGTGGCTGTACTGGGAGCGGGGGAAAGGGACACCACGGAATCCTGAAAAGGGGAGCAGAAAAACCCAGTGCTTCCCCTCGGATCAGCCTGTGATGCTGGAGCGCTCGCTGCACCTGCTCTGTATTTATAGCTCGCTCTAGTGGGAAAAAGTCAAGCAATGGGACTGTGGAGAAAGTGGGGTGGGAAAGTTTGATCTCAGCTATCTGACGCTGCATTTTTCTGCAAGCATATTAAATAAAATCTTCTCTATTAAACCAAAGCCACATTGTTGAAATCCTAAGGGGCTAATCCTGTTTCCTATCTAATCCCACATCTCCCCAGTGCATCTTCTAACAGGCTGTCAGAGATGGGCTCTAAGTAAACGGAAGAACACGAAGAAAATTCACAGCAATCCTTTAACCCACGTGTCTTAAGAAACATGAAAGGAAAGCTTCCTTGGAAGTGAGATATCTGGGGCTTTGCTGGAGCTTTTTACATACCAGAAGACATGTTGCTGTAAGACAGTTACCCAGTGTATCGTCAAATTGGCAGAGAGGGGCAATTCGGCCACAGCAGGCGCTGTGAAATCTGGTTCTGGAATAGGGACGCATTTATTAACGAAGGTCACGGCACCTATGAAGCTAACAAACTGAGTTCCAGCATCAGCTTGCCCATTTACTGGTGGCCATACCCCCTGCTCAGCACACAGTAACTGCGATCGGCTCAGTAACACACTTGCAGGAACGGCAACTTCTTTCAGTAGAGACCGATTTCAGAGCAATGGGCTCTTCTTGGGACCTCAGATGCCAGCAGGGACTCTGTGGACAGATCTTGCAAGCCATCGGTCAGCGCATCCCCACTGATCAGAAAAGTCACCTGCATCTTTTACTGTGGGCGCCGTGGCTCTCACTCTTAGAGTAAGAGGAATAACCTCATGCAAGAAAGGGAGGAATTCTTGGGACACACATCACTTAAAGCACACCTTGGGCTCGATGAACTGTCTTCCGAGTTTCAAATCCACCTTGTTAACTCCAGTGGGACCGTGCCAACACAAGTGAGGACCCAACTCGGCCCGTTACCTGGACTCCAGTGCCTCCAATGTCACTTTTTCCAAAGCCCCTTTTCCCCTTTCACCACCCTGCCGTAAAAAAAGACCTGCAAACACCCAACATAAAAAACCTGCTGGGAACACAGTGGGATTTGTAGCAGCAAACACTAGCCAAGGTGACAGAGACATCACCAAAAAGCTATGCAAAGAGCTTTATTTTTAAACCTTTGCCTTGGCTACCTATTAACTCCTTTTCTCCTGGGACGAGGCGCAGAGATTCCTCTAAGTTTGCAAAAAGCAACAGTCCCGATTCCTGCCTTTTAACCTTTACGATTTGTTTTCATCTCCAGGAGGGAGAACTGCACCCCCTGGACTCCATTTCAAGGCCCGGCTGTGTTAGTTTTGGACGGGTCCTGAGCCGTTTCATACTTTGCACTGGCACGGACTTGTTATACCAGCTGCTTAATAACAACACACCTGTATGCAAGCTGGGTCTGGGGGCTGCAAAGTAACCAAGCAGCGGTCTTAATTATTGCAGGGTGACACAGTGATGTCGGCATGACCTCATGGTTTACTTTAGCCGGATGATCTGATGCGATGAAGAGCACATGTTTTCTCAGCTGTCCGCGGCCCCTCCAGGAGACCGGACCGACCTGTGGGCTAAACCTCTGGTCTGGAGGTAGACACCTGTATGTAGGAGATGGAGCCTTCCACCCATCCTTAATGAAGTTGCATCTCTTCCCTGTTGATGTCTAATCAATTTTCCTCTTGGAAAGAATTACTGAGAGTGGTTTTGGGTTTGGTTTGGCTTTCAAAACTGATGAAAAGACCTTAATTCTCTCTTTTGGAAATCTGTGCCTTACAACGGCTGCCTACAACAGACCAGGAAGCTACAAACCCAATGGCATCCACATAAAGGCTGGGAAAACATCTCTGCGGCAAGCTGAAGGCTTGAGCAGGAAAATATGAGACACATTTACGTAATAATTATAACTCTCACTCGCACAGAACCTTTCAGCAGGGGATTAAAAAGCACTTTGCGAACATTATCAACCACAACTCTTCTATGAGGTAGGTATGATTCCTCCTTTCTCTATAGGAGAGGCCAAGGCAGAGAGAGGTGTTTTTCCAGCCCATATTTTCAGGAGGCAGCCTGCACACTCGGAGGCCTCGGTGCTCGGATGCTAAAAATGAAGCTGCAGGAGGCCTGAATCCCTGCTGGATTCAGGGCCTGCATTTCAGAGGTGACAGCTTGAGTTGTGGTGATCAAGCACCTCAAGAATCAGCTCTGAAATGTTTTGGGAAAGGCAACTGAGGGGCTCATGCACTGAAGAGTAGCGGTCAGTTCTGCAAATAAGACTATAAAAGAAACTTTTAAATTAGGACTAAAGTGCAGGAGTTGTAATTACCAAAGCTTGGGTATAAGTGCATTATTTCATCATTATTATTGTGCTACTAGAAGAAAATTAGCATTTTTTTTCAGTCATCGTGCTTTAGGGAACAGCCAGATACATTGTGGAACACAGTCTACCCCAGCTTCATGTTTTGATTAATAGATTTTTGCTCTTTCCCCAAAAGCTAACCACTGAAGTAGAAGATACCAAGCCACAATGGACACAGAAAAACCTGGACTGAACCCATTTAAAATGCTCTGGAAGATCATCTCCTTCCTCTTCCCTTGCAAACAAGACTTCGACAGGACAACATGGAAACCAGGAGCTGCCAACAGGAGGGGAAGGAGCCACGGGAGCTCTCCCAGGCCATCTCCTAGAGCCACGGCCGTCTCACGGCACCGGCGTTCTGAAAAGGTCCGATCCAGGCCCTGGAGGAGTGTTTATTTACAGACCGCTCTTGGAAACCTTGAAAGGCCATGGGAAATCTGACATTAAGGCATATTATGGCCAAGAGGAAAGGCGGCCCAGAGCTTGCTGCGAGGGTTAATTCACTAGCCCTGCTCTTAAGACAAAGATGTACAGGCCTCAATTATGCTACTCGCGTTTTAAGAGGGTTGTAAAACATATATTGCATTGGCAAGATAGTCAAAAGCACCCCTGGGACTTGTGCTCTGAAGTTCTTAAAGAGGCTTTACTTGATTTGATTTTTATTTTTTAGTTGGGTTTGGTGGGGTTTTTTTACTTATCTAATATATCTGCATTATGGCGAGGTATGCGCATAAGCTCTGGGAGGTTAAAGAGCGTCTATCTGTAAGTACTCTACCTATATAAATAGATCACTCTAGACCAGAGGGATCATTTTCAAAATACCTGAGTATCTGTCACCTATCCCCACTGTCTGCCAGCACAGCGTAAGCTCCCAAGGCCCTAAAGCTGTGCCGAAATGAAGCTGGGGGCTCCCAACTCACCAGGTGCTTTTGAAAGCTTTGCTCTCAACTATGCTGGCCTCGGAGCTTTTCCCCAATTTCAGCACAACTGCTCCTCAGGCATGCAAAGTAGCCTTAAAATGTGGCTGTATTCAGAAAAGTAACTGTATAAAAATGACACCTCATTACCACAAACATCTGCCCCGCATGTTTCTGGTGAGTCATATTCGCTCCGTTTACAGAGCAGAAACACAAACACATGTTTTTACTCCTCTGACCAACACGGTGCCAGTGCAACTCGGGAAAAGGAAAAGCCCGTGAGGGTCTCCGCTGCCTCGCGTTGTCATCACAAAACGGCCGGCTCCGCAGTCCACATGGTAACGAAACAACAGCCTCCTTCCCCACACAACACCCTTCGCAAAATGCTCTTCTTTCTCTTACAAGGAGGGAAACAGAGGCACTGGGGTCCGAAAGGGTTTTCTCAAGATCAAGAGCAGACTGATGAAAGAGCTTTTCGTAACATTGAAGTGCCAACGTCGGCAGCAACAGGGGTTGCAAAACTTCAGGTACTCTTGCTATGATCATCCCCTTCGTAAATTCGCAACCTCAAGGTATCACTGCTCTAGGCTTAATTGCGTGTTACTGCATTAGGCTAAGCGTGAATAATACGCTGATGAGTGTTGGGAGCTGCTATTAGTGCCGTCTACTGAGCGGGGAAACCGAGGCACAAAGCCATGATGAGCAGCTGCCCACTGATTTAAGACAAGTTCAGAGCTCAATATAAAGAAGTATTGAGTAACGGTAAAATTCAAAGTGAAACTTACACACAGGCGCTTCTGCTTGAGCAGATGTGACCTTTTTGATTTAGATAAAACAGAAATACGATGAGTCTCACAATCCAAACTGCCTGACAAAACCCTGCTTTCCTGCACTGCGATGTGATTGAACAGGCTCTGACACTTCCCCAACTTGGGGAATGAATGATAATTGGTATCAGAAACCAAACTGAGTTCCCCATCTGCAGCCCAGCAACTTCCAAAGGACTCTGGATAAGACATAGCAGCATAACCCAGAGCTTTTTGTAACAAAATGCTTTCTCCAGCCTTAATCTACACCATGGAGAGACCGAGGAGAGCAGGCTCAGCAGCACGCATTGCCTTCGTGGAAGCTGGGAGATCTGTAAGGGAATGGACACTCAAGTTATGATTAATCCAGGCTGTTTCTAAACCTCTGTGCAACACAAAACTGAGGGCTGGGCCCAGACCTGCAGCAATTTAGGTATTACAGGTTGGACCCCACCTTGCAGCTGTGCCTCAGCAGTTGCTTGCTGATAGCATTCACGCTGCAGGGTTGCAGTAAAGCAGATGAGATATCCCCTGCTCGAATTTAACTGAGTAATATGAGATCATCCATCACTAAAATGCATCCAAAGTGTCTGCTTCAATCCTCAGATGGTTTTATCTTACAGCGCCAGGAGCCACAGCATCCTGGAAAAAGCTTTGAAGAATAAGCTTTGTTTCAACAAAATATTTGGGACCTGCAAAACAAGGCCCATACAGCAACAAGCACATCCTCAAATGCTCTGCTAAAAACAAGCCTTAAGTCACTTTCTAGAGCACCAGCACTACAGCATTTTGTCAGAGTTTAACATATCAGGTCAGCTAGTAGTTGTCTTTTAGAGGCAACACACCCCTGGTCCCCTCCAAACACTGTGCAAAGGCTCCAGTGCAGTTCCTGCCTCCCAGTTGCAACCAGAGGCAGCATCAGCAAAAGGCAAGAGAGCTGGGACGGGGCAGTTTTTCAGGCTGAAAAGGACTGCAGCTGAAACTCAGAGGTTCTTCAGACCTGTACTTCATCACATGTTCCTCGTTTTGAGCCTTCCTAATTACGTACCCCCCTCCTCCACTTGCCATGGAGGGTGGTCACACAACCTCCGGGCTTTGATGGTATCCAGAGCCCATCCAAGATCATGCTTTGGCATCTACATACAGTCTACTCCAGCCAAAAATGGCATGCAGGGCACAAGCTCTGATTAGGAAAAGCTGTTGCACAATGAAATGCAGTTACAGGACAACTGGTGGATTCTGCCAGGAGGAGTTTGTTTGGGGTTTTTTCAAAACAAAACTAAACCAGAAAAATGTGTGATTTTTATTGTTGGTGAAAGGTGCTGGATTTGCCCTCACACAGGAAGGACAGGATTGTGAAATGAGCTGGGGAGAACAGATTTCCCTATCTGATGAAGTTTTGCTGTACCCTGAATTTCTTCACATCCACATCACAGGAGCAAGAACTCAGAATTACTTTTTTTTTTTTTTTTTAAGGATTTTACATTAGCTTTGATAAAGTTATCAGCTTCTGACTGTAAATCAGAACATCCAACTTAAGAACTGTCAAAATTGAAGTGTTCATATTTCTCCCCATAGATTTTTTCAGTAGAAAAACCACATTTCCTACAGGAATTTTCAGGGGCTGAGAAACATTTAACTAAAATCCCTCAACAAGAGGCTAGTAACCAGCATGGTAAGCAAGCCTCAGTTGGGGCTGGATCCTAATTTTACATCTGCAGGAGTACTGTTGATGAAGACCCTCACCCTTGGCTGATACTGTCTTCCCAACTCTAATGGGGTAACGGCTGTGGTATTATCCCATAAACTGCTAAATAAGCCATTGGGGTTTCAAACACCCACCACCCTACTAGTAAAAGGGCATCAGCTAACAAGTCATTTTTGGGAAACGGGAAGACGGAAGCAAACTTTTGCACTGATAGTGGTGGTAAAGGTGACGACTGAGAGGGAGGTGGGGTAAAGACAACCTCTGAACACAACTCCTTTAGCTAAAGCCTCGCTGATTTCAACCTGAGAGTCTGCAACAGCAGCTTCAGCCGACAGCTCTAACAACTCACGGTACATGCGTTTTAACTTGCTCTTCCATTACAGCGGCAAAAGAGCACGTAAGCAAATCCTGACCTACGGGAAAGAAAAAAGCCCATTCTGCTGGCTTTCAGCATGAATTCTGCAAGTCAGGGAAGCATCCCAGCTGCAGGGTCTCTGCAGTCCCTTCTCCAACACCCATCGTGTTGGTCAACCCGTGAGCAAGGATCTATGGTTTCAAAGCAAACACACAAAGCTGGGGTTGCTTTACACCAGTGGAGATTGTTCTCTCTGACATTTATCTTGGCCAGTGAAGAACTCGCACTCTTGATTAGTTTTGTTTAGGGGAGCAGCAGTGAATTCCAGGCCACAGTGCTCTGATGCGTGGATGGAAACCATCACTGCTGAGTATGCAAGCGCTGCTAGGGAGTTGTCTTCAGAAAAGTCCCTGGAGCTGCTGAACCCTTCCCAGGGCACAGCCGGTTGCACCAACGCTTTATCATTGCCCGACAAAAGCTGTGCCGCAAAGAACAGGGCTGGGAAAGAGTTTAGGCGGTGCCAGGATGCAATCGTTCCAAAGAACTCAGAAACCACAAAATAACTTCCCCAGTCATGTACAAAAACAATCATTTTGGAAGAACCTCCTGTGAGTACATATACTCATTTACACTCTGTTGTTATTATTATACATGTTATCCTCCATTGGTGATGAAATCCATATGTCTGCTTTTCCCCTTCGTTCTTTCTACATTACTATCTGAGGCTTTGATTTATTTCCTGGCTTTCTAAATTGATTATTCAGAGCCATATAGGAGGGAAAACGTGATACTAGAGACGCAGAGACAAAGTCATAAGCAAAAACAAAGGGCAAAAGAAAAAAAATGACCACAGTGCCAAGTATCACACATCTGTAGTGTCTCTCGACAGAGGTGGGGGAAAACATCGAGCTGTTCTCTGAAATGAAACAGACAGGGATTTATTGCAAAAACTACGGTAAACTAAACTTATTGGGCAAGGGTTAAGAAACTAAGGACCCAATCTTATAAACACTGAAGCACATACTTAACTTGATTTCAACATCAAAGACTACTCACGTGAGTAAAGTTATTGAGCATGTGTTTGCAGGGCATGAGGGGTTAGCGTTACAGTCATAAAAGTCTGAAAAGGCTGGGATAGAGAGCGCAAATAAGCAAGGATTAAAAATAACCAAAATAGAGAAAGCTGGCAAGGAAATCTTGGCAGCTAAAATAATAATAGTAAAAACCCCACATAAATTAAAACTGTTAACATTATATATGCAAGGGATCCTCAATCCGTTTGTTTGCCAGACTGAGCAATGAGATGGTCTTGCTGTTGGGACCTTTGTTCTTTATCATCCCTCTTGTTGCACGTCTAATATTGGAGCCTTGTATATGAGAAAACAGCTTTATTTGCTTAAATCTTCTCACCCAAATAAGACAGCCTGCAGAGCAGGATCAGCACTGACGGTTGAATCTTCCCAGCAGGACCTTCTCTTCCTCAGTGTATTGCTTCTGCCGTAACAGTGCCTGATGCCAGTACGTAAATGGAGCACGATGTCGTGTAAAGCTAAATGACTCACGTACACAGCAAAAGCCAAGCTGCCCACCAGTCCCATTGCCTTTGCATCACCGGTAGAGCTCCTGCAGCTTCCCGTCATAGATGAGGACCGTACACCAGCCCATCCCCAGCATCCTCAGCCTCAGGGTACACAATCACTGCAGTAAGAGCAGTACAGAGCAGTTCTAACCAAGCAAGACTTAAGTGTTCCTGCAGATACCACAACGCAGCCACCATGGGCCACCTTACCCTCTGAGGGGCCAGTTGTCATCTTCTAGAAAACCTCAAAGAAATAATACGTTGCAGAAAGTTTACTACGGTTCAAAAAATGCACTTTCAAATGGTGGACTCCTGCCTACTTCCAAACGGCTCTCGCCAGCAGGGAGGAAAAGGCTCACTCATGACTGCCCTTGTCCAACTTCTGCCAGCTCAGAACAGGAGTAACGCTTTGAAAGGTCAAGCTCGAGCTGGAAAAAGTTAGAGACAGCAAGAAAGCGAGGAAAAACCCACTTACCCACAACTTGCAAGTTTCCTGTGGGAAAATTAGAAATTTTTTTTTTTGTGGAAGGCTGTCAAAAAAGGGATTTTTCCCATAACTAACTTACTTTCAGGGGAAATGCTGGAGTTGCAGCCAGCTCTATTCTAAAGCTCTTAGGTTTCCAGTATTAGGCTTGGAATATAATAAAAATAAGCTTCTTTGGAAGAGCACTGGTATTTCTAACTCCTAATAGAGCTGATGTTCGGACCAGCATGAACAGCGATTAGTAGCTTTTAGAAAACTGCATGGGAGATACAGCAGCAGCACAGATTAAACATGACAGTAGGAGCTTTGGAGTACAGTTCAGCTCCCATTCCCTTCTCCAGGCTATTTCCTTCGCCATATTTCTCAGAGACAAATTATTAATTATTCTCGGAGAGATGAGAAAGCTTTTGTGGGTGTCTGTCTCTGCTGTTCGACGTCCACTTAAAGCATGATCTACCAAGTTTTGGCTGAGGAGCTTCATCACTTTGCTTCTTCAGCCACCTCCACACCACTCCCCCTGCTCAGCTGGAAGCAACCACCCCAAACTAGTCAGCAGGCAGGTGTCCAAAGCAGCAACCCAACACACAGGTCCCCTCTTAAGGGAAACGGTGGGAGCCGCTCACTGTTCTGGCTGCCGGCAGCAACCGCTCTCCTTAAATCAGCCCCCCACCTGCCTTGTTTAAACCTCCCCCGAAGTTTAAACCTCCCCTTGTTTCTTTACCCTGTTTCAGATTGGTGTAAGGTCCCACCAAGCCCACGTTGGGCTGGGAGAGCTCTGCTGCTGCCCCTTTGGAAGCAGATGTGCACAAGAGGCAGCCTCTCCTGGTTATCACACATCAGCGGGTGCTGTTCCTGGGCCCAGCTTCTCCACCTACTCATTCTTAACAAGGCAGCAAGTCCCATTTTAAGTATTTAAGGGAGTTAAGGGATGAAGTGCTCACAGCTCAGATACTAGAGGACAGTCCTTTCCATTGCTCCCACTAAAAATGAGCATCACACTAACAGAGCGGGGGTTGACTAGAGACCCCCATTTCCTGTATTTAAAACAAAGCCACATCACTGTGCTAGGAATTTAATTGAGAAACTTGTTTAGAGGTTTGTTCCCACATTTATTCACTGGAAAAAGGTAATGAAAATAAGTGGAAGAAAGCAAAGCTGGCCACAAAGAAGAAACGACCATCCCATAACACCGCGCTCCAGTAAAACCCAAGGCACGTTTGCTACAGCAGTCCATCCCAGGCAGCATCTAGGGACTAGATCAGCAGAAACTACAGGCAACAAGGAATGCGATGCATTTTTATCCCCAACTTCTTCCAGCAACCATTAACTTCCTTCCTCGACTCTTGAACTGTCTGGGTTTTCAGCGTTTGGTACCATATCCCATACTCAGAGTTGGCAAGAAGATTAAAGAAGTCTGTAGCTCTTGTCTTCACAAAGCATTGCAAAGGGATCATGTCATGGCTAATCCCTCCCCCACCACCTATCACTTATTATTACAAGAAAACTAAATCGCCTTGGAACAAGGAAAGTCCTTTTTTTTCATCTTAAGATTGTCTCCGCTTACAATCTACAGCGTAACGTTAAACCTGTCTCTCTCCAGTAACGCTAACCCCGCCGGGCATCTGATCTCACCAGCGCAGAACCATCCCACCAGAGCCGCGGAAGCGCCGGCAGACAGAAATACAGGATCCAGACTTCGGCTCCATGGGACAGGGAGACTACCTCGAGCTCTGATAAGACACAGCAGAAGGAAGAAAGAGCCTTAGGGATTTCCAAGAGCCCGTGAAGCCTTACAGCTGGATGAGAGAGCACAAACGCAAGGCTCTTAGAGCTGAAGAGATATTGCAAAAGAATACATCTCTTCCCTTGGAGATACCATCTGGGCCAATAAACAGTAACCTGAGAGGGGCCGTGGTTAGTGAACTATGCTAAAGAACACCCTTGTACTGTCACCGAGACCTAGACCCACCCTTCTCCAATCATTTTCCCAGAAGTCTAACCTTTTTCCAGGCATTGCTTTATTTTTTGCAGAAAAGTTTGCTTGCCATTGCCCTGCAGATGGTTTGTTGCAATACACTTTTGTACCCGCTCCAACGAGGGCATCCTCTCGGCTCCTTGATTAGTCACGGCCATTTGCAGACGCCCTGAATGAAACCCTGCAGGATCCCTTCGCTTCTTTAACCACGACAGGTATAAAGCAGTTGGTACTAGCCGCGTTGAAGTGAACTAACACTTACCAAGGGGAGACCCACGACTAGATTCAATGTAGGGGTAAACAGAGAGAACCTATTTGCCCCCGTTGCAATGCAGAGGCGTGAGCAGATGCCAGGGACCCCAGCTTCCAGCCCTGTGGTCTGTCCAGCCTGGGAATACCAGTAAATTTTGCCTGCTCCATGGCTTTGTGCCACATATAAAAGTGATCGTGCTTCAGGGGCTGTGCTCTCTTCCCATAGACAAGCTGCCTCTGCACATTCCCAAACAAAGCATTACACTATGTGAAAAGAAGGCACAAGCCCTGCAAAGCCCATCCCGCTGGCTAAGACAGGAAATATCTCCCATCATCTCAGCTAATCCTCCACCAATACAATGAGAAATGATGTCCAACAGCCGCCAAAAGATTATTAAGTGAAGAACAAAAATACTGCACCGCCCATTGCAACAGAGCCAAAGGCAATAAAAGGGGAAATACAAACGGCAGCCAATGGCTGGAAGGAGGAGGGGGCAAGGAGAGGCAGCAAACAGCAGGCGATGCCTTCAGCGAAGCCCCAGTGTTGGAGTACAGGTGGTTCAAGGACATAACAGCTTAACCCCGGCTCCCCAGGAGGCCGTATCATCCTTTTCGCTGCACCAATGCATCCTTTTTGCTGGAAAACAGGCTTACAGTCCTGACAACTTGACAAATACACAGGAGAGGGCAAGAGGACCAAAAGCCAATGCACTGTCACTAAAATGGAGCAGGCTTGAGCACGCTAAGGTGCTGGGTTCAAACCGGGTAGCCAGAAAGGTCTCCCTGGCTATGAAAGCCCAGGTAACACCACATTTCACAGCAACACGCCAGCTTGACGTTACCTTTTGTGTATGCTTGAAAGCTTCTCCCCTTAGGTATGGCTAAAATGAAAGGACACATAGGCCATGGCTTGAGTTTACGGTATATCCCGAGACCTGCCTCCAGCTAACACAGAGCTTCTAGCAACAGGAGGCATCACTAGCAGTGTCCTACCAGCGCATCCTATCACAGAAACACTATTTTCCCCCCATTTCTCAGCATACTTGATTAATAGATCGGGTTCAGCTGCAAAGATGCGACCAGAACGGCCACTTGCAAATGCTTTGCGAACCACTTCAGCAAGCTGACGCTGCTTACCTATTTCAGCACCAGGATATCAAGAGCTCTGGGTTACCCGGGATAATCGCACGTAGCCCCGCATTAGCATGCCAGCTACTCTTAGGAGCAGGGCGTTTGGATGCTCAGGACAACATTCTTGCAGTACCTCCTACTGCTCGTCTCCCGGTGCTCGGGAAGGTCTGAAATTAAACAAGGCATTTGGATGGACAGCACTGAGGGAAACTTGGCGTCTGCTTCAATACCAGCCTCCAAAAAGCATTTCCTAGCTTGAATAACTTGTTTTTAAAGGCAGTATTCCTTGAGATTGTTTTGTTTTGTTTTCTAACAAGTACATTTAAGGCAAATAGATTTAACTCTTGCAGAAGCAGCACAGAGAAGCCCCGTCCTTTGCTCCCTCTTGGAGAAAGTCTTCCACTTTTAGTGTTTGTACACACACAGTCCCATCATACTGCTGCCACGGGAAATCTTACTTGGGGGAGTTTATCGGGAAAAAAAATTATCCCACCACAAAGGTTTAGACTTTAGATTGATTTTTTTCTTTCCACATGACAAGGAGAATAAAACCCTCTACTTCCACCCTCAAATTCACTTTCTCAGTTAAAAGCAGTGTTTTGAAGCTTTGCGTTCTATCTCGCTAGAGAACACCCATGGTGGCAAGTCCACCCCTTCCGTTGGGATCTTCCGTTTGACCTTCTCCACACACCAAACTGTTGCTCCCACCCTAGCCAGCAAACCCTACCCACCGCCGACCGCCACGCCATCCCCACAGCCAAGGAGACTCGTTAGCCAACAGCGCCGAGTGAAGCCAGGCAATGCGGTGCTTTAGCCTCTATCACCTGCGTAGCTCTTAGTGGCAGGGAATATTTAAAAAAATGAATTTTCTCCAGCCTACAGCTCGCAGACACCCCAGATAGCCTTGCACACCTGATGTTTCATCGGCTCTTCAATATCTCTGCTGGTTTTACACTTCTCTTGCTTTAGCCAGCAATTCTTCCACTGCCACAGAGCAGGCCTCAGACTGGGACTGCGCGCTGTGCTCTGCAGCGGTCCGCAGCGACAGAGCGGCGCTGCTTGCCAATCCCCAACAGCTGAAGCCAGACTTAGTCCCCTGTATAGACAAAGGCGGGGGAAACAAACATAATTGGTTTTAATTTGTTGTTTGCTTGCATTTTTGATAACACAGAGATCTTGGCACCCTGCAGAGCACAGCCTCTCCTTGGTGAGCTTTTCCTTGCTGTCTCTCGTTTCCATGCAGGGATATTAAGTGATCCCCTCACTCCAGGGAAACATTTCTTTTGTGTGCTTTGGAGCATGCTGACTCATTTCCTGCTTCACAACGCCACCGACCATTCACTTTCCTCCAAAACATTTGGGATCACCTATAGATAAGTTTGGGCTCAGATGCAGGGCAAGATAGTGTGGAGAAGTTAAGATCAGTGGAGTCTGCATAAACCACGCACTCCTGCCCTTAGTAGAGCCTAAATCTCAGCTCCCCAGGCGATTTTCACCCGCCCAGATTTGGGGGCAACCACGCATACTGCATTCAGTTCTGCAGTCAGATGCTCGCAGAAGCGTTTGGGGAGACCCAGGGACCAAATGTCCTTGAGCATGATAATTGCCTGGCTCTCATTTTCAGCAAGGCTGAGCTCCCAACGATTCTGGTCAGAGCTGCACATTACTGAAAATTGGGCAGTTTCGTTACAGTTCAGCAAAACACAGGAAGATGCGATAAAGTCTGTGACTGGGCCCCCTCAGTGGCATCACAATTATGCTAATAACGGTAATAAAAAGAGGATGTTCCCTCCCAGAGAGGGAGGAGACAGCCAGACAAGACTGGAGCAAAGGTTTATCATTATCACTAGTTTCTGTGACTCAGAGGGGCTTAGCCAGAAGTCGCACACAGACTGCAACAGTGCTGGGAAGGAGTTCAGCATCCCAATTCCCACACCCATATCTCCCACGTGCCATGCTTCAGCAGCCCTTCTCCCTACACCCTCCCCACCAGCGAGAACATCCAGGTTTGGAGACTAAAGCTACCTTTTAGAGGGGAGAGTCCTGCTGCTACTCAAGTTATTAAAAATTCCTCCATTTTCATAAATACCTGAGACGCTTGATATCAAAGCCTGGTTATGACAACTCCCAGGTCAAACACCTTAATTTCTGCACATACGACACTGCCAGTTGTTCTATGAGACAAAGTTAAAATCCTACGGGAACACTAAAGTAATTACAACAAAACTGAAACACCCAACACCTTCCAGGAAATCTTAAAGGTGTTTCCCTTAAACATACTCAACAAATCCTTTGCAACAGAGTGACCTATTGCAGTGTTTGGGTATTATTATTCCTATTATATTGCCAAACTTTCCACATGAGTAATACTGAGTAGGTGGCACAGAGGGAATGCACATATTTGCTTCTCATCAGGCTTGAGATCTGCCACAGGCTCCGAACTGGCAGAGTGAGGTAGGCAAACCCAATTCCTGCCTCCGCCGGGCCACTGGAAATCATCCGCCCTCCAACAACGTGCTAGCCCTGATGCTTTGGGTGCTACTGGGTAGCTTCGTTGCTTGGGACTGGTCCGAGTTCAAACCCCACAGAACCGTATCCTCACCTAAGCGCTGCTGTTACTGTTCAACAGAATCATTTTCTCCTGGTGGTCTTAAAAAGAGGGTGGTTTCCAGGGGAGGTTGCTCCCTATTAAACTGTCAGAGTTGTTCCAGGCCTTGCA
Source organism: Phalacrocorax aristotelis (assembly GCF_949628215.1). Classification (NCBI taxonomy): domain Eukaryota; kingdom Metazoa; phylum Chordata; class Aves; order Suliformes; family Phalacrocoracidae; genus Phalacrocorax; species Phalacrocorax aristotelis. The sequence continues at coordinate 6,128,840 of NC_134297.1, read as the reverse complement.
GCAGTGAAATCAAGTTTGCTATGTGGGGATGGCTTTTATTCAAAAGCCTGATGACTAGACAGACTCCTCATGCAGAAGCTTCAGCGGTTCAAAGCTCCCAGGGGAGTCAGTGGAGAGAGACAAGGTGCTGCCAGGCAGCACACACCGCTGTTATTCTCCATCGCTCCCTGCAGGAGGTTGTAAGTCTACGGAGAGCCTAAGATGCACATATTGCTGACTTTGACACCTAAGTGCATAGGTACACGCGGCACACAAAGACAATCCCCCCATCACCCAGCCTACGCTGGCAACTCCTACAGGTGACAGCTGACAGCATGCTAATGGGGAGTTTGAAGGCTTGCAAGAGCCCTATTCATACATCCCAGCACGATACTTGTCTTTTTTTATTTGCAATACAAAACCACACACGGTCCAGGCCTAGGTCAACGCCAAACCCTCCCAGGCAGAGCTGTTAGCTGGCCAGTCTTTCTTCCTCCGCTACTTATGCACCTGGTGATTTATGTGCAAGCCTCATCCATGACAAATTATATCCAGGGCTTGTTCCCCACCCAGAAGGGAGGGTGTTTCTCTCCACTGCGACAGTCACCCCGAATGCTAATCTCATCCTCCGGCAGGCTCGCAGCACCTCCCTGACTGGCAGCACTGACACACGTATTCCCTCTTCTATCATCCAGAACCTCAGGGATTATGAAACACTTTGGGTTTGAGTGGGGTTTTTTTCAGGCCTGGCAAAATCTCACTTAATAAAGCTTGCTGTTTTGGCAGCGAACCATTAACAACTGTTCTGTGTCTGGTTTTCTCCTGCTTGCATCTACCTTTTAGCAGCAGCCTCCAGTCTGTGTTTCCCAAGCTAGAGAAAGGTCCGTAACACAGTGCCAACGACCTTCAAGTCAAAGGTATACAAGTTTACTCTTCCCTATCCTCGTATCTGGTTACCCATTAGGAAAGACAAATTACCTGTAGAGAATAAACCCCCAGTAACAGGCATTATTCCTTGGCATTTACTTGTTTTATTCTATGTCACAGCAAGCACTTATGCAAGTAAATATCAGGCAAATTGCTACAACAATTCAAACATTCGATTTCAGAAGAGTTTCTGGAGTCATCACAAGTAACACAGGTCACAGGGGTAGAGTTTCTTTGCACTGGTACTGCCACACGTTTATCTGCAGGATGCTCACAGGGCAGATTTATGTGAATTGGGCTCTATTGACGTTGAACTTGCTCAAAATGTCTAACTCTGGATCTATTAAATGGGCTAAACCCTGGGGCAGCAGGTATTCAATTAACGTGGAATCAGAAGAGACAAGAAAAGCATGCATAGAAGCTCTGGGCATTTTGTTTCCAAACCCAAGCAGCTCACCTGTTGCACTAGAAGACTCCCAGTCTCTGCGTATGCCTGCAGAGAGAAAAACATCATTAGAGGAACCTGGAAGGCACCTCTGCTTATTATCGAGCAGTTATTGAGCTCCCGTTCTGGGCACAATTGCTTTTCACCTACAAAGATTGTCAGAAAAATATTTCCCACGTAGGATACGGTACTTCATTTCAAGAGATTCAGACCATGGCTGTGACAAAGCATAAGAAGTAGCACCAGAAGTGATCCAGCAGATGTTTCTCTGATATTTTTCCAGAGTGATGCTTGTCTTTAAGCAACCACCTATCACGCTTACAGAGCGGTCACTCTGCCCACCCGTTTGGCCAGACAGTATCAGACACCAGTTAATATCCTACTTCCTATTTCATGCAGGAATCACTGAGTTTTCCATAACTAGAGACCTAAACACCCACATCATACCGTTTTGCCCACTTGCTCCCACTCCCTGTCTGTGGCCAATGATTTTTCTACATTCCACTTCTGTAAGTCTTCCCAGCACATTGCAATAACAGCTAGGTCAAGCTCATACTCAGACATGCAATGACAGTTCCTCCAGTGGTTAGCCAAGCTCTTCATGTCCATGTGGTAGCAACTAAAGGAGGACTTCCATTCCGCAACTGTTTTGCTGTTGCTTCCCTGGCATACTGCTAAATCACTGTTCCTTTCTCCTCACCCTTTTATTTCCATGTTAGCAGAGTCTCCACGAGACTTCCCAGAGTACCCTCGGGGTTAGGCTGGTCGTCTCTTTGCCTACCCCTTTTACACGTGTGGACGCTTTCTTCTCTCGCACCAGCAAGGCACACAGATCTCACCGCAGCGCCATCCCAGCTAGCCTTTCTATACCTCCTGCCTCCACCCGATCGTCTTGCTGTGATCCGAGAGCCCGTTCTCCTGGAGCCATACGCACCCCACCACCCATCCGAGCATCTCACAGAGGTTTCCTGAGCCTGGAGGTGAACGCACCTTCTGTCTTCCCACTGTGCCATATTCTTCACTGCAGAAAAGCTTCCTTGCCCCCCTGCCCTGTGCTACCTACAGTGCCTCACCTCACAACACTGGGATTCATTCCCCACCTGGAAACAGGGACAATTTCTGGATCGTTCTCTTTGGGATAAACACCTCAAGTAACTCTAAAGGAACAACACCCCCCCCCCCCCCCCCAACAACAACAGTATTGGCTCAATGCAATAAATACAACCGCAATTAGCCAAGCAGAAAGGGTATATCCACAGCTCCAAGGTATTGTAACCATATGAGCAGCCATTCTATATTTGAGAGAAAGCCACGGGATTTATTTGTATCATGCGATGATGAAATAGCTTCTAATCCAACAGTAACTAAGAAGGATGTTCAGCCACAGCTAGTAAATGAGGTATTTTGAAGTCAGCAAGCCCAGAGAACTTGTATTCGAGATTTAAAAGGGACCTGGCCAAGGAGCGCTTTGGATCATTAATGTTGACTTTTAATAAGGCTTTGGAACACTGAGGGCTGAAAGCAAGCTTGTGTTGTGCCAGAGGTTTAACAGGATAGAAACAGGATGACCCACATAATTATCCACCTGTGACCCTGACTCCTATCCCAGGTGAAATAATGGAACAGCTGTAAAAGAACTTCATTAATAAAGCATTAAAGGAGGGTAACAGCAAATGCCAACAGCCTGGCTTTATAGGAAGCAGATTTGTCACTAAGTTGAGAAATTTTTTTGGAGTTGAATATGTTCCTTAAGTTTGCAGGCTGGATGTAAAAAGAGTACAAAGTTTATACAGTTTAAAGCCAACTGAGGCCTTACAAAAACCTCAGCCTTCCTATCCCTGTATAGAAGGACTACCAAAACAGTTACAGAAACCCTGATGCAAGCCAGGAAATTGTGGGCTAAGATGGGCAAGCGATCCTTGAGTCACCGCGTGCTGCAGAAAGGCACAACTGCATGAGCAAAGGGAAAGGAGCAGCCATCACAGGAATTTCCCTGCTCTGGAGCGCAGATCATCATCACTCCCTGCTCTGGATTTCCTTGGCTCAACGCTTCCACCACTGAGAAGCCCATTGGCTTCTAATTAGTTTTGTCTTCAGTGCAACATCGACATGACGTTCATAAAAGCTTCATTTATTTGAAACCAAATCCATGAACTGAAGCGCAAGCGTGAATACCAGAGATGCTTCCAGGTATACACCAAAAGATGTGCCTCTGACGCTCAGAAATGGCAGCGAGAGCAGAACCATATCCTACTGGTAAGGGACTAATAAATTCATTACACATCGTGAAGGCTTTGGGTCCTTGCCCAAGGGTAAGAGGAGAAATGTGGGGAGGAAAAAGTAAAGTTGCTGTTCGTGTCATCTTCCGGCATGAAGCAATGGGTGATGAACAGCCAAACTGCCTAACGCTTTTGGGTCCGAAATGACACAAAGGATGCGCTTCATCTCCAGCAACATCTCTGCCCTGCCTGAGGCTTAACAGCAGCCCTCCTCCCTCGCCCCTTACTGGGAGGTCAGCTATGGTCTGACCTTTATGAAAAGGCCTGTTTTCCAACCCATGAGCCAAAAACTCTTCAGCCACAACCCTGTCATCTTCCCCTTGATTTATGCCGGTGTGGGAGCCCCCGCCAGCTCCAGGTGGAGCAGTGGCAAGTGAGGGAGAAGAGTCATTCTTTACTCTCAAATCATTAGCACACAGCTACGCACATCAGATATCACTCCCGCTCTGCCAAACAGCTGGGCTACCCTGGGCATCTCAGGGACAGACAGAGGGTCTGTGAACAATTTCAAAATCCCCCTGATGGTCATTGCTGAGCCTACATGACTTCATCCCAGTTACCGTTATGTTTTTGAGAGTCCAGAATAACATTAAATTTCCATATCTTGTGGTTTTTGGAGGGTGTGAATAAATTCTCTTGCTGTGAGTTATTTAGGTACCGGTAAACCCAACCCCGCAGTGATGAAGCCATTGAGCAACACAGAAGGCCCGTGACGGAGATGTGGCAGGCAACAACTCACCAGCATGACACATCTTGAGGTCCCAAGTGTCAAGTCAGAACCACCAAGAAGAATTGCAGATACTTTTTACGGTCATGATAGGTCTAACTCAGAGAAGTTACCTAAACTCAGAACTTGTGAAACATGAATTTACCTTCCTTTCCTACATTTGGTTTCATACATTATACACAGGCCTGAACAGAAAATGCCAAGAGACAACAGACTTGTGCCCTTTCAGACCACCAGGAATCAAGCAAGCTCCCCAGATCCTTCAGAAAAATAGCTTGTTGGCATATCAACCAGAAAAGCTATGCCCTATGATCTCCCACCACCGCGCTGTCTCTTCTTAAAGATGTATCTCAGCAGGGGCTTTGAAACGAAGTGCCGTTTGGTCCGATGGTCGCTGGAAGTTAGGCGCAGCTCAGACGGACTTACAGCTAGTATCCCACAGCCTTATTTGCCTGATGTTGCCTGCTTGAACTACAGAGCAGCTACAAGCTACTACTACCTGTTAGGCCCTGTCAATCAGAGGACAACAAAACATCCTCCGGAGAGCCAAAAGTCAAAGCTGGTTTTGGTCTCACGTTTGATCCCACTCATCCCCGTGCTTGGGACTCCAGTTGCACATATTTTCACCAACTGATCCTTGTGAATTCTCAGGGTTGGAAGGAGTAGGGAGGGTACAATGAATGGTGTATCCCAAAGTCCGAATGCTTCCTGAAGGCCAACTCGTACCCATGGTGGTTAGGGCTGTTTCCTCCCTCACCTCTGAGCTTCCCTTCCTTCCTCCAAGGACATCTTGGTTTGGGGTTTTTTTTAGCTCCTCAGCTGAGCTAAAGCCCACAAAAACACATGAAAAGCCACCATTTTACTCAATGGATTTTTCAACTCCAGCTCAAGAGGAACAAGCCTCCTACATGAGCAAGTGCAGAAAGAACAGGAGGATAAGGAGAAACCTCATTTAAGACTATACAAGGGGAAATTGCAAAAAATTACCTAAACCTTTAGGAACATATTTATATTTTGATTTCATGTAATATTACTTCCTGGTTTCCAGCACATATTCCCTGGGCGTCCCCTATCAAATATCAGGCAGTATTAAATCACTGATCCCTGATCCCCGTAGCTCTCAGAAAAACATCTGTACTAATTTGTTGGTTTTCCTTAACATGAGGGCCAGATGAACTCCTCCAGGGCTCAGCCAAGTGAGATCGCTGACAGATGCAGAATAGAAGTGCAAAGATTTTTCCTTTATTAAAAATAAGGTTCCACACTCCAAGCCCTGAGCTTGTCGCTTGCCAGAGTGATGAAATGACACGCGGCAACCTTGATCCAACACTGTTGTGGATACAAAAACAGGGTTCTTACCTAATGCTACTCCACGAGCAAATGATTTCTGACAGCACATCCAAATTGGCATGGGCCGACAAGGTGAGGGGTCTGGCAACTGGATACAGACCTTTTTTACTAGGGGTCTCTGAAGTGTCTCAAAGGCATATAGTTATTTAAGTTCACTGACCTGTGAAGGCAACAAATTTGGCACCCTGCTCACCACTTGCAGGACCCCGACTCCATTTCTGACAAACTCTGCTGCAGCAGTTCAACACGAAGCCGCCTTCCTAACAGCGGAGGTAAGGCAGCTTCGTCCTTGCTGTTCACGACCAGGCACCTCAGTCCAAGTCACCAACGGCTGCTGCTGGAATAAACCGCAAAACCCCAGAGGGATGAGCTACCACCATCTTTGGTGGGCGATCCGTGACACCTTCCAACTCCTTTCCACGCACATCCAGCAAGTCAAACTCATGCTAAAGGTGTACCAGGGAGTTTGCAGAAGCAAGCAGGAGCTAAGAGGGGCAAGCTGCAGCTTGCTCCTATCACCTTAGCCACGATGTTTTGCACCAACAACCTCATACGCCCCAGCAAGGGGTTCACACAGGCTTTTATTGATGATCATGCAGTTGTTCACCTCAGCTACTTCAATTTTCAGCCACCACAATAAGCAGACCTAGCCATACTCCTATTATGCAGATGAAGCTGTGGTCCTCTTCTGCTTTTGCCCTGGCTTGGGGAAGGCACTGTACTCCAAAAACAGCTAATTGCAACTCAGCTGAACAGCTTTCCCTTGAATCGAGGAGTAATTTTCATGGAAAAGCTCCCTTCCAAGTTCAGAAGAGCCCCGAGAGAAGGTGCTGCAGGCACACAACAGTACGAGACCTCGGTTTTCTCCCAGTCTGGTGGGCTTTGTGATTTGGATGCCTCTTTTGCAGAAGAGCTTGTACACTTCGTACAGGATGCTGAAGGGATATCGGAGGCTGGCCTTGCATGAAATATCTTAATCTAAGTGCTTAATCTAAGTGCTAGCTGGCTGCCAGGGAAAGACTTACTTGCACGTATAACCTCACGCATGTGTTGAGCCCCAAAAGACTCACCACAGAACTTGTCAGCACCACGTATCTCTGCACAGGAATGACTCACAGCCCTTTGCCAATGCTGGTGGTTCACTGTGGGCATTCCCCCCTCAGGAAATTCTTCTTGGCCACGACCCAGTCCAAATGCAAGAAAACCCCACAAAAACAGATCCTTCCACCAGAAGCCTGAGGAGGCATCCCAGCCAGGGGCATTGGTCAGCCCATTGACAGGCTGTATCTGCTTTCAATAAACTTTTATAGCCTGTCAATTCGCTGAATCCTACGCAGTAAAACTTGTGTCATTAAAAAAGTCTTGCAGTGCCAGTGTCTCTTTTTTTCCCCTCTTTTTAATTTGAGGACAGCTGGGAGGGATTGACTCAAGGGCCAAGTTCATAAGATTTTTTTTTTTTTGCGGGGGGGGGGGGAAGAAATCACTTCAAATTACAACGGGAATTTTCAGAGCCTCCTTCTGGGGAGAGCAGCCATTTTCAAAAGTGACTTCATTTCCAGAGCTGGCTTACCTCCCAGCATTTGAACAAGCAAGGAAAGAAAAGTTCAGAAAGGAGATAGGTTTCAAGTTTGGCTTGATTGGTTTCAAGTTTAACAGTCTTAAACCGGCCTTTAAAGTTACAGGCAAATTCTAGGGTGGTTCAGCTTATGAGGCTGCCAGTCCTGAACTCCAGCTCACTGGCCAGAAGAGAAGATCCAGCACAGCACTGCTTTCAGTGGACATCTTAACGCATAAATCTGGTGCCAACAAGGAACCCAAAAGCCCTCACCTGGCAGATCCGTAGATCTAACCCTGCAAGGCTTTTGCGTGGATTTTACAAGGGGCCAAGGTCTGAAGCCCGTGGTTTGCATCCTTCCCCTGGGATGCACCGTTGTGACCATCGTTAAGGGCCATATTCAGCCAGCTTAAATCCTTTTCAAGTCTCTGCACCTAGTGAAATGGGGAGCAAGGGACATTTAAGAGCAATTCAGACTCCAGTAAAGCACCAACTGGAGACACGGGGACCAAGGAGACTGTAGGGCAGTTAACAGTCTCTTTATTCCCTACCTTTAAGATGCAGATAACATTGTTTTCTTAACGAGCATGTTAGGAAGATAAATATGCTGCCAGTGGTTAACAGGCTCCATAGCTCTCAGGATATGCAGCCCAATTCCCAGTCCCACTGATGGCTGTTTAGGGTAGTTTTCACCCCAGCTGATGGTTGTTTGCAATGCCTGCTTATCAGGCAGAGTTTTCCTTGGGAGGAGCAGGGCTTTGATAAAGCTCCGGCAAAAACCTATGAGTAAGCAAGAGGAATTTTCCCTGCTCTGCATTGTTTGGACTGTCAGTCACCCCTCGCTTTGCTAGGAGTAATACATGAGCCTACGAGCAAGCTGTAAATACCATGTCCCAGCATGTGTCTAAGGGAGGGGGATTCACACATGGAGGGTGCAAACAGCTGGAGCTATAGACAGCTGTTCTCCACCACAGCACATTGACTGATGGGGTCTCTCGCCGAGATGTCAGCTTTTGCTAGTGTTTTAGGAAAGATAAGTCGCTAATGACCGCTGTTTAAATGATTCTTGGCAGGAAGAAAAACACAGAGGTCCTTTATGAAGAGTTGCTCTTTATCTGTCAGAACAGCAGCGCCAGTTAATTCTTTTTTTTTTTTGTTTCCACGCTATGTCTTGTCTCTAGGGTGGGTTGGGGGATGCACGTGGGGAAGAACTGCTTTCCAAGTCTTCTAGACTAGATATTAATGTCTAAGACATGATGGACTGCCTGCTAGAGTCCCATGGCTGTATCTCCTAATATCACCTCCTCAATTAAGTGCTTTTGTTTCTGGTGAAAGGTAGGGGATTGACAGCAATCAGTCGGAGCAGCCACGGGAGAGGCAAGGAAAGCTGCTCTGGTCTGCCCTGACACAGAGGGACCAGCTCAGACTGACAACACTGCCTGGCGATCCATCCATCCATCCATCCATGAAGGGTCATTTATACTGACGGGTGGCCTCTGGTCAGGCTGGTTTCCCACAGGACCCCAAGCAGCAGCTCTCTGGGGAGTTCTGCTAGCAGCCTCGGTGGCCAGGAAGCACGTTAAATAACATAATCCATGCCTATTCTCCAGGTGGCGTCACAAGAAAAAGCAAATACAAGCAGCCACACCGCAGTGACAGAAAGCTTCCTCCAAACTGGCACGCCTTCAGAAGCCACTCAGTCTTGCTTTCCTCTTTTCCCTGCATGTCCCGTACCGCTTTGGCCTTCAGCCTCCACAGCGCACAAGCTTTTTGCATGGCAGCAAACCTAAGTTGCACGCTTCCTGATCCAAAATAAGTACACAGAAGTTACGTTTGCCGGATCTCATCCTAAGGAGCAGGGGAGGTTCCTGCGAGGCCAGTGGCAAAGTTGCAGCGAAGGGGCACTGGGTGACTGTGCCGGGGAGAGCAGGTTCTGGGGAATGTGGGTCTAATCCCCTCCTGTGTGACCTCAGAAAGGTCACGCTTCTCCTCCTCAGCTGCACAGAGATGGATAGCCAGACTGCCCTACCAAGTGGTGAGAATTAACTAGTGCCTGTAAAGCACGTTGAGAGACTCGGATGACAGGTACTATATAACTGCAAACTCTATTATATCATTCCACCATCCCCTTTGCCAAAAACCTGCCTTTGCGGAAAAGATCCAGACACCAAATACATTATTAAGTGAGGATGTCTGACAGTAGTTCAGCTACGTAGAGATGTTAAATAGTAATAATAATGAAACAATACTCAGCATTTGAGGATGCTGTACATCTTCAAAGCACTCCACCAAAACATTAACTGATTATACCCAAAATAAATTGCTCGCAGCTGTTAGAGATCCATGAGGTATTCAGAAGAAAAGGAGTGAACATCATTCATCCTGGATCATACGGGAGACGCATGTGCTACAGCGTAATCAAGAGCTCAAAGGAAATAACTTGCAGGGAGTTCAGCTTTTAGTGCTCTTCTGCTATACACCTCAAAGCACGGTTTATTGTTAGAAAAAGCACAGAGGCCGGAGCTACCTCCTCTCAACCGCAGAAGAAAGTTGTGATAGAGCCAAAGCCTTATTCAAAGTTCAATGTCATACCATTAAAACTCCTATTTCAACTTAATCTTAGCAGAAATAGCTGCATGCCAGACAGCTTAAGGCATCTATGATGTTTATAGCCGCAACCAGGAGAACATAGATCTGGCCCTCTTGTAGTAAACACTGCTAGCTCATCCAACAACGCCTTTGCACTCATCCGTCTTGTCTTGAAGCGCGGACCTCACTACTGCAATTCCACGTTATGCTGAAGAATTAAGGCTACCTCCCCACAGTCAGTTCACATCCGTGGCTTATAAAAGCATCACATCCCACTCCCCTGCCCACCTCTCCCACCCCCAAAGCAAGCAGCTGGGAAAAAACAACGTCAGGCGCACACCGAAGAGCTTGTTGCCGTAACCGCCTGGTAGTGCTCAGAACACCAGGGCACTCGCATCTAAATAAACCCAGGAGGAGTATTATTTCCACATACAATTATTGGCTGGCTTTCCAACACTTGAGCTAGTTCCTGGCCCGTTCCCTGCCAGAGCACAGCATCTGCCTGGGCAGATGCCTGGAAAGACACGAGCGGGGACCTGGCATCTGCAATAACCATTAAGGTATAAAAGGTTGTTTGTTCACAGAGCTGCAGACTTGCTCATTTACAGCACACGGCTGAACGCTGCCATGGCCCAGCGTTTGCCACTGACCCGCTTTGTGGTTTGCCTACATTCTCTCCCGGTCCCAAAGGGCAGAGCTCAGAAGAAAACAAGCCCTGAGAATCCCAAAAACAGCCACCAATTTAACACCACTTTACCACAGCATTAAGCTTGGCCTCTTTAGTCTACCCCTTCCAAAAGGGAGGCAGCCCGCTCAGTGCGGCACGAACACCTGATCTCTCATCATCTCACAGCAGGAGCGCAGCACATCGGGGCAGATGTGCCGCAGCACAGCAGTAGAGACAGGGTGGAGGGTGCCCCAGGCCCGGGCTGGAGTGGGCACAGAGCATCATCCTTGATAAAACCCGCGGCAACCAGCACAAATCAAAACTGAGAGGCCCAGCAGAACTTCATTTCAAGGGGTGAGGCTAGCAAAGGACAGAAGAGCAGTGTCACCATGGAAAGAGCAGGGAAGATGCGGGACTGGATAAACACACACCTGCCAACACCGCACAGGTCCAAGCCAGCAGCTTTCCAGATGCCAGTGGCTAAGAGGAAGGCAGAGCCGCCAACTTTGCGTCTGCACAGGACTGCAGCATGCTGCAAGGAGCTTGTATCAGAAATCAGGGAAGTCAAGGCTTGTAGGAAAGAGGAACAGCAGAGCAATAGTGAAGACACATTGACACAGGCTGCACCTAGAGGAAAGAAAAGCAGCCCCTCGTTTTCATGAGTATTAAAGCTCACAGCCTGCACAGTCTCACAGGAGCTTTGGTTTCAGCCTTCTCTGCCATTTGCACGCTGCATACTGGAGATCATCCTGCCACACATCATCAACATCTCCCAAGAATCCCGAGGCAACTTCGTTTAAAATCCAACCTCCAGTACCCTCCAGGAAAGCCGACATGCCCTTGGTAACAGAGACAGCAACCTATTTAAAGATGAGCTATTAAAAAGCAGTAGCCTGTGGTACTTTGCCAGACTCTTGGCTCTTGAGGAGAACACCATAACGCATTTCTCTGGTTTGCCCCCAGTTCGCAACACACTGACCCAGAAGCGGCAGTCCGGCAGTTTCTGCAGACTAGGGGGTTTTGTTTTACAAACCCTATTTTAGTGGGGTGTCACTATGTCTATTGAGTGCTTTAGGCTCTACAAGACAGGAATCATGCCCTCACACTGTGCTACAACTTAACTGGGTATATACAGATTATTTTAAGGAAACTGAACACACACCCCGCATACCACATCAGCTTGAGATATACGAGGGCACGAGCATGAAATAGGGGCTAAAAAGCTCCTCCTGCCTTGCAAATGGTAGAAAATATCCTCATAACATCACGCAGTACATCAACTCGAAATATTAGGCACGGTCTGATACCAAGGGACAGTGCTGCGCTGGCCAGAGGGATGCTGCGAGAGGCGCTGCGCATCTCGGTCAAAAGAAATATCTTTAGAGGCAGTTCTGTCATTTAGGATCTGTAGCATAAAACATAAGGCAGGCTGCCAGCAAGGTTGCATTGCTGAAGTCTAAAAGCACAGCTTCAAACAGATCTCTGTGCGGGGCATCAGAGTGGAAAGAGCCGAGACCTGCTGCAAACCAGCACCGGAGTACGTTGGGCAGAGCTACGTGCCGGCTCCCAGGGCAGGTGTGAGCCGTGCCCAGAGCCAAGCGCAGCAGCCATGGGTCGGACACAGGCTGGGCTCGAGGCGTTTCTTGTGACCGTCCCACACCAAGTGCTGCAGGAGGGTCTGTGAACCCACACGGTCAAGGGAGGGGAAATGTGGATGGGCAAAGCACACACAGCACCTGCTCGGGCTGTGCTTGGATCCAGTCAACACTGTCAGCCTCTCACTTAAAAAAACCACACCACAAATACATTTCTCCCATCCAAGACTCTCTCCTTCCCCCTCTGAGCTCATTCATGGCTCAGGCTCCGGGACAGCTGCCGGGTTGCCAAGTCCCCCCAGCTCACTGAAGCACAGAGCAACACGATCAGGATGATAGCTGGGCCAGCTGTTAGAAATCACTGCAGGACTCAAAACAACTACAGAAAAGAGCAAGCAGGGGAAAAAAATAAACCAGCAGAAAGCCCCTTACTCCTTTTCCTCTGCCTGAACATTGTGGTCTCATTGTTACCACCATCCTTAAATCGCCAAGTAAGCCCTGGCCAAAATGACAGCTCATCAAGAATATTTTAAAAATACCCTGGGTGGGGACTGGGGAGCCCAGGGAAACAGGGACCAAGGCAGTGGATTTTTTCACACCTAGGTGATGGTTTTGAATGCAGCTCAGGTCAATAGAAGTGACCTTGATCCTGACGGGGACCAGCGCCAGTGGACTCCAGTGTGAAGTCGCCCCCCTCCAGGCATCAGCAGAGCCCCACTGCAGTTCCCAGTACTGGGGGAAGGTGAGCTGCGTGCCTGCAGGACCTGCTGGTACAGGAGGGCTCCTCTACATTTCTACAGAGGCTCCACTTGTACGGAGTTGCCCAACTCAGCAACCTGCAAGCTTAACTCAAAGCCAGAAGCGCTCTCAACAAAAAAAAAAAGCCCCTTCTAATAACAGTGAGTTACTGTCTCCCGCAACAAAATCCAAACTCATTTGGAAACACAATTTTGTTTAAATTAGAGCACATTAAAGCAGGCAACAATGCCCTTGTCTATGTTTATGGGAAGCATGTTGTCTTGCACAGTGGGCTACCAAATGTCCTCAACTGACACTAAACATCAGCAAAGGGACATTGAGAGGATGGAGAAGAGCAGGATGGCTGCTCCCTGAACACGTCGGGACGAGGAACAACACAAGCTCAGCAAGGAAGATGGGATTTTGAGATGCAAACATCCACAGGACCCCCACTGACAGCAGCTGGGCTGCAGCTGTCCTGCTCTCCCCGAGACAAGAAGGCAGGGGCAGCTGATTAAAGGCATCCGTGCCCAAGCACCCAGTCCTGCCTGAAATACCCCTCACAAAGGGCAGGCAGAGGCCTGTGCCTGCATGTCGGGGCAGGATGGGGCTCGGATGCTGTAAACCCTGGTGATGGTGGCAGAGGACCGCATGGGAAGCCAAGGAAGAGCAGCAGCGCTTAGGCAGTTAAAAACATAATATTTTCCCAGCATATCACCTTACTGCTTCTCCACAGCCTTTTAGGCAGGTCTTCCCAGCCCCTCTGTTTTTGACAGGCAGGATGGGGCCTTGCAGCTGATTTCAATTTTAAGCCATCACCCAGGGATAATGTTATTGTTCCACTTTCCCTCTGCTCTCTGGCTGGCAGGGGCTGTCTCAGTGGCAGCGCTAGGCCACTCTCCCTCTACATCCCACTGCTTGCACAGGACCCAAGCCAAGACACAGAAGCCTGGCAGTTTCCCCTCAAGATTTGAGGTGCCTCTCCACCTCTGGGGTGGAAAGGGGGCCAGGCTAACGTGCTGCTCCATCTGCATGACCACTGCCAGCCCCACAGGTGACCAGCTATATCATGATCATCAGGACTCTTAAGACATGTCTCCACACCTCCTTCATGCTGTGCTAGCTCCAGAGAAATAGCAGAGCCCCACTCTGTCAGCTCTATTTAGCTTTGCTGCAGACACATCTGATGAAGCAAAGCCAGAGGTTATGCTCCCCATTACAAAGCTGGAAATAAGGTTGCAAGAAAAAAACCCCAGAGCGGACACAGTTCTAGGCTGTGCCTGTCATCAAGATGCCTCCTGAGCTGTTTCCACCATCATCTCCCTAATGCACAGCTGTGTTTCAGTGCCAAGTGTTTCTCCAGAACTGAACCCTCCCCACCTTTACTCCCCTCTTCAGGGCAGCATATTCACCCCGGTGTGTGGCCATCCAAAACACCCTGCCCCTCCTGGCTAGAAGTTAAGCAGAGTATTTCATGGGGGAGAGGAAGGGGACTGCACCCCCGTTGTTCAAGAGGCTCTTGGCTTTTCAAAAGGAGCAATCATTGCACATGCACTTCAGCAAACCCATGGGCTCCCACGTCCTCTCAGCACATTAAGAAACAGCTGACTAGTTAGTTATTAGAGACTCTGGTCCAGATGAACTCCTCCCTTCCTGTCCTCTGCCTTCCAGAAAGCTGGTCTCTCCCTTTGGAGAAGTCTCTCACCTACAGCAAAGGCTCCAGCTAGGGAGCCCAAGGCTTTGTCGTCTTTGGTGAGAACAGGAGCCACTACAACCTCTCTCCTGCGATTGCTTTTCTTCACCAAGCCTCCTGCAGATGCATCCTGACAGCTTACTACCCTCCTTTCAGCCCCAGCTCCCTGCACCGCTTCTTCCCATACCACAAGCTCACCCCCACTGCCTCCAGGTGCATGATACAAGCATGTTTCTGCCTAAACACTACTCCTGGGCAACTGGCTTCTTTCTCTTCCATTCCTTTATCCTCCGAGGCTTTGCTGCATGCACAGAAGACAGGACAGATGTACAGGCTGCTGCAGCCCAGGGTGCCCTGTGGGACAGTAATTGCAGGATGAGGTAAGGCAGAAGGAAGTGGGTGCTCTAGGCTGAAGGGAAGGACAGCTGTGGCTGTTCCCAGGATCTGGAGCAAGTCAATTGATAAATACCAGAGCTGGACCTGAAGGAAAGCTGGGCATTCACAGCC
The DNA here is from genome assembly GCF_949628215.1 of Phalacrocorax aristotelis. NCBI lineage: Eukaryota > Metazoa > Chordata > Aves > Suliformes > Phalacrocoracidae > Phalacrocorax > Phalacrocorax aristotelis. Next base: position 6,113,789 of record NC_134297.1, on the reverse strand, counting down.
AAGAAAGCCTAACTGCTTTGGAAGAAGCCCTGGCCTTTGTTGCACAATCTCTAGGCAAGGCACTCACTGTACTTGCAGAGCAAGAGGCAAACTAGGGATAAGCATACGCACACCCCCTCACTCAGTCTTGCACGGCCCAAAATACAGCTCAGCACAGGCCTCCAGCTTCCCACCTACCAAAACACACGGCCTCCAAAAGCCAGCGCTGCAGCTTATCCTGTGCAGCTGCCCCCGGAGAACCTGGTGTAATAAGCAGCAAGATTTCAGCCTCCTTCGGTGCACAGAAAGTGAGAGGCACGCACCATCCGGCACAGCCAATGCCTGTCACTCTCGGTGCCTGATGGCCTTTGAAACCTCAGGAGAGAGTCAACAGCAAGAAAGACCTCGAGCATTCTTTCTAAAACACCATTAAATATACAACCAACTGCTAGGTCAACAAAAAACTACAAGCCCTTTAATCTGAAGCTGCACAACATTCAGCAACAGCTTCTCTAGACGCTCGCAGCTGACAACTCATTCAAAGAAAACTCCATACGGTTTCCACTATCCCATAAGTTCATCCAAATCCTACCTTATCACACAAGCTGCGACTCAGATCCAGCCAGGACTTTCTGTGCTGCACCAAGCTGCCACGTGGTAGCTCAGGATGCTCTGACTGTTACAGAAAGGACCTGGAAACAGAGAAAAAAGAAAGGGGTAAGTCTTCAGAAAAATCAGGATATAACACACTCACATCCTCTTCACTAATCTTCAAGTCTTTAATTTCCTAGGTCCCTGCAAACTTCTTACCACAAAGAAGACATCAACCATGCCAAGATAGCCGCCTCTCCCAATCCTTCTCTGAAAAACTCAGGCTCAGCTGAGCCTGATTTATATAAACTCCTTGCCCTCCCGCCCCTGTGAGGACAGGTTAATGGGAGTCATGGGGGTGACCCCCTTCTCTTATGTAGGTGGGAGGATTTACTTTGTTAGCCCTCTTCTTCTTTCTTGTTCCCAAAACAGCCACAGATGGCCCAGGGAACTGCCTTTTAGATGCACTTTAAAGCTTCTGTGGCTGACTGATACTGGAAGGCTTAGGAAGCCCTGTATTTTTCCAATTTATCTAAAAAGCTTCACAGGGCTTAGAGAAAACACAGGGCATTACTGTGCAAGAGATCTTATCTGAGTCACAGCCATGCACCTGGAAGCAGGCACCTAAACCACCTGCACAACACACATACATTAGGCTTCCCTTCCTGTATGTGCCAACGCATCCACAAAATCACGTATTCATTTCATTTCAACCAAAAAGCACTGATGTGCACTTCCAGCTGCAGCCGCGGGACATAAACACAGCCTGCGTGTATACACACACGCATATGTATGCGCGCACACACACACAATACACGTGCACACCCTTGTGTGCAAATTATCTGTCTTCCGTTTGTATTTGGCTTGGCTGCACAGCCTGCTCTCCGTGGGCTCGGCCAGTAGATATCCAGGCTAAGATAAACACCAGACAGCTGCTGGGAGCCAGAGATATTTTGGTGATTAACAGCTGTGTGGGGCTATACAACAGAGACCCCCGCGATCCCTCCAGAACAGGCTGTTTCATTTCAGATTTCTGTTTGTCAGGCGAAAGCTGGAAGCGCTCAGAGGAGATTCTCTGCAAAAGGCGCAGGTGGGAAACCTGGCGTGGAGAAGCCGTTGCCCAAAATCCCATCCTTTCCCCGGCACGCCGGCCGTGGCAGCCTGCGTTGGCTTTGCCCGGCGCCTCTTGTGCGGCACTTGCAGCCACAACTGCAAAAACATGGTTGCGTACGGCAAGGTTTCTTGAATCCATGACGAAATAGCAAAACGCTTACAGGGAAGCCTCCCCTCATGGGATTTACAGTTTAACATAACCGAATACTTCAGAAGATGGTCCTGCAAGTGTTTCACTTTGGGCCTTTTGCAAATGGGCTCTTCTCTGCTTAGTGCAGGCAGCCAGCGACAGCCTTGTAGGAAAGGAGAAGCTGGGAAAAGGAGACAGACCTGGGCTTTGGAATAAGAACGGGGCTGACACATGAAGACAACAAATATTATTACCCCTTCATACCAAGAGGGAAAGGGATGCATAGCGACTATAGCTGATAATTTCCAAAGAGCACAAGGAAATTCCCAGTCCGACTTTCCCCGTTGGAAAGGGGAGCTGCAGCCGCAGCGGGAATGCCGGGTGGAACTCCATCCCGAGCAGCAGCGGGGTCTCGGACGGCTCACACGCAACTGCGGAGCTAAAGACGTTTTGACGGAGAAAAGGGGCGAAAAGTGGGAAGTTGCTCACAATGCGACTATAAAAACAAAGCCTAGGGATTAGTTAATAATGTGTGGTCTGAGAAAACAAACACATCTCCCCGTAAAGACCTTAGTTCAAATAAACTGGTGCTCTTGTCATTAAAACCCACCATCTGCATCTGTTTTCCACTGGGTCTAGTGTGAATTTTAAAGGGCCACTGCGTGGAGGAACAGTCCCCCAACGTCGTCCTTTGGGGCACTTCAAAATCCAGATGTGGCCGAAGGACACCGTGACTGGGACTCATCCTGCATAGCATTTGTAGTGAAACTAAATGTATATAGCTGGAAGTCCTAAAGCTTTTATGCTGGAAGCCTAAGTTGGAGCTGCTGAGTTACAGCAAAGGCTTCTTGTCTTCAAAACGATGAAGCCTGCAGACCCTAAAAAGCCAGCAAAGGTGGGCGTGTGGGAAGACTGCTGGTTGTGCCCAAGGTGACGCATGCCCCCTGGAGCTCTCCTCGTCCCCCTTTCCCGCTCTGCTCCCAGCTCCCTCCCTGCAGTGCAATAGGTAAAGCCCCAGACCTGAGAAAGTGGGTCTAGTACTGAAGTCCCCTGAGCTCGGTGGGGGAGTTGAGACCTCCCTGCCTCCGCTCAGGTCGCACTTTCATGCCTGATTGCAGCTCATCAAGGCCCAAAGTCTAATAATGAAACAACCGAGGCCGAGAGCTCCCTCTGACAGCTTAACTGATGGTTGTAATTAGGGACTAGCCCACACAGCTTTTCATTAGCACAGCACAAGACTTCTTATGGCTGTTGTGGAGAGACTGTGCTTCACGCCCAGCAAAAAGGCATCAAGGCCCCCAACCTTCCTGGAAAAGGGGAGCAGAAAGGCTTGGTGCGAAGAAGGAGCTCTCTGTGCTCCTACGGACTCGTAAATGGCCATCAGCGCCCATTTTCAGTGCCGAGCGAAGTTTCATTTACATGGAGTTTGCATTCTGGATACAGCCAAGCACATTTTTATTTCACCGCGCGTGGCACATTCATCATTTTTTAAACTTCTGCGGCACCCCGATTATTCCCCAGACGTCGGTGACTGCAGGCAGTCTCTTGACTTCCCTCCAGACAATCTACATATCTCTGGAGGAGCCTGACCATCTCTTTCCTCAGCCCATGGGTCACTGCTTTTGGCTCTCATGCACTCACCGGCCTTCTCTGAGTACTGGCTCAGATCTCCCGCTGCACCTGTGGTGATGCCGGGTAGCTGGGGTGTCTACATCGCTTTCTCTGTTTTGCTTCCAGAAAAATTAGAAAATATTTTCGTACGCAGCAAAAGACTAACCATACTAAGAAATACCCTCATTTTCTAGATGAGAAGTAGAACAGAGTCCTCTGGGGTCCCTACTTTCTTCCTCCCTTCTGGCTTTCCAAGCAGAACCTGCTGCTCTCTCCTGCACTGCAAACCAGATTTTGGTTTTTGTCAGTTTGATTCTGCAGCTTCAAGTTTTCTTACTCCTGGGCAATGTCTGCTCTTCTCAGAGCTGTTTTATAGAAGGACTTGTGATTGTAAATGGCAAAGTGAAGGAAAAGGAAGTAAACTGGCTATTGTGCCAGAATCACTCCTGGCACTCCTCCCATTTCTATGTTCTCTTACACTATAAAGCTGGAATAAATCAGAAGTGAGCAGTACACCGGTAAACTGGTGAAAGGGGAGCAGGAGCAGCACTCCAGTCTCTTGCACTGGTGTAAAAAGGTGTAGTCCCATGCAGGCAACAGTTATCCTGAATTACAAGTGGTGGGGAACGAGAATAGACTTAGAGTGTTTATTAGCAGCCATAACCTTAATCAAATAACACTCAAGGATATGTAAAGAAATCTGTTCCACTGCAGCCTCCCAAGCCAAATAAAGGAGTAAATAGGACTTCTATCAAAAATCTCTTTTAAAACTCATGCACGTTGGGTTCTAAAAAATATATCCCAGTTTCCTGGGGAACAGCCAAAGCTCCAGAGGAGCCGCCCTAGATCAAACCGGTGGCCTATCGCACCAAGCTTTCAGCCTCCTGCTGTAACCAGCCCCAGCGCACTGGAGAAAGGTGACGCCCCAGGACGAACCTGGCCGCTTGGGCAACGGTGTCCATGGAGGGAAGAGGATGCTCTCCCCAAAGCATCGGCCCTTTGTGTCTCATGGGGTCTTTGCGTGACCTTTGCCCCCCCAGAGCATCTCCTGGCTCAGAGATCTCGATCTACCCATTTCACTTTGCATAGAAGGAGCCTCATTCACTCCTTCTCCTCCATCTATGGGACTGCTTTAGTCAACATTTACATATTATGTAGAATTACATGGGAAAAAAAAGAAAAAACAGCAGAGAAACAGACTCTGTGTAATAGAGGTGCACGTAAATAATCACTGGCCTAATCCCCTTTGACAACGAGAGATATCCAACCAGAAAATGTTCACGTCTGTAACTCAACCTGAAATTTAAGCACAAGGAAGTGGTGTCAAAAGGGGACTTGGGTTCCCATAAAAGCCTCTCTACTTCCAGACCCTGGGCCCCCTAGCCAAAAAACCAGAGCAAACTTCCAGACATAACATCTGAGAAGTGCAGGCCTCACAAAGGGACTTGCTAACCTCTGCCAGAGAGACAACCACCAGGAAAACAAGCAGAGTGAAGCAAGCCTTCAAGCCCAGATGAAGTACCTGCCACCGAAGAGAGGCACGCTTTCTGTCAGAGACCTAGCAGCCTGTGGTACATTATCCCACGAGGGCTGGTGAAAGCCCTCTCAGGGGAGTCATTCAAAACCAGATTGGACAAAGCCCTGGAGAAGATTCGTGGCTGGAGTCTGTTCTCCACTCTCGTGCAACTCTGAAGTTTGATGCATGTCAGAAAAATCTAGCTCGGTGTAGGAAGAGGAGCCCCTGGGCAACAAGAAGTGGATTAAATAACCTAATTGTGGTTTCAGGTCTCTTGCTTGATCGCTTCTACCTCACTAAGGACACACAACATGTGAGGTCCACCAGCATCGCGTGGGCAGGACTGAAAATCTTCCTGAAAGCAGCACGCATCAGCTGGGGAGCGGCGGGCACCTCCAAGGGAGCGGGTACTCATTTTTGTGTGAGGATGCTTGTGGTTAATTCCTCCTTTGCAGTCAATGAGGATGTTAAAGAAGAGAAGCAAGAAGAGCCAAATTCTGGGCTACTTTTACGAGCAGAGGGCCAGGTCAGGACCTGGCTTCTGTTTTTTTTCATGAAGGAAGGGAACCCCTAAGATGTCATCGTCTTTTCCAAGGCAAGCAGCTCGTCTGCTATATTCCCTGCCTTAAGTAACTGTGCCTTGCCTGCCCACACCTCAGCAGCTCCTCATGGACTGCCAGAGCACCACGCTGCCAGAAACCCAGATCATATTCTTCCAGCCACAAAGCGCCCAGGCAGGCACCTGCCAAGGGTGGGTGAGAGTCCACCCCCACCACAACGTCCCGTGGTCCATTAGAAAGAGTCCTCACGGGGCAAGAGCCTCCCCTGATATTGCTCTAGGGGAATCTGTCTCCAAATCACACACAAATCTTTCCTCCAGCCTGGTTAAGCCACCGGACTAGGGACTGGCTGGGGATTGTGACCACTGTAACTCAACAATCAGGTCTCCCTGAGAGCAGGTAACTTGTTCATCTCAGTTTCTCCCATCATCTCGAACTGCATGGTCCCCCTGTAGCGCAAGACCCCTACCACAGGCGGGGGAACCACTGGAGCTTCAGCTTGTGCTCTCTTTGACTCCATGCCCCTAACAGGTCCTGCCTGTGCTGCCTCCGGTCCGTAACGCTTTCACACTGCACCCTCTGCCTGCACAGAAAGCAGCAACACCCTGATGAAGGAGAAATATTAAGGGGAAAGCATTGGGAAAACAGGCAGCTGGCTGCAGAGAGCAAAGCTGCTCAGTTGCAGGACTTCACAGTTTTCCCTCTTGCCGTGAGTGGTGCTGGCTGCATTTCATCTTTCTTTACCCAGAGCCTCCAGACACAAGACTCCACTGGTATTAAATTCCCACTGCGTGCGACAGTATCCCTCCCCTGATACACTGGGGAGTTTCTCTTCGCTGGTTGGGAATTTTCCGATGAGATGGTTTCTCATCGGAAAATGCCGATACACTGAAATCAAAGCCCTTTGTGGGAACGTACCAGTTTCAGGGAATCTTTCATGGGAAAATATTCTTCGAACCCAGGGTGGAGCTTTCTGCCTGAGAAGCGTGAGCAAGGGCGCTCCGCATCCAGCATCCCCATCACCTGGCAAAGCCGGCGTCCCCCTGGGATGGCGACACCAACACCCCTCTCTATTTTCTTCTCCCCACCCCTAGGGCCTCTCACCGTGAGGTTTGTGTTTCTGCAGAGCACGGTCATGAGACTTATATTACTTCTTATAAATGCTGTAACCCCCAGGGACACAGACCCTCCAGCCCTGTGGGCAGGACATTATCTCAGGCTACAGGGAAGGGCAAATCTGGATGCGAAGCCACGCTCGCCGGCATGTGTCTCTTCTAGATCACTTGCCTGCCAGCTTTGCCTGAGAAAAAACAAGCAGAGCCTTGGTTTCACCCTGAAGGAGGGCTGGAAATGGGCTCAAACTTGGGAGAAGTTCCCACCCAGGAGCTGGGCCGTGTCCTGCACAGAGCTCCATCTTGCACTGCAGCGTGGTGGGATTCACCAGTGTCCCCCTGCCCACGGTGGCTTTCCCATGTCCCTCGCAGGCTCTGCGATGGCTGAGACAACAGCACCATCTTGTGCCTCAGCCTGGCCTGGGGAAAAAATTTGAGGGACAGCCCCGAAGCTCCCTCTCGCGGCTCCTGCAACGAGCAGGTCGCCCCAGCCAGGAGCAGATGTTTCTCTGCCATTCCCTTGATGCGCACGGTTGAGAGTAGGTGCGAGTGCAAACCAGACCTTGCGGCTTCCCTGCTTCCCAAACCACTGCATTTCAGAGACACCGCTTCTGAGCATGGCAGGACACGGCAGGTTCGTGCCCCGTTTGCCCCCAGACCATCCGCAGCCGCTGGGATCCATGCGAGGACATCGCGCAGGCAAAGGTTTATCTTCTGGGCAGGCAAGTCTGGATTTGATAGCTCAGGCCTGCTGCTGCAGAACATGGCGCATGATTTCAGGAGCCAACAGGTTTCACTGAATTTGTTCCCCAAAAAAAACAACTGAAGGGCTGCGGTCCTCCAAGAGATGTTCAAAGCCAAGGGAGGTGGCTCCATCCGTGACCTGCAGCTGCAGCGCTGGGGCCCGTAAGCGCCAACCTTACAGGCAGTATAACTTGCGCTGCCAACTCCTTTGGCAGTTCAGGGTTGTTTCAGGAGGATGCTCACTGCAAACATGCTGTCGTGACGTTGACTGCGGCTGCAAGGCTTTCAACGCTTGTGGTTTCAAAGCTGGCACTTTCAACCAATTCGGCACAGAGCTGGGGGGGATTTGCTCATATAAAGCTGTCCCTAGTCCTTCCCAAGTGGTTTCTTCCCCTACTGCAACCGCTTTCTAATTTCACATTGTGATGAAATCGGGCCCTTCTGAAGTTCTCCCCCAGAATGGTCGAGGGGGCTGACAGATTGCAAAACCTCTTAGAGCCGTCTTATCTGCCAGTGCTTGTGCTGCACTCCAGGCTAAATACAGCTGCTGCCAAGCAGAAAAGATGAACTTTTTCTTAAGGACAACATGATCTACAGACCAAGCATAAGGAGCTTTTTAAAGGGTATTAGTAGCTTCAGATGTAGCTTTAGCTCCATCTTTGCCACCCAAGAAAGGCAATGACAAGGCAGTAAGTCCTGTTGCCTCATGCTAATCTTATATCTGGATGTTTCAGGGTGCCTGATCCACATTCCTCTCTCTCACCTGCATAATTTTCCACTCAAGCCACAATAAAGACGTGCAGCTTTCGGCCCCGTTCCCCTCGCTCCCTCCACGCAACCCCACTGTGTCATTCCTAACCACTGTGTGGCACAACCACCCTCAGCCCTTCTGCGTCCTCTGCCTCCCATGAGCACGGGGCCCTTGCCTACGCTGCTCTCCAACTTGATGGACATCCTTCGGCGAGGCTGCCCGCCAGGATCTCACCACGCTCGACTAGCGCGAGCTTAGCATTGCGAGTTAAGCCTGTCTTCCCGCGTCCCTCGTCACGCACGCCGACCTTTCCAGGGAATATCGCGCCTGACGGCGTGCCAGCCTTGTTGTTCACTATCGATGAGATAATGTCTCTTAAATCTGGATCCCTGACACGAGGGCGTTCAACCCCCTTTTGCCTGCGGCTGCATTCCAATTTCAGGACAGAAATGATCAGGAGAAATATGAGAGGTTAGTGACATTCTTGGCTTGGAAATCGTCAGCCTGTCGTGGAAAGGAATGTGATCAAAAAGAGACATCGCTGGTGTTTATTTTCAAGCCCTTGATGTGTGATGCACTTTAATACACGCTGTTCCAATGCAGCTCTTGGGCTTCAGGTGAACCTTGCCGAAGGGGGTGGAGCAGGTTATTTTTGTTGGTGGAGCATATTGGGTCAAGAACAGCCCTTAAAAAGGATCGCAGCGCATCGTGCCTATTTATACCCTGGACGTTGTTTTCCTTGAGACAGGAGAGCCAAGGGATGGACAGGCCCAGCATCCCGCTTTTCCATGCAGGTGGCGGCAGGAACGTTGCCAAATGCCATTTTGGGTTCCCGCCTCGAGGGATAGGGGGGTTTTCAGACAGTCCATAGAGGCTGCTTTGGGATAAAGCTCTCGAAACGTGCAAGGATATGTTTGTGCTGAAGTGTGTTGAAAATGACAGCCATAAGCGAGTTTGTTAGAATTCGCTTGCATGGACAAAAGCGAAAGCTTGATGGGGTGTACAGAGCCCAGAGCAGACTTGCTTCAATAAAAGCACATGCCTTTTGAGAAGGCAATGAAGTACAGTGCTGGGAAGGCTCTTTACCAGTCAGTCACGCTGGGCAAGCTCCTGTAGCTTCGTCTTCATGGCTTTGTCACAAAAGGAGCAACAAGAAGCAATCTCCATCCTCTCAGAGTTGTTATTCACTTGTTTCAACAACCCTTTTTCTAGAGGAGCAACTTCCTCTCTCAAGGCCACGTCCCAAGTGGCACAAGAGGTAGTCTGGGTAAGACATAAAGCATGCTGTTTGTGTGCTGGTGCTTGCAGCACGTGCATGCTGGAGACCAGGGAGGAATCCAGGAATTTTTATTGGCCTAATCAGACAAAAATGTTGACGAGATCCCTACCGGCGCAGGAGCACGCTCCCATCGCACAAATTAATTCCTCCAGCGGCCCTGACTGTACGGGCAGCAGATAGCATCAGAGCATCTGTCGAGAAGAGCAGATTACGGAGCGCTAATGCTTTAAAAGGCCTCAGTTCCCCCAGCGGCAGCAAAGATGAGCAAACTAGAGAATATGTTGCGGACAGACCATCCGACAGCGTTTTTGCAGTAAACAAGTCACAAGCGCTATCAGCCGTCGGATGGAGGGCGCTAGCTGTCGGCCAGCTGCGTCGCGAGCAGGGCGCCCTGCACCCCGTGCCAGCCAGACACAGAAAGGATGAGCCGCCAACCTGACAACCTGATCTTAAGTAATACAAGCTCAGCTCACGTGGCTCGCTCTCGTCATCCTAGATTGCGATAGCTCCCGAGGCACCCAGAAACGGCAGCGGTTCTCCAGGGGACACGGCTCGCAGCTGCCCTTATGGTGCTGGGCCCGTCACCGCCTTGCAGCTATCAAGTGAGGCTATTAAATATCAAGTACTTCCCACGAAGCTGACATTTCTAATCCCCGCGCTACCTTCCCTTTTCACACACTGGTGGCTGGGGCCTTTCCCTGCTGCGAGGGGCTTCTCCCCCCCCCCCTCATTTCTCCAGCCTTATTGCTCCCTCCCACTCGCAGCTGAGAATTAAAAGACATAATAAAGAGCCCTTGAACCGGAGGGGGAGCGTCTGGGGGGGGGGGGGGGGGAAGGAAAAAAAGCAGGTCCCTTGTTTGAGCCCGGGATTCATCTGCCTCTCCCCGCGGAGATAAAGAGGCCCTTTCACCCCAGCAACCAGAAGGTTGAAGCTGGATATGTGCTTACCAGCGTGGCCGTGGCTGGGAGCTGCCAGCCTGGGGTCTGACGGCAGTGACATTTCTCCCTCAGATTAGACGGCACGGTGCAAAAACGTATTAGAGTTGCTGGGGAGACTGCCCCTTCATAAGGCTGCGCGCCTGGGAGCGAGCGGCTGTAGCTATGAAACCGGGCCACGGCGTGGCTTCAGCCCCTTTCTGCAGATTAAGGTTAATAAGAGCCTCCCCAGCCCGCCGTGCCCACCGCGCTATCCCAGCGGAGAGCAGACCGGACGGAGGTGGGAGCCCAGCGCCTCTAATATCCCCACCGGCGAGCGCGCTGTGCCCCCGCTTTTGTTCTCTGCTTCTGCCCAGTGATTTTCATTACAAATATCCTCTTATCATGCGCGCATGGGGGGGAGAGAAGGGGGAGACCGGGCCCACACAAAGAGAAAGAAAAGGCTGCTTGCTGGAAAACCAGTAATTACAGGGCTCGGGCTTTCCTTGCGGAGGATTCATACGGATTCGACATGGCAGTGTTTCACACGTACGGCCCCTCCGGGGGTGAGCTCCTGTTTTGATTTCATTATCAGCAAGCTGGGCTGCCAGGGGAACTTTTGCCCCGAAACGCGTTCCCAAAAGGGGACAGTTGCACTTCTTTTATTAGTTGCTTTGAAAGCAATTTCGCTGCTGCCCCCAGAAGCCCCCGCCTTCGCTCAAGCGTGCGATGGGAGAGCACAAATGCCATGAGTTGGTTTGTCATCTCAGCGCTGCTGCAGCCAGTAAGTATGGGAAATTCTGGAAGCGGCCACCACCTATTTAGCTAAATCTGGAGGCGTTGAATCAACTCTTCAAACACCTCCTAAGCCCACGCATGACTTGTGAAGGACGTGCTCTCAAGGTGCTTATAAAGAGATGTAAATTCTGTGTTTGTCCTTTTACAAGGGAGGTAAAACAGCCCATGTATAAATGGATCCAAGTAAAGCCTTACAGGACGGAAACTTGACCTTTCGTACTCATTTGCCGTAGGTATTGCGTGGTTTTCGTCAGTTCAGGCTCAATGGGTTAGCATAGCACCCAGAGCTTTGCAGCGCTGGGACGTCTGCGCAGCTCCGGCTCAGGTTATCAGCCCTATTGTACAGCTGGGTGAAGCGATGGCTCAGAACAACCAGGCCAAGATCACGCTGGAGGCCCAGGAGAAGAGGAGACCAACCTGCCTCCTCCCTGCTCAGAGAGCGCGTTCGCAACAGACACCTCTCCTGTTCGCTAACGCATCCTTGTGTATCGTATGCGAGCCCGGGAGGGGCCCTGTTCGGGGTAATTTTGCACCATTTTTCTGGGGAACGTATCTTGGGGCCAGTTTTTCACCTGCCCTGGTGCTTCGCCAAAAACTCTGGGACTTTTGTAGAATGCCTTGCAGCGGCCGGACTGATGCCGAGCGCCAGAAAAGGCTGTAGAAAAGATGTTTCTGCCATTAGCGCACGCACTTTTAGGCAAGGTACCCCGATCCTTTGTGTTTTTATGATGTGTACAAGACAAGGACCAGCACATCGACCCACTCTGCGATCTCAGAGGTGAGGTACAATCATTTGACGACAAATGCTAAGACATCCCCTGTCGTGGACAGAGCCCTCTAGTACCACAAGTCACTCCATTCCCAAAAGGCTCACAAACTCATCTACCCGCGCGCTTCTATGCTCCCGGATCCATTATTCCTGGGCTGAATGCAAAGCGCGGAGTTGGACTGTAGCTTAGGTTTCAGGTAACCCCAATTTGCTACTAAAAAGGAGTCCCGGGTTTGTGTGCTCCTCGTAAAGGCGGGACCGTTTGCAAAACTCAGACCCGAGCCCTGCATTTGGTTTCCAAACGCGCTGAATTTTGCTCTGGTTCTGTCTCTTAAATTCCCGTCATCTTTTCATTCTTTCCTTATTTACTTGTTAATTTCCATGGGTCTTAATTTCCTGCACCCCGAGCCCCACTGAGACCAGCCTCTGCCTACATGGGATTGCACGCTACAGCCCTTCCCTCTTCAGGGAAAGGTCAGGAACGGAGGTTTAGTGTGCTGAGAAGAAAGGCAGCAGCAGACAGACAGAGAGCACTCATAAAGATCTGGCTGTGAGCCTCTCTGAGAAAATATCAGGTTGGGGAGGCTATAATAGCTTTAATCTGCAGTACAAGGGGATTAAAAGACTCGTTCTCACAGGACAAAAAAGAAAGGAGCGGAGCGGAAGGAGCAGAACAAGGGGAGAATGAAGGCTGCAAGGGGAGGAAGGGAGAAAGTTAAAGAGCTCAACTATAAAGAGCATCGGGATTTAAAGAGCTCTGTCTCCTAGCGTAATAAATGTGAAGTGGCCTGCATGGAAAAGGGGCTTTAGCCAATGGCTTTGCTTTTGCTTTTTCACACTAAGCACACACACTTCAGCCTTCTTCAATCAAGGCGACTTGTTATGTTTGGCTTTGTTGATTTTCAGGGGCAAAGGAGTAGGAGGGGGAAACAGAAGGTTAATGAGGCTCTGCCAGATGCGACACTCGAGAGAAGCGGTGGGCATTATATTTTTTAAACAGTGGTTTATGGCCTTTGATCTTCACCCCTGCTGTCCCTCCCCCAGCACGTCCCTCAAACCCCCCTTGTCCTCGAGGGCCGTGGAAGAGCGAAGGGGCCTGGGAACAGGAAGGAAGCATGCCAAATTGCGGGACGCTTTCCTCAAGTAGTGCTTGAGCAACCTTTTCAGCCGCTCAGCGAGGCCAGGAGATGAAGAGAGCATAATTGAAAGGGTAAGGGAAGAAGAAGGCGACTTAAAATACGTTTCAAAGGGGAAAAAACATCCCAATGCATCAATTGCAGGAGATGTAAGGGCCAGCGAGCCACCAACACAGTCAAGTGAGCTGCGCTCCAAAAGGGAAACCAGGTGCTCAAAGCCAGCTTTTAGCATTGCCCACGTACGGCAGGAAGAAGGGTTTCTTAGGGCTGGCTGCTAAACTCACATCAAGGCGGGACTGCTCCGCTAGATTAGCAGGGAGGATTGGCCATATTTACATTAGGACACTGGCAATATTCTCCTCAAAGACAAGGGGACTCTTCCCTACCTGGAAGTAAGGACATACTTTAGTCTTCAAAAATCTTTGAAGCAACGGCAATACAGAAGGTAAGCCAACCACACCGGAGTCCCGAGTTTCCTCCCATTTATACACTCGCCAGCCTAAGGCACCCTGAGAAGCAAGACGTGGGTTTCGAGCAGTCCGCTGCATTAAACAGGACTGCAACATTTGCTCTGATCTTTTATGTCATCCACCTTCCCACCTCAGCAGGCTTACAGAAGTCAGGAGAGGTGCTCCAGGACAACACCAGGCACAGTCAAACGTCTAAGGCAAGTTCTCTCAACTATTTTAGCAGCTCAGCAAAGTGCTGGGGGCTGGAGAGTGCTCTGTGCACAAGTACTCAGAGAGGGGGGGGAAAAAAAAAATAATAAAAAGACTTTGTAACATAATAAGCAAGTTCCAGACAGGAATTAGAGCATAGCATATCCAGTGGAGACAGGGGGCTGGAGTGGCATTAAGGAAGGTAGGAAGAATATAATTACCTGAGCTGGACTGTGGCCAGGATAATGGTATTAATTTATCTGAAGAAAGCCAGAAGTGCCACAAGCTGGATTTTACATTTAAATCCAGAAGATGGCAAATCACAGCACCCCGATTCTATTCTTCTAGCGTTCGGCTGGACGGAAGGGTCTCCTGATACGTTTTCACCCCTAAGGCCTACCGCCTGTGGCCGCGATGAGAAAACTCACCCTCAGCTCCCTTTGGGAAGCCCGACGCCATCCCGGCACGCAGCCCTGTAGCTACCGATGCTCTGCTACAAGGCACACGTCACCGAGGCAATGCCTGCGCATCGCAGGACAGAGAAAACATTATCCCACTCCCCATAACTCGACCGCAGGCAACAAAGCCACACTCAGCCACCAATACAGTCACAAACTCTCTCGAGCGTAGCCCCTGCTTCGATCTGGTGTTAATTATCCACTGCTCTGCAGAGATAAATGCTTAATCCTCTGGTTGTTGACACTGGAAATGGACCAGCCTACCCTGGGGTGGATATTATGCAGGGGAGCTTGGCTTCAGCTAAGATCCCCACATCATGTGCTGTACAAACGTTCGCTGGCTTGTAGGTAATGGATTTCATAGGGTGTATGGGATCTTTCCGTAGCAGAGCTAATCCAGAATAACACATGACTCAAGCATTCATTGTATCAGGTTTTTCTTCCTCCTCTACTTTTTTTTCTTTGATGTAATATTTCAAATTTCATGTGGAATTTCTCATTTTCAGACATTCTCTATATCCTTATAGCTTACCAGCTCTCCTCCTCCAGGACCGATATCAAGCTGAACTTCCTAAGCAGCAGTGCCCAAGGGATGTGAAGATGAGATGGGTCTGCACAACCCCTGCTTCTCTGGGTGTCTTTCCTCCAGGAGAAAGGCCCAAGATCTCCACACTGCTTCTCTGGTTTCATGCTCCCTGGAAAGCCCAAATCAAGAAGTTCGCTTGTCAGGGAGGAAGAAACAATGCTGATGCCACCAGAGATGGGAAAACTGATCTCATTTCTGACCAAGCTGCTAAGGGCTTTGGTCTTTCCCCTGTCTGAGCAGTCCCACTAATGCCACCGTGCGCCAGGAGGGGCAGCCAGTGTCCCAGATCCATTGCCACCAGCCCTGCTACCCCTGCCAGGCATTTCGGGGCACTTGGGGAGATGCCTGCTCCCACCTGGGCTTTCTTGCCTCTCCCCTACTTGCTCTTCCCTCCCAAGGGCTGTCTTACAGGCAGTTTCTTGGCAAAGGCAAATTTTAAACTCAAACACAGAAACAAGTTTGAAACAGAGTATTATTGTACACAGAGTCAGAACGTAAGTCACAAGGTACTTGGGAGCACCCACTTGCTCCCCGTTTAACCACAAAATATGTTTTCAAGACAGCGCTCTTCTATACAGACTTGAAAGGCTGCACCCACAGATAGCCAGTACAGGGGTCTGAGCGTGGGGAGTCGGTACACGGGGGCAGCACTCCTTTATCCTGAAAACATGATCTAAAAAGAAGCTCTGGCTCGACACAAAAACTACTGTTTAGCTTACGGTGCTGCTTTGAAGCTCTGTACCACTGTGCTCCGTGTCGTACATGCACACAAGCAGCCCCTGCTTCCAGTGAGCTTGCACTCTAACTAGCCAGTGCTGGGGGAAACCGAGGCGGGGGAACGAAGTGCTTCCCTCAGTGCCAGACAGTCAGCAAGCGGTGGGCTGGGAGCAGATCACTGCGTCCAGTAGGACCTCGAGAGCTGAGCACCCGCCTGAAGCACGTGCTGCTCTGCACCTAATACGATGACAGAAGCATGCAACTTTTCCTTGAGATCAAATCTGGCTGCTCTCACCACCCTCCCTTTAGTAAGAGAGGGATGATGCCTCCTATACAAATCCCTGCAAAAAAAGGGAGGTTGCTGGGAGTATTACACACACAGGGCAAGTTAAAGGGTTTTTTGCTGGCCTTGTTTGTTTTATTAAAGAGTTTTTGGACTAAGACTGGAAATACTATCAGCCCACTTGAATGCAGAAGTTTGCCTTTGACACCATCGCGCTCATTTTAATCTGAAAATTACAGTGAGGCAAAAAACTGGCATTAGAAAAAAGCTGAACTTCTACTGGATTTTGTGTTCCTTAACAAGATACAGAGAGGAGCTTCTTGTTCCTACGCTGCTCCTGGGCAGCTTCACCCAGTGAGAATGGACTAAGACTCATGAAGGAGAGAATGGGAGTTTAAAGCCTAGCCAGTAAGTGCATGAGAAAGGGCTCTAGCAACCCTGGTTTCTGTTTTCCTCACTCTAAGAAAGTAAAGGGGGTTCTGGAGATTAAAACAAAGATTTTGCAATCCAGACGCCTGCGATCTGTTCCCGACTCTGCCACTGGCTTAAGAGCACACGCAAGTAAACCTACTTCACCCCTCTGCCCCAGCTCCTCTGGTGTACCCAGAGAGGAGATGTTGCTACTTTGCCACGCAAGTCTCCAAAGTGCAGGCTTCGAGGCCCCTCCGTGAAAGGTGCAGAGGCTGCACAGACCAAGCAGTTGTCTGGTACAACCACGAGTCATTGTCGCACCACCCCAGCGAAGCCCCGGCTCCCAGGCTACGCTCCTCAGAGCCCGCCAGCGGAAACGGCAAAGCATTCCCATCAGGCCAAACGAATATTGAGTCATTCACATAATGCCAGAGGTCAGGGTTAAAGGCAGGGATGCTAGGGCTTCCCGGCAAAGGAGTAAGCTTGTCCTTCCAACTCCACATCCAGTGTCTGTAACAGCTGTGCCAGACCTTTGCCCTCATGTGGAGCTGGCAGCGCGCAGTTTGCAGTCCACCTCTGAATGATCCTTTTCAGCAAACAGTCTCTTAATGTTATCCCTAATCAAGGACAGATTACAGTCCTGGAGCTCCAAACACATAAAATCAATGAGGAAGCAATAGCACGCAAACACACCTAGAGCATATGGGAAGCCACCAGGCACAACAGGGCTATGATACATCATCCCTGGCTGATGGCTCCTTCTCCCGCTCCCCAAGACAGCTGATGCACTAAATGGAAGTAGTAGAGAGGGGAAAAGAAGGGGAAAAAGGAACCTGGCAGTGAAGGAGAGGGTGAAGTGGCTGCTCCAGGCTGAATTTGGCTTGAGGCATATGAGAGTCCTGCTTCCCAACCTGCTGCTTCGCCACTTGGGATTATCCCATATGGGACACTCTCCGATGCTTTGCCTAATCTACTCTTAAGCTGTTTAGTGTAGATGCTCCCTTCTTTTCCAAGGAGGTGGCAAGTCTACCATCTCAAAAGTGCCATTAATGAGAAATGGCCCTGATAAACCATGCAGAACTGCTTTGCTTCGTTACGTTGGATTCTGCCTCGTCTTGGGATGTCCTTGGAGCTCCCTAAAAATATACTTGCTGGCAGCAAGCTAATCCTTCCCCGTACTTTCACACAACACCCCCACCAGAAACACAAAGCAGCACACACACCCCTTCTCCCCCCGAAACAGCACTGTTTGTCCATTATTAAGCAGCTGCCTCTGGAAAGAGCAGAATATGCTTCCAGTTGTACACATGTTGGAGCTACGTGACCTTTTATCCAAACACGCCACAGAGTCTCCAGCTCCAAGAAACAGCATGCTGTATGAAATGCACCATTTGGTACTGTAACGTGGAAACTAGCTGTGATCCTGCTGCTCCCCTCTTGCGAGGTCTCCTCTCCTAAGCGCTTCAATCTGTAGAGAACACCAGGAGCAGCATTCCCTCAATCAGCAAAGTCTAGCACTGGTCAGTTCATATTTTTTTCCAGGAAATACACCAAAACGGGTCACCAAACTGGACTGTTGGTGCATATTCTCCGTGTCCATATTCTCCATGTCCATCTGCCCTGTCACAAAACTGACAGCTGGACAACTTAAGCTTGCAAAACCACTGAAGTCTTGGATGACCCGGAAAAGCAGCTGCCAATTCGACATGCCATTCTGTGCTGGGCGGCACTGGACATCGTGAGCTGACAAGCTTTCTGGAGCCCTCTGCACACAGCTGTTGCAATAGCAGGCACAGTAAACCAAAACATGGTGACAGTGCAATCAACACCAGAGCTAAGGTGGTGCTCTCAAGCCCATCGCTGCACTCTAACCTCCTGGCTGCCCACGACATGCGTCCGGTATTTGTCCCAGGCTCAGAGGTGCTCCCTCCTCTCCCAGAGCTTACTGTGACAAGCACTTTTGTGTGGGAGCTGATTTACATGCTGTGTGTCACATATTGGTCAGCTCCTTTTCTCCTGGGCCTCCCAAGTGACAGCCTCTGGGACTGAACCGTGACTCAGCAGGCAAAATACAAGGTAATCCTGAAGTCCAGCTAAGCTGCCATTCCCCTTTAGCCTGGGGATAGTTCTCTTTTCCAGGACCACAGCCTACCCTACTTGCATCCTGCTGTTCAGGCAGCAAAAGATGCCAGAACAAGACCACATCAGAGCAGTGGCGGCAGGAGGCAGCTTATCTTTGTCCCTAAGGCAGAACAGCAGCTTTGATTTCTGCACTGCTTTCGACCTCCCAGTTATTTGGGCTGTGGGGATGGGTCCCTGACGCTGACTGCAGGGCTATCACCACATCTCCACGCTCCATTCGCTCCCTGTGTTCCTTCTGGTAAAACAGATGGTGCAGCGTAGGCACAGGGCAGGCTGCTTAGAGAGCAGGGACAGCCTTTGGCCATCCCTTCACCCATCCTGGAGAAATATCTATCAATGAGATACCCTCACATCAAGTCTCTGCACGCCAGTGTCAGGTGGAGCCTGAGGCCACAAAAGCAAATCTTGCATGCTGGCTGCCTTCAGATGTTAGAGGTGTTCAGAAACACTGGGGCAAGACAACGGGGCTTGTGGGCAGCCTGCACATCCTTCTCAGGTTGTCCAGCTCAGCAGACGTCAGGCATCTTCATTCCAGGCTCTCCATCAGGTCAGCAATGGAACAGACTCTACACGGCAGAAAAGCATCTTCAGCTCCTTACACTGGGTTTAATCCATCACCCAGCCAAAACAGAGAAGCCTGGAAGCAGCCTCATTTAGCACCGGCTGGAAAAATTCATTACAAGAAGCTCCCAGACATGTTCAGTAAATACTGAAAATCAAATCAACCCATGCCTGTGGCTGCTTCTCTCCTCCACTGCTGGCTACACCAGCCCCAGTTAATGTGCTGAAATGCCTGTCTTGTCCAGGCTGCTAGAGGCAGACGGCGCGACAGCTGCGGTCTCCAGCTCATCAGTGGAGCCCTTCAGAACCAAGAACTCCAGCAGAATATCCAAGAGGCAGAAAACCAGGTGCCTGAAATGGAGAGAAGACAAAGCTTAGGCTGGTCAGGAGCACAGTGGAGCTGGGAGATCAGCTCCAGATACGCAGAAGCCAAAGCTCACACAAGGAAGAAGTATTCTGACTGCCATCAGGGAAAGGCAAGAGATCTTGTACTCTAGAAGAAATGTTTGAAGAGATGGTTCAGGGTTTTTTGCATCCCCGAAACCAGCGGGTGTTTGAAGCTGCCGAGCAGCCGAGAAAACACAAACGCATCTCCTGGAGTGAGGTGGCACAAGCGTTTCCCTGCAGTTATATCACAAAAACATCGCTTGCCAAATGCGCGGCGATGGGTATACAGAAAAACACTATCTACATATACATGCAGCTCCCTAAGTTCTTCTAAAAACAACAAACTAAATGAGGATTTGGTCTTATTTCCTCTGACAGTCCCCTGACATCCACAAACTAGGCAGGCCCAACAACATAATTAACAAGACTGACTCAATAATCTCCAGCCAGACCGAGGTCCGAGACATGCACCTTCATAATAAGCGAGCCAGATGCCCTTTGATGGGATAAGTCTAGGAAAATTGGCCAGATACATTCTGTGCTAAGAAGCCGGCAGCGTGAATCTCACGGCGAAGCCCTGAGCTTAGCTTACAGGCCCCACTGCAAAGGCTATCAGGGTAAAAAGACTATAACCCACGTACCTGTTTATCACAGGCTGGCCCAGGGACTCCAGTACCAGTTTCCAGCTCATCCGACATTTACTGGTTCCAAGGATTTCTTGGATCACATCTGTCAACGTCAGAGACAAAGCTTTATGAACTGCACGTTTCCAGGGTCAGTCTTCTGCTGGTGGGTACTAAACCGAAGTCTGAGCCCGAGGCATCCCATGCCCAACGTTACCATGAAAGAGAACAGCCAGGGACAGGACCGAATGCCAGGAAAGCGCTGCAGCCTGGAAGGGCATATACTGGCAGCGCTTTTTCATCCCCAAAGGATATGTGCTGGTTTTGGCTGGGATGGAGTGCATTTCTTCACAGTAGCCAGCATGGGGCTGTGGTTTGGATTTGTGCTGGACAGAGCGTTGATAACCCAGGGATGTTTTGTTACTGCTGAGCAGTGCCTATGCAGAGCCAAGGCCTTTTCTGCTTCTCACCCCACCAGCGAGCGGGCTGGGGGCACAAGAAGCTGAGGGGGGGCCACAAGAAGCTGAGGGGGGGCCACAAGAAGCTGAGGGGGGGCCACAAGAAGCTGAGGGGGGGCCACAAGAAGCTGAGGGGGGGCCACAAGAAGCTGAGGGGGGGCCACAAGAAGCTGAGGGGGGGCCACAAGAAGCTGAGGGGGGGCCACAAGAAGCTGAGGGGGGGCCACAAGAAGCTGAGAGGGGGGCACAAGAAGCTGAGAGGGGGGCACAAGAAGCTGAGAGGGGGGCACAGCTGACCCCAACTGACCCAGGGGATGTCCCACACCATATGGCATCACGCTCAACATATAAAGCTGGGGGAAGGAAGGAAGGAAGGAAGGGGGGGGCATTCAGAATGATGCCGTTTGTCTTCCCAAGTCACCATTACAGGTGATGGAGCCCGGCTTTCCTGCTTCCTGCCTGCCGATGGGAAGCAGTGAATGAATTCCTTGGTTTGTTTTGCCTGCATGCACAGCTTTTGCTTCACCTGTTAAACTGTCTTTACCTCAACCCATGAGTTTTCTCACTTTTACCCTCCCAATTCTCTCCCCATCCCACCCAGGGGGAGCGAGCGGGTGGCTGCGTGGGGCTGAGTTGCCGGCTGGGTTAAACCATGACAGGATAGTAAGGGCCCCTTACTCTGCAGCGAGGAGTTAAAAGTTCAGACTGCACTCACATGGATTAGGCAACAGCTGCTTTAATGTCAAAGGTCCCCATGTCAAACTTCAAGAGAGGGAAATCCAGTGCAGCTGGGCTCATGAGTTCAGTCCAGTGGAAAAGCCACTCTTTAGAGCGAGAAGCCCAAAGGCTTTGCCTTATGACTCTTCTCAGCAACGGTACCCTTTGGCAGCAGGCAGGAGCACAGCGCAGCACTGGCTTTCCTGGGCACCACCAGCACCAAGCACAGAGTACGTGGCCAGTCTGCATCTGAGAATCACCAAGACACGCGCCCTTTCTCTCTGAGCCACGCCACTTCCTGAATGCTTATACAAACTATCTAGAACTGGGAAACTGTGGTTTTTGCTTGCAGGAAGCCATTCAAACCTCAAAGGTCATGAATGTTTCCCAGTGCCTTGGCACGAACAGGCTCCATCTCTGTGTTTAACTGCATTTCCAGAGTTGCCAATGAACTGGAGGGTTCCCCAGCCTCCCCCAATTCTCCTTTCTCAAGGGCAGCTGACACATCTCTGGGGCACACTTACTAGGCAATATCTCCATCAGGCTCTGCAGGGCCTGCTCTGCTGCTGCTTTCTTCTGTTCCTCTGTCCTGGCTGGTTTAGGCACTGCTGGTAAAACTCCTCCAGGCCAGATGGACTCCTGCAGCAACTGGAGGTACTGGACCCAACGCTGGGTGCAGGTCAGGTTAACGACCTGGACTTCCAGCCACCTGTGGGTACAGGGAAAGAGAGAAAGGTCAGGAAGAGTCAGGCTTGGTACCAACTCAGGGGCTTTCTGCCGATCAGAGGCCCTGAAGGGGAAGACCAGCTTGCTGGGTAAGTTAACATACAGTCAACATACAGTTTCCAAGTCTATATCTTAAACATTTTCACAAGTATTAATTAGCTGAGTTTCCCCTTGCACCAGGAATAGGTATATGTTCCCCATCTTATAAACAGAAGCACATATGCAAAGTCACAGGGGAAGAGCTCTTCATGGCTTTTATCGCCCTGCTGCCTGCAGAAATCAAATGAGTAACTGGTCCCTGAAGGGAGCACAGCTAAGGGATATGACTGGCCTTAACCTCCTAAGTTATGTCCATGCCCAAGCAGACACAGAGCTGGACGAACCATCAAAACTGGGGTTTTAACTCTAACACAACCCCCATGACTGACTGGGAAGGACATGAGCAACCAGTGCTCCTCTCATCAGCCCCTCTGCTACCAAGAGTGTCCAGGGTGTCTCGCCTGGAGACCAAAACACATGCTCCCAGGATGGCAAGGCACAAATATCCTGCTGCTTTGTGCTCCTCTCAGCCCCCCTGCTTCCCTCCTGTCCAGCCCTGCTGCTCCGTCCACTGGTGGCAAGTAATGAAATTATCACCGCTCCCATCCAAAACCCCACGCTGCACATCTATTAAAAGGTGAGTTAGGTAGCTGCCAGCAAAACTGCCGGTCGGCCCTCCCGCTGGGCCAAGACCCTGCCCTTTATACGGTAACAACCTGCAAATCCCGAGGCCGCGGGAATGCCGCTCCACATAAGGGCTCGGAGGCGTTTGCAGCACGGGGAGATACATCCACACCACCCAAGTGCTGGCCAGGGAAAGCTCCTAAATCAATCATGCGGACCCTCTTTCCCAGACATGAAATCACTTCCCCGTGTAATAGCAAAAGCCACAGCCGTCAGTCAAAACTTGCCACTGCCTAAAAACTTTCCCCCCCCAGGATAAGGAGAGGCCAGCGGATGGATCCCCAGTGCCACAGAGGCCAACAGGAGGGACCCCATCAATTTAGCAAGACTGGGACTCGGTGGCGCGGCACCGACGGCGATGGCCTGCTGCCGCCGTCCCCACCAGCGGGAGGCTCCGGAGGAAAGAGGGGAGCGTCGGCACGGGGTTGGGGTAAGGGGAAGGCTTTGGATTTTGCCAGTACTTCAAGAGTCCCAGAGGAGAGGAGTCCACAAGCAGGGCCAGGAGACCCGTTCCTCTTGGCAGCTGGCGTTCGTGCTTGCAATTCCGTCACCACTACGCCCCGACAGCTCATAGTACATCCAAGAGCATGGGCCCTGCCAAGGCAAACTTTATTTAACCTGCGCTCTGCCAGACTGTCTGCATTCTTCTCAGGCGAGGCATTCGGGCCAAGGGCGTCTTTCCCCACACAACTGGGACAACACAAGCACAGAGTCACGAATAGCAACACCTAAAGGTAACCAGCAGCAAAGGAACGGCAGGTAGCCATCGTCGGGGCCAGGGCTGCAACACGATGCTCCCTTCTTCAGCACGAAATGAGGTGCCTAGCTGCAGCTCTTTAATGATGACACCTAGGAAATGCCAGCTGCAGAAGCAAAGACCATTAAGAAACCTGAAAACGAGCCTTGGTGCAGCAGTAAGGCCTGTCAATGTCTCAGGGCAAGGACTTACTGGAGCATACACAATGCTCCTGGTGATCCCAGTAACAGCACTGGAAATGGGGAGACACGGCCTTTACGCTCGGCCTCGCCAGGGACCCCCAGTACTGATGTTGCTACAGGATAGTGCCAGAGATCCAAAGCACCTGCCGTAGAGGACAAAATGTCACAGCACAGTCTCGCCTGGGAAAAGGCCTTGTTTGAAATACAATTGCTTAAAAGGGTTTTTATCTCCAGCCATCAGTAGAGTTTAACACCCTGGATCATGTTAAACCCTCCAGCCATCCCCAACCAAATTAAAGTGTTGAACTGTGGCTCCTCTAGGGGCAAAAGCTTTCATTAACATGGTTTTTCATTAACATGTTTTCTTATACAACCTTCTTTCCTAATTGAGAAAACATTTGACAAGCAACAGAAGTTCAGAGGCTTGGAGACAGAGCTGCAAACAGTACAACCCTGCATCTAGGGAGGTCGGATTGAATGTTGACTTGAAATTCGTCTCAGCAAAAGTCACTCACCATTCTTTAAAAGGTTGCAGAAAGCAAAGAACAAGCTTTCTTTTTCTTCGGAATGCTCCTAAAATAGCAAAAACAATCAAGCAAATAGCGGGCAGAGTGAAAGCTGAACTTACAGAGGATGGCACACGTTTCCAGACAGCTCAAGGGCGGACTGAGAACTGACGAATGCTGGAAGCCCCCGTACAAACAACCTACCATTTCTAGCTCATTTATTTCCAGAAAGCCACCAGAACTAGGCAACAAGGCCTAGAAGCAACACCTATAAATCTGATCACATGTGCATGCATCGCGATTATGCAAGCGCTTGCAGGTCTTAGTTCCCACAGTTACAAAACACTGTTGATGGATTTTTTTTTTTTTTTTTTTACTTAGTCTGGCAGCTCTCTGCCTTCCACTTTGGGAAGCAAAGGGCAGGATCTGAGGACGGCTCCGTGTGTTTTGCTCCACCTGCGCTGATGCCTGCTACAGCTCCATGCAAGCTCCTGAGAAAAGCATACAAAAAAAAAAAAAAAAGAAGAAACTAGGCAGGAAAGGGGACACGAAAGAAGGAGAAACCAAAGCTGGGCGCAAATGGAAGGAAGACTAAAGCCACTGTGCTCTGGGTTCCCTTTTGCCAGTCTGTCAGTGTGGGAACCCATCCCAAAAGCACTGGGAAGGGCAGAACTCTCAAGACTGGCCCATCTGGCTTAGCATCCTCCCCATGAGCGTGGCTGGTGCTCTCAGATGCTCCAAAAGACAATATCAGAAAGAGAATAACCTGCCATGAAGAGTTTTCCTCCCTGCTCTCGCTTGCGCAGCCCACAGAGGGGCACGCATGAGCAACAGGTACGAAACGGCGAGGAGCAAAGTAACTCCTCAGCTCTCATGACTGTAGTTGCGACTCAGGGAGGGTCACACCAAGCTTCATTGACAAATGCTACCTGAGCAAAACCCATATTTCTATGGCAAATTGACCTTCCCATCGGGCAGGTTTGCTGCACCAGGATCGGGACTAACAGCCTGCACTTCTCACACAGAAACTGCAAATATGTGCTGGTCCAAAGTGGACCTTCGCCGGCAGATCACGGAGGATTTTTTGTACTATTAAAGAACTAAGCGTGCCACATCGAAAGCACACACACTCCTTCTCCCAGGTAGGAATAAATCCAGCAAGAAACACAAATAGACCTATCTCCTCTTTTTTTGGATGGCTGATGAGTTACTATTTCCGTTCTGCTATTTCATGAAGAAGTAGCCTTAATAAGAAAGAAAGAAAAACAAACCCATCACTGAACCATCTCCTTACACTTCAGCTGAGACCAGAAATAGATAGAAAGTGACCTCCTGGGCTCAGACGTTCAAATGCTTTGATAATGCCCAGTGCAAAGAGAGACTGCAAAGGCTACGAAGTCCTGGACGTTAGTCTGGAGGTGCATAACTTGCCCATGCCGTAAGGGTCCTCTGATTGAAATAGCTGCTGATGGAGGAATGAAATCGCTGCTAAAAAAGAGCTGATTTAATGCCGTGGCTTAAGCTGGAACTCCAAAGTCAGCTGAAGGAGCCCATTAGGACAGGAACGGCAGAAATGCCGTGGGAATGAGAAACAAGGTCTGGAGGGTACATACCTTGGCCCTCCTCTGGCACCCAGAAGCGACAAGGGCTGCTAAGATGGAGGAGCCTACGGTAAAGACAGGCTGAGAAGTCAGGAACAGGTAAAACACAGTTTTTTGTTTGTAAACCTAAGCCTGGGTTTACCTGGCTGCTGCGAGCTGGATGCACTCACTTAAGGGGACTACCCAGACGGTTCACCTGCAGAGAGAGCGAGCTCAGCTCAGCAAGTAAAGGCTGGAAGGGTTGAATTTGCTCAGTCTGGAAAATAAAGGTGGACCAGGAATGGGCAAAAATATACGGTACTCTCCAAATTTACAGACAGCTGCTAGAACGTGGTAAACCTCTCCTTCTCTCATCCATCAAGGTTAGGATAAGAACTGCTAAGTTCACTTGAGCTGAGGAATGGTTGAGTTAAATATGCTGATTATCATTAAAATCTGAAGCAACAGCAATTGTGATTCCCCCAAAATTGGGGATTTTAAGGATTTAGACACACACAGCCTGGAGACCATGTTAGGAAGAAGACAAAGACAAGAAAGCCTCTACTAGTCTGCTTTAGCTTTATAAACACAAATAGCTCTATAAATATACATGAGCTGTACATAACAGTAGCAAGTCCAGCTCAACATCTACTGCCTTCCACCCCAGAACAAGGCCTCCGTTTCCCCGAGGTCAGTTAACACGGCATGGCTAACCAGAAGCTCAAAAAAGGCCCGTGAGACCAAGGTAGTGAAAAGGATTTAAAGGAAAAAGCAACATCTGGAAACGCACAAGGCATTCGAGCATCTGACTTAGGAAATCAAGAAAGGCTGGTACTTAAATCACCAGACCATCCCTCCCTTCGCAGTACTTGTCCCCCAAATTCCTCCCCAAACTGTGCCTCAAACCACAAGAATATCCTTAACTCGAGGGCTCAGAAAGAGCAACATTTCAATGCTTTGACTATAAAACATTTCTGAGCAAAGCTTGTAAAACCAAAGAAACAGCTGCAGCAGGCGCAGTTAGAAGAATGGAAAAACACAAATGGAGAGCTTTCGCCCCCGGGCTCGGCTTTTAGCACCTGCTACTTGAGCCCACGTCCACCTTCTCCGCACAGCGCCAGCAGAAACACGTGCAGCCGACTGCTGGCACGCTTGGCTCAAACACCTTCAGAGCAAACCCACACTTGTCCAGGCCATCGGTAAACCCTTCCCAGAGGAAGGAAACAGGAAAGAAAAGGGAAAGAAAAAGCCCTCCATAAATCAAAGAATATGAAGCATCCTGAGTCCTTTTAAACTTCTGGCCAAAGACACACACGTAAAAAGTAAACTACCCTTCTCGCCTTACTGGAAGTGTTCCTCTCCTGCCGCCCTATAAAACATTTAGAGTTGTATATGCGATGAACAATACGTCCTGTACCCCTGTCTGAGCACAGGGTAATGAAGTGTTTGACCAGCAGTGGCCCCGTGGCCAAGTGCCTTCCCCTCAGAGCATCTTGCCAGCCTCACACCTCCCAAGCACAGCTCCACTGAGGGCAGCTGCACCAAAGGACGAAACAAACCAAGCCGCACGGAGTTCATGCCGGTAGCGTTTGCGTCCAACGTGTCCTGATCAGACTCACCCGTGCCAGTGTAGGGCAGTGGGGTTTTTCTACCTGCTTGAGCCAGGCAGTGAGAGGTGGAGGTGGCAGAAGCCCTGCGAGAAGCGGGTAGGCAGGACATTTTACCGTGGGGCAGAGAGAAGGAAAAACAGATCATCCCCTACTGCCTATAGGCACAAAACCACACCTTGGTGCTCGGATTTGGGGCACTGCTCTGTGCTGCTCCTTCCAAAACACACCTGCTGCAAAAAGAAACCGTGTAAACACAAAAGGCTCCAGCTCTAAAGTCTTCTCCATCCCCCCGGTGAATTAATCAAGCTGTGGTTTTTGCTTTTCTCAAGTTATATCTCCCTGCGATGCCATGGGGTTCAGAAAAGGGGGAGAAAGCTACGTGATTAAAAGCAAGCATCCCAAAACCCCCTTGATTTTTAACAAAGCATCTCAGCTTTTCGATAACATCTTCATCAAGTATTTATTGAGCCAATTAAGCTCTCAGTGGTGCCCCAGGGAGAGGCCAGGCTGTCTCAGCCAGGTCCTGCTCAGAGCAGATTGCTTCATTAGCCCACTTCAGAATCAAAATACATAAAAACACCATTAACCCTTCACAAGCCAAGGAAAACCAAAACCAACCAGGAGATGTTATTTCCTCTCAATCCTTTTCTTCTTTGCCTCTTCTATTTGAAACAGGAAGTTGTTGGAGGGGTTTTTTTGTTGGTTTTTCTTTTGGCTTTTTTTAAATCTGGGAGAAAAGTTGGCCCGTATCTAATTGCTGAAATGGAGTCAAAAGAAAAGAGAGATGCAGTTAAAATAATGTTGCAATTGTTATCAAAGCACAGAGCGCTTGCTTCATTCTAGCGGCTGTTTTTGGAAGAACGCTGCTTCTAGAAGAGGAAAAAAATTTTGTTTGGGACAGAGATTCAAAGCCGGATCCAAAATTTCCAGGTGCTTGGAGACAACTGAATCGAGGCCCATTTCCAAGTTGATTTTTATTTACTTTACATACACACACACAAAGACACACACAGCCCCGAAGATCGCTTTTGCTGACATACCACAGGCCTGCAAGTTCTACCGCTCCTTGCGGCTACAATACAAATAGCCAAATCCAGAGACGAGGAGGAAGGTGCCGTAAGGTTGGTCCCCCTATACGCAAACTCTGTTGCTGGCTTTTTGGCTGGGCTGCGGCACTTGCACCACCACGGGAGAGACAGGACCTTTGCTGCCACGTACCCGGGCCTGCCAGCACAGCCCCTCGATGTGCAGTTGCAAAGCTCCTTAACTAAACGTGCCCAAATCAACTCCCCCAAGTAACAAGCCGGAACAGCGAATGGATTTAGTTGCTCCAGCTGCACTGATGTTGCAGTTTTGGCAGCTCGCTTCTGCCAGCAAACCCAGAGGTGCTGCCCAAACCCAGCGTGGTAAGCTACCTGCCAGCTATGAAGCCAAAGGAAAGTGGGAGCAACCACGCTGGGATCAGCTTTAGCATGAACCTTCCTGGCTTCTCCTGGTGCCTGAAGAGCACAAGCCAACCCTCGGCTTTAATGTCTTTTTCAGAGATAACGCAGGGAGGGGAATGGGGAGCCTCGGCAGCGACCGCCTGCCCGCATGAGGCCACATCCCACCCTGGGATACCCCCTACGCTGGGTGACACACATACAGCCCAGCTTTGCGCCAACCCTTGGTGCAACCCAGCACCGAGACG
The DNA here is from genome assembly GCF_949628215.1 of Phalacrocorax aristotelis. NCBI lineage: Eukaryota > Metazoa > Chordata > Aves > Suliformes > Phalacrocoracidae > Phalacrocorax > Phalacrocorax aristotelis. The sequence continues at coordinate 6,085,009 of NC_134297.1, read as the reverse complement.
GGGTCTGTCTCACCGCCTCGGCTGCTGGACACAGCTCCTGCAGAGCTCCAGGCGGTCAGGGCTGGGCAGAATTGCTTGCCCACAGGCAGTGCATTCCCAGCACGCCCAGGGCCGCAGGTGCTTGGCCGCCTGAGCGGGACAGGGACGTTTAAGAGGGTCAGGCAACACTACATGCCGGTGGCACTTTCAAGTCAAGAGGATCAAGGAGGCTGCCAAGGGTCTTAGTTTTTGCCAGTTCTGTTGGCACAGAGATCAAGGAAGAAAGAAGAGAAAGAAAACAGAAAATAAACCACCCAGCAAGCAATTCCCTGAAGCTATGAGCTCCTTGACTCACACCAGCAGTTGCACAAGTGCCCGTGACACCTGGCCTGACATCGACAGGCTCCGGCACAGAGCCCTGAAGCCAAGATGCCAACCCCAGGCAGCCCGGGGTTGCGCACAGGGGTAACCCCCAGTATCAGCCCACCCGAACCCACCTTGTGCAATGGTCAGGCGCCATGCGGCATCCCTGCCGAAGGAGGGATGGGGATGAGCCACAAGAGCAAGCTACAGCACCTTTTGACCATCAGAGGTGTCCGGACTGCTGAAGGGACCTCAGGCTTGGCTGGACAGACCCTTTGTTGCTCCATTAAATTGACAACCTGGGGCCTTTGTCAATCACAGGCCGTGGATATTAGTCCAAGAAGTTTTCCACATGGTGGGTCTGGAAGCTGGGCGAGCCCCCAGTGTGAGGGCTAATGAAACCAGCCATACTGCTGAACCGTTACCCCTCAACACACGCAGTGAAATAAGGATGGGGAGGACACGAAACCTGATGGCATGGAGAACTGAGAACGGACAGAGAAGGGGCCATGGCAATGCAACAGTTGCCCTGGAGACCAGAGGCCCCATTGCTGATGGTGGTTTTTCCCTCTGCAGGGAGCAACGGCCATAGCAGCCAGCTCTGAGGCTGCTTCAGGGGCCAGGGAGACGTATCCTGCTTCCCTCAGCCTTGCACCTCCGGTCAAAGGGGCACCGAATGTGCAGGACAGCGTTGGAAAGGACAAATTCTCGGGTAACCCACAGCCCTGCAGGCTCCACCTGCATGCACAGGATGCAGCACTGTTCATGTCAACCGCGTCCTCCCTGTACCCACCTCAGAGCATGGCATCGGCTTCCTTCACATGCTGTTGCCATAGCTTGCCCAGATCATTTCCAAAGGCTGCCTGCGTCGAGGTGTTTGCTTTTTAGACCGGGATCTAGCCGAACTGTTTATCCAAACCTGAACGGACTGAACCCTCTGTCAAAATCTAGGCTGCAACAAGAATTCAGATGCTCCAGACCTACTGCCAATAGGATGAACACTATTGTGCCTCTGTGGCCTTGCCCAGCTCTTGACCCCCAGCAAGGCTTGGCGAGATCTAGCACCCCAAATCAAAGACAACCCCTTGCTGCTGCAGGCTTCCCAGGACCGCTCAGCCCCATTTTAGTGTACGTGTTCAAAACCTGCCCAAGTGCCCCTTCTCTCCTCTGCTCCGACCCCAGGCCTCAGCTTCCCTCACCACAGCACCCAAGAGCCTGGCTCCCTGCAAGACCACAGCCCAAGACTCAGCTCAGGGACGTATCTGAGCTCAGGCAGACTTTCCTTTCCCATGCAAGTTCAGCAGTGGCTGAAACCTTGTGAGAACCAGCTCAAGAGAGAACACCCTACAAGGAAAACAAGCCAAAGCTAGCCAGACTCACAAGCTCTTCTAGTTCTAGTTCTCTTGGCAAGAAACCACTCTCATAAAAGCCTGACGGTCACCTGTAATCAGTCTCAAAGCATCCCTGGCTCTTCACCTACGTCTCACACAAACTGGAACGTCACCTCCCCAAATCCACCCGCTTTGCTGAGGAATGATGGGACAGGGGCCGAAGCCTGGAGGAGCACCACAGTGACCCAAAGAGAACACCAAGCCAAGCGGTGCTGAGCTCCTGAGGAAGGCAGGGATGCTTTGCATTTATTTTAACTCGTGCTTGGTGGAACACGACACCATCAAAGCTGCCTGCGTAGGTCCACACACTCCCTTATATACACACAGGCGCTTCCGAGCCCCGACATGGGCTCTGCGCCCCAGCCCCACTCAGGTTACAGGGTGCAGACAGCTGGGGCGTGCCGAGACACCTTCCCTCCGCTCGGCGGTTTGCATTGCCACAATTTTCTGTTGTGATGCATGGGAAGGAGCTAGGAAAAGCACACGGACCTGGATCCACATCTGAAATCCTCCCAGGTCCATCCCTGGGACCCTGGCAACTCTGCTGGGACTCACTCCAGAAGGGGAAGCAGATGGGGATGGGAGAACCTCAGCAGCCGCCGCCAAAGGGCACAGCGAGCTCATACCATCGGCTGTCACCGCGGCTCCGTGGCTGCCCCCGGCTTGTCGCAGTGCTGGCAGACCACTGACCTAGTGACCATCACACCACTGGGGACAGACTGAGGGCAGGGCGTGGGGTCACAGCCATGGCGCGGTTCGTGTATTTTTAACGCGGCTTTGACTCACAAGGCTCTAAAAAGCACACGGATTCTCCAAATGCTTTTTAGCTCTTCCACCAAACACCCCCAGAGCCCAGAATAGCCCCATCTACTCCCCTTAGCAAACAGGTCCCTGTTGCAGCCTCCTCAGGAAAAAGAAGGGATCTGTGTTTCCAGTCCATGGGAGGGAAGCGAGCACCAGACAGAGGAGGGATGCGGAGCCGGAGCGGGGCAGCGGGTTTGTTTACAGGCACGGACCCAGCACATGGAGAGGCTGCTGGAAGCAATCCTCGGCCCTGGGGTCGTCTTTACTCGCAGTTAGCCTCCCGGCCCCTCCACCCGCCTCTCCTTTCGGCTCCAAAAAAGGATCACTCCCTGTTACATAATGGGATGAGCGCTGCACGGATGCAGGCTTGCACACGCGACCTCCCTTTTACTTAACAATACCTTTTTCGGTCATACAGCCTTCCTCTCCCCGGCTGCCATTAAACTGACAGTCGGGGAGACTGATAGCGCCTGGCTCCAGCTATTTCAGCTACAGAGAAGAGAGGAAAGAAGAGTGTGGTGGGATGCCCTGTGCAGAGAATGGCAAACAGAGAAAGGTAGGGAGGTCCCATAATCGGCAACAGCGCAGTCACCAGCGGTCACTTGATGTCACGTGGGGGATGCTGTGGGCACTGCAAGTCCAAGGCAGAAAGTCCCCAAAGAAGAAGGGGACTGGCTCTCCAGAGAAGCTGGACCTCATTCTTGGTGTTTTTTCTGTTGATTCTTCTGCTCTGGGACGAGGCACACTCGGTGCAGAGCAGTAGTGATGCCCATGAAAGCAGCTGTGAGAAGGCTGCAGGAGCAACACGCTCCTCACCAAACAGAAGCTGGCAGAGGAGTATCCATCCAGCAGCAACCCCCTTCCTAACACGCAAAACACTGCTAGGAGACCTCCCTTCCACCACCTAACCCAGCCACTGACGGGAACAGAGGAGGACTTCATCTCATGGAGAGATGATTCCTACTCATACTTTGTGACCAGCAACAGTTAGAGGCAGGATGCGTGCCCATCTGCTGCCCCATGTTTGTCCGCCTGTCCTCAGAGGTGGGAACAACGATGCCTTGAATAGCACATGCTCCCAGAACAGCTTCTGGTATTTTCTCCACCTGTAAAGGGTACCCAGGCACAGTGCCAGCCTGAATGCCAGTGCCAGGGCTGTGCCAGGTCTGGCTGAGCAGTGATCAAGTTGCAAATACTTAAATGGAGGAGAAATGCCACCAAATTCATGCTGTGCCCCTGGATAGGCAGCAGGTCTGAGCTAGAGACTTCTCGATCTGCTCAGGACAGCAGTGGCCACGTGGGCCAGCTGCGAGTACAACATGTCTCGGCCACCCTCTGCGTGGCTCAGGGACAGGGTGTGATGGCAAGCCAGCACGGAGCTCCCCCCATTCCCAACTCTCCTCCGCTGTGGAGGTAACTACATGCCTCATCTCGAGGGTCCGTCTTGGGCTTTATCTGAACTCTGCTCTTATACCAGATCACAGCTTTCACAACAAGGCAGACACCGACGGCTCTCAGGGCGGTTCCTGCGCCTGCTGCACTATCCTGCTGAGCCCCAGCCCTCCACAAGGGCTCCCAGGATCACTAAAAGCCTGCCACCCTTGACTGGAGATAGGAGAACCTCCACCCTAACACTCCTCCGTCGCAGGAGACTGAAGCGCTGTCCCAAGCACAGCCCTCTGTGTTGGGGTGGCGACTACGGCAGCAGAAGCAGGGGAGGAAAGAGTTCCCCACAGCAATCCATGAGCAGCACCATCCTCCTGGCAATGGGCCAGTTAGCGCTGTGCAACTCCCTTCTCCTGTCACCTTCGCACCAGACGTGCGGATTCCTGACTGTCCCAGAACAGAGCCAGCATCAGGATGTGGATTTCAGCACAGGCACGTACAGCCCCAGGGCCACAGGGTTAGCTCAAAAGGTTGTATTTGCACCCTGTCCTGATCACAACACCAAGGAATCATGGGACTTCCTGACACGACCTCCAGCCGAAGGTTTGCCTGCAGCACACGTGGGTTCACCCAGATCCGTTGAAGCGGAGCAGCTACAAGCACATTCACCCTCACGCTGCTCCGCTAGCACAACTTGCGCAGCTCCTCCACCTTCCAGAGCCAGGCACGTGCTGTGTGTATGACAGCTTCTCTAGTGGAAAATACCAATGCCACGTGTTGGTGCTGCAGGCTCCCCGGGTGACTGGGACACAGCTTATTAGGATGTGATGACATGCATATTCAAGCCCTCATGCTTCTGTGCTAACACAGAAGGACTGGGTTCCAGCTCATTCCCCAAGAGACCAGAGCCCATTTGGGAGAAATGGGAACAACACCCACCTCCTCCCACCCAAGGAAACAGACTTGGGAGTGATGGCCAGCAGCCCCAGACCTCAAAGTGCTCCAGCAACCTCTGCTGAGGGCAGCTTAAATTACCAGCTCAGTTCTGATGTGCTGCCCTGCACATTCTGACACTGGCTTTGAATGCCTGAGAGAGATGAAAGGGCGCAGGAGCGGGAAAAACACTGCTCTGAAGCTCCCCCTAGCCAAAGTCCTTCCAGGAAGCCTTTCCTTTCACTCTAAAGGATCACATCCTCAGCTAGTGATAGTCACCGACCTACACAAGAAAACAGAAATGCTTTCTTTTTGTGCCTTCCCATACAGAGGCATTGGCCTCAGAAAATCTTGGCAGGTACATACCAGCTGGAAAGGAATTCTTTCCCTAATATATCTGTGGGTCTCTGCCCAAGGCACAGGCACTACTGGCCCACCGCAGGTCAGAGAGGGGTGTATCAGTGAGAGCAAAGCTCCTGGGAGGCCGCATTCCAAGCTGTTACTTGTCAAGCTGCTGTTCCCTGTGCCTGTTTATTCTCCTTTTGTAGAAAGAGCAAGCTGAGCCCCTGGACAGCGAGAGACCAGGAGGCCAGCAGAGGCCAGTCTCTCCCTGGAGAGCCATCGAGCTGTGCACTCCTGCCTTTTTAAGAGGAAAGAAGCTTCCCATTCCCAGGGCTGAATCCCTTCTTTCCCCTGTTGTTAAAGGACAGGAGGCTGCCTGCTAGAATTATTTGCTGCTCACGGGGAAAACAGCTCCCGGTGCAAATGTCCGAGACCTTTACTCTACAGCCATGTGATGTCTTCCTCACAGCACCTTGTTGTCTGACACGACTGAAAGCATTTATCTGCATTCAGGCGAGAGCTCCGTTTTAGACTGTAACTCCAAAGGCAATGCCACCTCACAGAGCTGTGCAGTAGGTCACCGAAGCCTTACCTTTGAATGAGGGTCCCGAAGAGCAGGTGGAAGACCTTCTGGATGTTCTCCGTGCACAGCCAGCTCCAGTGATCCACCAGCAGCAGACGAAGCACGTCCAGGGCCAGGTCAGCCAAAGCTGTCTCAGAGTCTGCCAGGAGGAAGAGGAAGGTCAGATGAAGAAGCCAATTTGGCATGTAAGGAAACCTCGTGGAAAGCATAATCTGAAACTCTTTTCCCCAACAGCTCTCTTCTCCCCAGCCTAGCACCTTGTGCCACGCGCAGGTGACCTGCTGCGGCACAGCCTGGGGAGGCTGCCCTCCCAGGCTCCTGCCCTGATCACTCATTTCCACTTTCATCAAAGCAGCCCCAACCTCCCTACCAAGGGGCACAGCAGACCACAACATGGCTGCTCCAAGTGCTCGCTTCCTTCTCAGTTAAGCTAGGAGATTCTCGAACCCTGTTCATGCATGGGGATAGCAGTGCGTCCAAAACAGGTGAGAAAGGAGGCAGTGACTGTGTCCAGGAGAAAGGTACATTGCTGAGGACTATTTTCCTAGTCTTCACCAACACTTTCCCCTCTTCCAAACTGCGGTTTTCCAGGCACAAGGCTCCGGTTGGTGTCTGCAGGCTGCCATCGTGTGGCAGGTCCAAGCCTCAGCAGGAAGAGGGATGAACCACATCTGGATAAACCAGATACGTCAGTTCAGGCAGAAACCTGCACACATGCCCACATATCCCTGGTGACACAGACCTGGGACAGCAAAACCTCTCTCTGATCCTCAGGAGGATGTAAAAGCCTGCAGCATAAACACATTCTACTTGCTAGAGAATTACTTTTATGCTGCTTGGCCCCAAAGCGTTATAGGGGTTATGCAGAACAAGCTTATTAATGCACCACAAACCTGCCCGAGACAACCACGCCAGGGCCAGCGCCCCAACCTGAGGCTACTGCGTCGGCTCTGCCAGCAGAGTGAGCTCCTGTACAGCAGCTTCCCCTGCTCTGCTATTTCCTGATCTTTCAAACACTGTCTGCCCTCAGAGAGCCAACGAGACTGTTCAAACACAATTTACTCCTGGAGATAAAGAGGAGAGGGATTCTGGACCCCAGCATGTCTCCCTCCCTCCTCTTCCTCTCCCTGCTGCATAGGAGCTGGACTAATTAACTCCAGGCCGTTTCACTTGGAAAAGACAGGGCGTGCGAGCACGTTTGCCACCTCTTGCTCTGGGCCATGCACAAGTCACTCCTCGCTTGCTTTGCCCTTTGAGACTTGGCTTCCCTGTGCAAAGACTGGAGCAGGTTGTTTAGCTTCACCATAACCTCACACAAAGAGCACTGTCAGCAAGCCCTGTTTATTCCTGTAGCATCCAAGTCCCCTTCCGCCGAGAGCTGCTGGCCAACCTCTTCCGAGAAGTCACCAGCGAGCAGATATGGACACTGGTTTCCTTTTCGGCCAGCTGCTCCCCAGACATTCATTCCCCTTACCCTGCCAGACCAGCCTGCCCTGTCTCGGCTCTGAAGCATCACAGACCTGCCGGCATGTGACATCATTTATGTTAAATTTCCTTAAGAGTTCAGCTAACTTGGCCTGCCTGTATCTCCCGTGCTCTGCGCAAAGCACTGGCCTCCAAGTCCCCAGCAGCCCCAAAACAACCGTGGGCATGTGTTCAAAGATTCTAGGCAAAGCTGGTAGCACAGGCTAGGTTTCAGAATACCAGACCCATCCTGTCACAAGCACGCGCTTTTAGGCAGAGCTTGCCAAACTTTAACCACTGGAGTGAAATTTTTGGAAAGTTCCTGCTGATACGGTTCAACTATTCCAAGAAAAAGACGAGAGAACATATTTTCGCTTGTGTTCAGGATAATCTTGTAACCGGCCTGAGAGGCCGTAGCACCCCTGCGCTTCAGAGGAGGGATCTATAATCAAAAAGGGAACATCACTCCTTGAACTAGGATTACTTATTTGCTATTCCCACCGAATCTATCCAAACTTAACTGAAGCTCAAAAGGTCCTCAGGTTAGCCTTGTATAGCCATATCAAGGCTAACTTGAGACTACCAAGAAACTCTAATTCGGCCAATTTTCAGTTTCTAAGAGCTTGATTTAACAATGGTGGCAGTTTAAACAGTGTGTCCTTAAGAAACTTCTTTGTGCAGTAACTGTGTTGAGTGGACTAAGGTGAAGATCTGCAGCGACACAGCTGAGCCAAGACCCAATTTGCTTCCAATAGCAATAAAGAGTAGAGAAATCACCTAACAGGACTGGAAAAGAACCTCAGTTTGCCTTCCCTTTAATTGAAGTGCAACAGGCAGGAGATCAGGTCCTCATACTGAGGATCTTGCAAGCCACGCCTGCAGATGTCGGAGCTGTGGCAGTGCCAAGGGAGATACAGTGAAGCATTGACAGAGGGGCAGAGCTCACCAGAGTCTGTGTCCGGATGTGCCCCCTGCTCCAATGCGCCCAGCCCGACCGTATACTCCCGCACCGAGCTTTCCTTAGCTTCCCTGCCTCCCTCGCCTTCAGGAGCTTTGGTGGGGACTGCCTCCAGCAGCTTCTCCTGCTTCTGGATGAAGGACTCCATAGAAGCCAGCGACAGGGTGCCAGAGACCTGTGAAAGCACAGGTGTATTAGTACCGCAGCGGTGAGCTGCATGCAGCCGGAGTGGAACAGATATACAAGATCTCCACTACCCAGACAGCCTCCCACCACTTGGTTTACACCTTGCTGTAGCCAACAGCACAGCTTGGGCTGCTTACTGCCTTTCTGCAAAGGCATGCGGAAACAAGGCTGCAGCAGCCACAACCCCCCTGCACCTGGATTATTCCAAGCCAGCACCCAAACAGGGCAATGATTAGGATCACGAAAGGATTGCAAGAGGGATCTGAACTTACAGCGCTGCCCTCCCTGATAGAGTACACGATCCTGTCATGTGCTTCACTCACACTCAGCACTGGAGCAATTTTACTGGATGAGAACCTCAGCCTGGGCCTGGAGAGGAGAGACACAGCACAGTCAGGGCTTTTTCTCCGCAAGCTGTGGGTGATGAGTTTCCCCAGCCTCAGCCAAGAACCCGACTAACTATCTTTCTCCAGTGTCACATCCAAGCTAAGAAGCCTGATTAGACCTAAAGCAGTTCAAAAAAGCATCTGCCCTCAGGATAACTGAGACGTGGCAGTAAAACGATGCAACAAAAGCATTAAAGCGCTTTTCCTCAACGACGCATGGGCCTAGCCAAGGCTTTCCAACATCCATCGCATACATACACCTTCTTCAGCAGGCACGTTACACATAAGCTTACATGCAGATGTAGGTGTTTCTGCTCAGCGAGGCGTGAGCGTTGCAGCATACACAGGAAAGCGTAAAGAAAAGCCTCTGAGATGAAACATACTCAGCAGGATTGTGAAATCCAATAATAAACACGCACACACAGAAAGGAGGATATGAAAGGGTGCTTGGAATTGTGGGACGAATTGTAAAATAGCCTGTTTATCATTAAGGAATGTCCTTTTCAGCCAAGACGCTTCAAAACTTGTACTTTTTTGGTTTGTCTTTTTGTCCAAAGCAGCTTTTTCTAGCAAAACATCACTTTTCTGGAAAAAAAAAAAGCCATACTCGTGCAGAAATCTTCTCTTTTTCTGTAAGGGAAGAATCACTGATGAGCACAATTGGGCTCCTCACTGCCAGCAACACCAAATAAACACTTGGTGTGCAACGTACGCACGATGACCTTAAGCACTACTCCTAAATAAATATGCAAGTGTTCGCTGGGCAAGATGGCGTGTTGCTGTGTGAAACACATGGGAGAGGCAGGAGTGAACCTTCAGGGAGACCACTTATAGCTGTGTTTTGCAGTGACTCACCACATGCCTAGGTCACGCGCACGTTTCAGGGTAAAAAGCGATTCTCCAGGAGCATCGACACCTTTGCTGGCAAATGCCACCCTTCCCAGCTCCCTCAGGAGGAAACCCACCTTCTGTGAAAACCTGAGCATTCTTATTCCTTTATCCCGACAGGAACTCAAACACCCTTGCTTGGTACGTGAAAGAGAAAACAATTCAGCTACAACAAAACAGCAACGTATAATCCACAGCAGGTGAAGCACCAACTCAGCCTTTCCCCACAATGGAGTCAGTTTATGTACGAAATTCATGCGTAAAGCACGGGGGAAGCTGAAGGAGCCCTTACTTGTTAGCCTTTTTCCCGTCTGTCTGAGATTTCCCATCCACTTCAGACTCGCTAAGATCCTCCGTGGGGCTCTGGGGCTCTGACCTGGGGAATGCCGTCTTCAAGGTGTCCACAATGGCATTGACAACGATCTGCAAAAGTCAGCAGCTCCGTGCAGGATTATTAAATATATTCCTACTCCTTGAATATGAATTAAGAGTTTTCAGACTAGCGCTCTCTCTGTTTTCCATTATGACCCCCAGGCTCTTTGAGACGGGCTCTGACTCTTCCTAGCTTTATGGCTTTCTGGGCAAGCTGAGACCAGCGACACAGACAGCGTTTGAGTTTTCTGGCTACTGCTACAGCAGCCAGCCGTATACGTAGACACTGAAGCCCAAGAGGCGTGTCTACATGCAGCCAAAAGCGATTCAGATACCAGTTTCCCACTTGTCTACCTTGTCTATCCTGGAGACAACAAAGGGCTTCTTGACGAACGCGATCCTGGCATCAGTGTTCAGGGCGAGGAACTCCTGCACCTCCTCACTGTTTGCAATCTCAGGGACTGCACACAATTGCTGCAAGGAAAGATGCAGCTTTAGGGGGGTTTTTGGTGTCAATTTCCCAGCTTGAACATGTGAAGCACAGGTGGAAGAGATTTGACATGCGCCACCATCTGTCAGTACAGAGCTGACCTTAGCACTGCTTTCTCGCTCACAGGGGCGCACAAGCAAGCACCTCACCTTCAAGAAAGATTCTAGCAGACTTTTTCTGGCTTCCACTTTATCGCTGTCCATGTTCCCAAATGGGAGATCAGGGAACAGTTTCTTTGGGCCTTTGATATCTACAAAGGAAACAAACCCATTAGCAAGCTTGAGAAAACTGGGACAGTTGTTTTAAAATCTTAATGCTCTCATGCTTTAGACCACCACTGCACACTTCCCAGCATCAGCCCAAGAAAATACGCCCTTCAAAGCAAGGTGGCTGAATCAGACCTTAAATCCATACAGAACTTGTGTTGTGCTGATACCGCGTCACCCGTGCCTTTAATGTTAAAGAAGCAAGAATACCGGTTTAGAACAAGGACTTTAGATCACACAAAAGCCCCAAAATTCTCAACAAAGCAGCTTTCCAGTCAAAACCCCAGATCTGTCAAAACCAAAGGATTACATGCTAAATTCAATGAAGTTTTATACATCAGTAGCATTAGAAGAAACGTTGTTTTCTTTTTTTAAAAAAGCTTACTTTCAACACATATTACTCTCCTTTCTTAGATGCAAACAAGGCGCTTGCAGACACCAGTGTTTCTATTTGTTGCCAAAATGCAAAACTACACAAGCAAGTGTTGTGAGCTGAACGGCAACAAGGATGTTTTGAAACACTGGAATTGTTGCTGAAAGAAATAAATTTCTCCTCCAGCCAGCTCTGCACAGAACACGGACATGGGCATCACAAACAGCCCAGCATCCAGAGCTGCATAGGCAGGACAGGATACCCTTAGAGCAGAGGAGCACAGACTGGGGTGAGAGGGAGAAGTATTTTCTCAGGAAGCTAATGCAGGCACTGACTTTTCAGGAACTTGCGGAGCTCCGGTTTCTCCTCCAGTCTGGTCTGGAGGTTGAGGAACTCCCGGTAACGGCGGTTCACGGTGTGGTAAGCCATTTGCTGAAGGCTGCCCGCGCTCTCACTCTCCAGGGCCGTCTCATACTGAGGAGCAAGGCAACAGTTAATAATCCTTACAGACCCCAAAACAATCTCCCTGTGCTGTGACCCCTCTTGGCCCCGCAGTTGCCAGACCCCACAGAGGTCCCATGCAGCAGTTCCTCAGACTGACCCTTCCTGAGAAACAGGGGCTGCACAGCACACAACTCCCTCAAGATGAAGGTGAAAACAGGATACAAAAGACTCAACCAGCCCCACATGATCCTTGGACAAGAGTGGGAACCCCAAGAGTGGGAACCCCTATCCCACACCAGAATGTCTACAGGGAAAACACTGTGCCAGATATTCCCCTGCTCCCAGACGAAAGTTATTGCCAAACGACACGTGGCACAAATCCCCATCTCCCAACACCAGCCTGTGCTCCCACAGCAGGGCAGGGATCTTGGAAAAGGGGTGACTGTCGGGAGAAAAGGGGTGACTTTACCTTGACGGTGTACAGGGTGTAGGGGTGGAAGCCAGTCCCGCTGTGCTCTCGGGCAGTGATGGTCCCAGTTATCCGCAGGTTCTGGATGACGACCGGCCCGTCGGGGCTGCTGAGGGGCTCAAAGCTGAAGGTGCTGATGGAAGCCGTTGGGGAGGATGAGAGCAAGGGCAGAGTCTGCCCTGGGTCTGGGGAGCTTTGTGATGGGCCCTCTGCTGCCCCCAGATCTTTCCCCAAGCTAGAGGGCCTCTGCGAAGAGGACTTTTTGAGCACAGCCAGGCTTTCCTCTTCCTTCTCAACTGCGGGGTCAATTTGGATGTCAGGGCAGGAGCTCAGTACAAAAGCAGAGGTGGGAAGGAGGCTGGCATCCAAGCTGGTGGCGATGCCCTCCTCCAGGTCACCCATACCATCCTCAGAAACAGCCGGTCCCTCCAGCACAGTGGAGGTGTCCTGGAGGGGTTCATCAAGGAACTCCCCTGCAGGTGATGGTGCCAGCAGGTCCATGTCCTGGCCTGCATCAGTTGCAGGGGACTCCAGCTCCAAACCCTCACAGGGGAAGAGGGAGCCCAGGGCTCGTGGGTGGAGGAAGGGCTCCTCTGTGTGACACAGCCTGCTTGTCCGGTCCTCTCCGTCCTCACCAGCAGCCCCCGCCTCTCGCCTGGGCACCTCTGCGGCCCTTGGGGAGGGGGACGGCCCAGCAGCGGCAGCGTCCGTCTGCACTGTGAAGGGCAAAGAATCAGGCACTGGGGGTGCAGGGGGCGGCTCCTCACCCCGTAGCTTCTTGGAGAAAGCCCCGATGAGCAGCAGGTTGATCCAGTCAGGATCAGCCACCTTCCTGATGGCTGGCAGGAGCACGTTGCAGGTGACTAGCTCCACCACCACAAAGCGTCCCGTCCGCGTCTCCAGGTGGGGTGGGGGCACCAGTGCCCGCAGCAGCTTCTCCACAGCAGCCCGGGTATAGCCCACCTCAGCTGCTGGGCTGGAAAGGGCAGGGTGCGGCTCCATCAGCCGGCTGTACTCCCGCCACAGGGTCTGGCCACCCTCCAGATCGCCCTTCAGGGCCTCACGGGCCCGCAGGTAGCTCTGCAAGTGGTGGCCGCAGAGGAGAAGGAGGCGGTGGGCCAGGGCTTGCCGGTCCACTTGCCCCATCCGCTGCCTCAGCTCGGTAGCCAAGCCCATCATGGCCTTCTCCACCTCAGCCTCAAAGGCTGGCTCACTGCTGATGGTGCGGTACCAGGAGGCAACAAAGTCCCGCACCACTTTGCGGATGGTGCTGGCGATCTCCCTCTCCAGCCGCCCCTCAGCTGCCGGGCAGTGGGGCAGGGGCTGCAGGGAGCTGACAAAACGCTCCAGCCGGAGCCGCCGGCCAGGGGGACTGAGGGCCCGGGGGCCCAGCCAGCTGCCCAGCACCGCCAGCACCCCGCACAGCAGCCCCAGTGCCCGCAGGTCGAGCAGCAGCTGCAGGGCCAGCAGCCAGCCCAGCGCGGCCACCAGCACCACCAGCGCCCGACGGAACCCTGATGGCCCCTGGGCTGGCATGGCGGGGCTGGGGGAGCCGCCCTGGGGCTCTGCTGGCTGCTGCCTTGGTGGCTGGACAGCGGGGTTTGTCGAGGCTCAACCCGCTGGGGTCCTCACTGGGCACTGGGGCTCATCAGGGCTCAACCGAATAGGCTCCTTCACCGGGCACCGGGGCTCGTCGTTCCTCAGCTCAGCAGCGTCCTTAACAGGCACCAGGGCTCAACCCGCCGGGCTCCTTCACCAGGCACCGGGGCTCGTCAGGGCCCAACCGAGCGGGTGCCTCACCGGGCACCGGAGCCCAACCGCCCTGTCCCCTCCCCGGGGTCTCCCCACAGTCCCCGGAGCTCACGCTGCTGCGGGGCACAGGGCCGCGCCCAGCCGGTACGGACACCCGGAGGTCCCCCCGCCCCGCCACACTCACCGCCCGGGGCCGACAACCACCGCCGCGGCGGGGCCTCGGGGGCACCGGCCGCCATTTCCGCCGCCGCTTCCGGTACCTCCCCCGTTGGGGAAGCGCCCCCCACCCCGCGCTTAGCGCCCCCTGGCGGGCGGGAGGGCCGGCGCCGCGAGAGCGCGCGGCAGTACCGTTAAGATTTAAAGATTCCAGAAAGTTTCCAGAAAGGTCCCCATCCCCCCCCGTGTTTTTTTTTTCCCCATGCTTTGGAAAAAAGCGTGCAGCCCCGCGGTGGCCTTGTCCTGTAGGTGTTAACAGCGACTAGAGTTTATAGCAATTCTATATATTTTATTATCATTTTCTGAAAAAAAAAAAGCATCAAAATTACTTTGCGCGTGTGAAAAAAAGAGGGAAAGTTAGCATTTCTCCACGATTTCAAATAAAAAGGTGGTGTAAACAGGCAGCTCCGGTGTATTCGAGGTGCTGAGAGCCCTGGAAAACACCTGGCCTACGTTACCTCATGGAGCACTGCCAGCAAAAAAAACCCAAAACAAAGAGACTAAAAACAAGGAAGAAAAGTGCACTGGGGTCAAATAGGGATGGGAGGATCACCCCCAGCCTGCAGACAGGAATTAATCGGGAGCAAAGTGTGGTGATGGTGCCCACCTGTGGTGGGGCTGTGGGTACCAAAGGGGCTGGGGTGGGAACCTTTTGTTGTGGGTGGGTTCCTGCTTGCAATGTGGGGCTTGGTGGTGTGCTGGGAGGAGTTGGGGCTGAAACGTGTTTGCTGTTGTGGAAAAAATACACCTGAATTTCTGCCTGTTGCAGCTGAGGAGGTGCAGAGTGCCTGGGGTCCCTGGTTTCCACATATGAGGGGCTCCCCAAAGACACCCGTGGAGCTGCTGGGGACAGCCCCCACGAGAGGAGACACGGGACGGTGGCAGGAATGAGCCCGCTCTGCAAAAAGGTCAGGATAATTTTAAAAATCCTCTTGAAGTCATGTCAGGAGGGGGGTGTGGGCAGGAGCCTTGGAAGGGTCCCCACTTTGTCATTGGGGACCTCGCTGGATGCATCCAGATTCTGGAGATTGAAGGTTGTGGGAAGGTATTGCTGCAAGGTTTGTCCCCAGTGGTGATATTTGTGTTGTGTGGTTAAATAACAGAAGGGATATTTGGGGCTGATAAACTCCCTGGATGCAACATACAAAACGTGTCGGGGTTTTTCTGTTTCTCCTTCGTGTGTGGTTGTGGCTCTTGGGCTCATGTGAAAAGCAGAAAAAAAACCCAAACCCCAAAATGAGGAGGCAGGGGATGCCTCTGTGTGTGGGAGCTGGTGTTGGGTGGGATTTGGGTGCTGTAGATGGCCAGGATGAGGAGCGTGGGGTGAAATTTCTTCTCCCGGGTGAATAATTTTGCAGTATTATTGAAATTGCCCAAAATATGCCAGTTCTGAGAATGTCTTTTAGCTGTGTGTGGGTGCTGCAGGAAGATTGGGCAGCAAGGAAAACTCGATTTAATTAAAATCCTTTAAAAAACCTATCCCTTTGGAAAAGACTCTTAAAGGGGATATTTGCAGCCTGAATCCCCTGGGAAGCAGGGGCGAGGTGCTGGTCTCGGGACTGGCTCGGTGAATCCCTGCCGTTGTTGCCCATCCAGGGGTATTTCTGGGGGCTGGAGCTGCTCGTGTGCAGGGTTGTGCTGTGCTCCTCGTCGCCTGGGTGCTCCCATCCCGGCTTTGGTGTGTTATGGCGTAAATACATACATTAGACAAGCAGCAGTACCCGGTACCGTATGTTAGATGGGTATGGATCAGTGAAGCAGGTCTGATATTTTTGCAAGTGAGCAACATGCAGGTCTTGCAAACTGTTGCTGCCTCCTAGGCATGCTCCAAAATACACGTGTGCAAGGCAGAGCTTGAGCTGTTGGCGTTAACAAAGCTGAAGAGCAGAGCCTGGCTTCTCCTGCTCCAGCGTTAGACCTCCAAGAGGTTCACAGCCTCCTCCTTCGCTGGAGCACACCACGCTTGCCGCAGGGCAGTTAAAGCCTCGTGCCTCGGTCTCCCCCTTGCCTCCATCTGCTCTGGTTCCTCTTCTCTCTTCAAGAGAGGTTTTGGGGAGAGGAGTTTCTGCAAGTTGTGGCGTGGGCTGGGCAGCCTGCCCTTACGTTAGGGTACCGGAGCTGGAGGATGCCAAGCTGTCAGAGTGATGCCAAAGCATTTTAATCATGATACCGGTGGTGACAAATGTCCCTGTTCCCCCACTGGCTTTTTTGTTGCGGGTGGGAGTGGGGTGGTCGGGTCCTCTGGCAGGTGCTAACTCTCAGTGCTATATAACTGTGTGGCGTAAAGGACCCGTGGGGAGCTGTTACTCCCGAGTTGGGCTAGGAAGCATGGCCAATTAGGAGATTAATGGGTACGAACCAGGACTCTGACAGCTTCTTATTAATGGATAAATGCAGAACAGAGCGCACGGCGCAGAGAGCCTTGCTGATCTCCACGAGGTAAGATGCTGTGTACAAACCAGCTCCCACCTGCCCTCGAGGATGAGGGTCCTCCCAAAATGGCTATATTTGGGATAAAATCACCTGCCTGATATCCTTTGCCTTTCTCAAGCACCAGGCTTCATTTGGATCACAGATTTCCCTTTTTGCAAGCATGGGGGTGGCACAGGGAGAATTTCTGGGGTCCTTAAATATATACGTCCATCTTAGTTAAATAGTGCTTTGCTTAACAGGCCGCTCTTGGGAAGGGAGGTGTCTCTGCAGAGATGCTTTTATGAAAGTTACAGCCACCTGGAAGCTTTAATGGGAGTGGATGTAACTGATGCAGGGAAAAATGAACTGGCTTGAGTGTGCTGTCTCCTAGAGCTCCTCCCAGGACAGTAAAACTCCCTCCTTCATCGTGGCTTCGATGGTGTGGCCTCCTGCTACTGAGGAGCGATAGCTGCTGCTGGCTGGGATCAGGAAAAATATCTCCAATTCTCTGTTTTGACAATGCTTTCCTGTGTGGGAAATGACTTAAGGTGCCATTCCTCTTCTTGCAGTTTGGATGCAGAAGAGGTGATGGCATGGCAAGGTGCTCTCAGAGCAAGTAGCTTCATCCCCAGGCTGATTTCCACTCCCTTTCCCTCCCCAAAAAAAAGGCAGGAACAGCTTGCTTGGATGGATGGGGAAGGGTGGTCACGTAAACCCCTTCCTTGGTCATTCCCCATAGCAAAACTGGGGCTGTTGCCTGTGTTGCTGTGCTGTTTGGAGGGCGAGTATCTTATGAGCAGCGCTTCAGTGGCCAGAGCTGCCTAAGTAACTGCGAATAAATGGACTTGTTCATGAAAGTAGGGTCTTGGAGGTCAAGTATGGAAGATTTAGACACCCAGCTCTTCTTCTGTGGACTTGGAAAAGGGGAGTGTGAAGCTGTTGGGATGACTTTTTGTGAGTCTAGCTTTGACATAAGCTGCAAAGCATCCCCAGCACAGCCCTGGAAGCCTGGTTATAAGGTCCTTTAGATGCCTACACTGAATACTGGTGTTTGGCAAGCTTCCCCTAGCTGCATCCCTCCTTGCCTAGGTATTGGAGCAGACTGGTTTCTTACATTTGACTTTGTGGGTGTTTTTTCTTCGTGTTCCCTGCTGCTTTGGGAAGCAGGGTTATTAATATGGAGACACTCTGTACAATGTCTGGAACAAAAAGACCATGGTGGGACCCTAGTTGCTATAGAAATGTAGTAATTTGGAAGGTCCTTTGCCTCCTACGTGAGCCTTGAAGTGAACAAAGCAGCGTGGTGTTGCTTTTCTGCAATGCTCCGCTGGGTTTGAGCTTGGCTTTGCGCTTGCTGTCCTATGATGTTGATTTTGAAGGGGCTCTTGGGCACTGGAAGCTATTCCTCATGCAAATATCCTGAAGCTGGGAGCCTTTCTGCTAGGGATGTTAGCGCTGATATACCTAGTTGGTTTAGCAGTGCAGGTCTGTCTGCCAGGGATTGCAAGGCAATAAAAGAGCTGTTGTCATGCTGAGATGCTCAGGAGTTGGCCAGCCCTTCCCGGTGCCAGTTCTGGACTGCGCAACCTGAAGATGTCCATAAGCATCACTCGTACCTCCTGGAGGGTCAGTGCTGGTAGATTAATTCCCTATGGGAAATGCATTGGAGCAAGAGGGGAAGAGTCTCTTTGTAGCCAGTCCCGACCCTGGAGGGATCTTGAGGTGTGACCAAGTTGTCTGGGTTTGAGATGAATCCTGCACTGGAGAGGTGGGAAGGGGCAGGATGAGCGGTCCTGACACTGTCCAGGTATATGATTCCTCCTTAGAGGATCTCTGGTGCCCCATGGTTTGACAATCGTGAATCACCATTGCATCCAAGCATGTCTGCTGGACCGTGGCTTGGACACCTTGCAGATGTGAGCCACGCAGGGGTCAGATAATACCACATTATCATATCATATATCCCTGCTTAAACCCTCCACCCTCCCGCCCTGCTGGGAGGAAACATCTTGGCTGAATCCTCCACTTTGGTTGATTAACATACTCGTAGCTCATAAATCTAAGAAACTGGATTTGGGGAAGAACTTTCCTGCCTCCAGTAAAACTTGCCTTTAAATTATTTAACAAGCTTCTTAAGCAACTCAGCCATTTTGCATGGAATTTGTCAAGGCTCCATCAGCTATATGCAGTGCAATGTGACAGCCATACTTTTATTATGTGCAGCGTATTAATCTTGGAATAGTGCTATTTGTTTTCCTCTCTTGCTTTTATGGTGCTTAAAAGCATGTATCTTCTCCTGAAAATCAATAACTAAAGCTATGAATAATAAAAAACACTGCAGTGAATGGCTCATAGAGATCCTATGGATGTAAGTTGCAGCAGTAATGACTCTGTTTGCTATCCATTAAGTATGTGAACTCAGAAGAATTATGCAGATTATAATAGCTGTATCAACATAAGTATGTTTTGCTGATAGACTTTCCTGATTGGATCCACGGGATATAAGCCTGCTAATCCCCTGTGCAGAGTACCTGATTATATTAGAGTGCTCTGCAGATAGAAAGTTATGAAACAATTAAAAAAAAAAAGAGTTGGCCGGTGCGTGGGGTTTCTCAAAAGCACTCGGGCTGCAGCTGTATTTGGGTTTTTCTTGAGGCAGACGTGCATTTTCTTGGCATCTTTGGAAGCCAAGAGCCCGGCTCCAAGCCCTGGTGAAAATGCAGGCGTGGATGCTTTATGTACAATAAGTGAAATTTGCCCCGCGCTGAGCCGTAAATGTCAGCGCAGCTTTGCGTTGCAGCCACTCAGCCTGAGGCTCGAGCAGCGAATTGGTGCTGGGAGGGGACCTCAGCCGGCGCACGTGTGGTGTAGCCTTGGTAATTGCTCATCTAAGTGGCCAACTGCCGTCACGCATGCTGCCGGCGTGTGTAGCTGCTAATTGCACGTGGATGTTAAATGCGTGCCTATGGACCTCTTTTGCTCACCTCCTCTCCCACAGCCTTCCAATTTGTTAGCTGAAGCTAATGATGGAGCTGCAGGGGGGGGGGGGGGGGGGGGGGGGGAAACCCAACCTAAAACACCCCCCTGTAATTAAAAAAAATCAGCTTGCCGTGCACTCGACACGAGGTTGAATGTCGTGCAATTTTGCATGTAAAATTTTGCATGTAAGATCTGCTTATTAATATCACCTTGCTAATATAGCGTGTCACCTCAGTAGGTGACGGTATGCTCTCAGTAGATGACTATGCTCTACAAAGTCTTCTCCACTCTTCTTTTACAATTCTTCAGCTTTCTTAAAGTTGGGGAAACTGAGGCTGTGCCACGGGGAAGCGATACATCTTGCTTGCATGGCTCATCCTTCCGAACTGTGCTGCTTCCCTGATGCTATACAGTGACCTAAATCAACCAAACCATTCCTGTGGTACACGGGATGCACAGCCATGTGTAACGTGTCGAAATCCCACATCCATGTGTCTAAATCTCCTTGGTCCTCTAACTTCTTGTGCTGCTGTGGGCTATTTGGTCGCAAGCCTCTGGCGCCTGACACCTTGGCTCCCCTCTCCCTTTTGCATCGATGTTTGGAGAGTCTCTGGCAGTTGCTGAAATGAGTGTAAAGGAGGTCGCTGTGTATTAGGACTCAGCAGAAAAAAGATCCCCCCCAGTCAGTAGAGATGCATACAAAATTTGAAACGTGATCTTTTTTTTTTTCTTGAGGAAAGATGAAAGCACATTTCCACCAGAATATCTTCCAGCATCTCTGCTCCATGCTGAGTGATTGCCTGTGAGGTAGGCGAGAGCAGCATCTCTGCGGAGCTTTGGGTATCGCAGCAGGAACTCGTTTGCTCTGTGACCTGAGTGAGTCTGGGGCAGCGTTTGCAGCAGAGCTCGCTTGGCTGTTGGGAGAAATCAGGCCTGGGATGGACGGTTTCAGTTGTCCCTCGGTGTGGGTGAGGCTGGCAGCCAGCAGAAGTAGTAACGGGAGTGACATTTTTGACCTTGCTTCTGTCTCCTGGCCGCCACTGGGCTTGAACTTTTTCCTGAAGTATGGCCAAAAAGGATGTTTAGGGCTGGCTGGTGCCTCAGGATCCACAGGACAAACATTTACAGCTTGAATCCCACCTGGGATGTGAATGCACTTAACTGTAGTCTCCAGGCTGTTGGGGGAACTATAAAGAAGGGTGCTGCATCTATATGAAAGCATCAGCCGTAGGGTTGGCCTCAACTCCCCAGTAGAGAGAAGAGCGGTGGTACGGTTTGGGTTAGCATGGGGAATTTATTATCCATGCTGGTTATTCTGTGGT
Source organism: Phalacrocorax aristotelis (assembly GCF_949628215.1). Classification (NCBI taxonomy): domain Eukaryota; kingdom Metazoa; phylum Chordata; class Aves; order Suliformes; family Phalacrocoracidae; genus Phalacrocorax; species Phalacrocorax aristotelis. The sequence goes on along the minus strand of NC_134297.1, from coordinate 6,064,251 downwards.
TGGGGAACCCGTGCTGCTTTATGCCGCACAGACCGGGAAGCCGTCGCCTTGTGGAGCAGCAGCCTACCCTACACCGGCTAGCATCTCATTAGCAAATAAAATTGTTATTTTCGGGATAATGCTGGGAGTTAATGTGATGTGCGCATCACGAAACCCCAAACGTGCCGCATGCAGAATCGGGTGAGTTGCAGTGGTGAATGTCATGCAAAACTCGGAGGCACTAATTGAAGGTGGTTTCAACAGAATATTCAATTAATGCTCTCTGCGTCGCAGACAGTCTGGAAAAGGCGCTGTTTTCTCCCGAGGATCTCTGTTACTGTGCAACAAACAGATGAAAATGAACCGTTTTACGGCCTTCTAATTGAAAGTCGATGCACTGGTTTTATTAAAATTTTCATGGTGGGGGGAACTGGATGCCTCAAGGGCCCAGTAATGGGATGAATAAGCTCCCTCTTCTCTGCTGCTTCGCATCCAGCCTCAGGCAGAAGCGTCTGAAAATAAATGCCTGAGATATCCCTTGTGGGATCTGTGGCCTCGGCATCTCTTCTTGTGCTCACAGAGCCATTTTATCTGTGTCCACTGCACCTTTGGCGCACCCTCGAGAGGAGCGAGGATCCCTGGGAAAAAACTGCTTTTATGGAACAAAGTAGGGGACAGCTGCGTGAGGAGAGTGGAAATGATTTTTCCCATCCCTCTCTGTGGGCAGAAAGCTATGTTTCTTCTGACTTTGAGGCTTTTGCCCTTTTTCTTGGTGCCATCTTTCCAGGCACCAGGGAGCTGAAGCTTCTTAGGAGGAGGATGGAGAGGAGGAGGTTCTCTCCTCTGCCCTGTCACCTATCCAAGGCAGGCTGTGCCTTAGGGTGGGGAATTAAATAATTAAATGAACTTTTCTCCCTCTAGTCTGGCCTCCTGTCAGCCTGCAGCAAACCCTGCTTCTCTGCATTTTCCAGCCTGTGTTTGGCTGCCTGCGTATCTGCATCTCTTCCCGGCCTGCCCGTGGAGTCATGGCAGCTCTTGAAAGCGTAGCTGGGAACGATTTGTTTCCTCCCTCCATCATTTTACCAGCTCCTCTGTTGCCTGATGTATCAATTCCCTAAGGTTATTGGTGTGAATTTGCTATATATATTAAGGAAAACGCCCAGACCAGTGTGGTGGTTGCTTCTGGCGCTGTCTGGGTGCTATGAGGCAGCAGAAGGACGATGGTCTCCGTGCAACTTCCAAAAAAAACCAAAAACAATCTGTGTGTTTACTGGCTGATGCCTGGAAGCCGTTAGCTGAGGCCTTCCCTGCCGTTGCATATGGGTACTAATTTATGCTCTTGCATACAGTGATGATTTAGCTATTTTAAAGCATTATTTACGATGAGTTCCTATACCCATTTTGCCATGGTGATAGTCTTGTGATAATGGGAATTTACAGTTCTTTCCGACAAGAGACCGTAAACCAACCGGCTGGATATTTTTTTTTGTATTCCTACAGGCCTAATTTGTAACATAAAGCACTTAATAATTGTTATTAATGAACCTGCTGCGGTCGGTCTATAGACCCAGCTGGAAATCACATCTGCTATCAGATTTGCAGCAAACTCTTGCGAGTTGAGGGAGGCGCGAGCGGCCGACGTGGCCAGGAGGAGATGCTTCAGCTGGCCAAAAGAAGCGCCCGCCGGATCAAGGGGAGCCGTGCTCAGACAGCACGGTTTTGGGGAGAAACATCGAAATCTTAAAATCTGAATGGCTGCTGGGTGAGGTAGGAGCATCACAATAAAGAGGAGAAAAAAGGAACTGCAGGTTTCTTAGGGACAGGGTATTTGGGACAATTAAATGCTTGTTGATAAACGATTGCCAGGGACTTTAGTAAACATCCTCAGGGATCTTCATACCCATTCCTCACTTGAACGGAAAACAGCCAGGATACTTTACAGCCACCTAGTGATTTCTGACTGGTTCCAGTTTTGGTTATCCAACCTGGGATGGAAAGATGAAGAATGCTTCTCATTTTTCCCCACCTCTCCCACCGGGTCATGTGTGACCTTGAGAAAGGCGTTCGATCTCCAAGTGCCTCGGTTCCTGGCTGAAATAAGGTGATGTTGTAGTCCTCTGGGTTGCAGCCAAAATGGTGTAAAGATACAGGCAGCGCAAGCTTTGTTGGCAATGTCTTTTATTAAACCTTGCAAATCTGGCTCCCAGTAGTCCTTCCTGTTTATTTCGATTTTGGAATACTCACTGACTTGGGATAACGGGCTTGGATCTGGGTGGAGGCATCTCCATTACCGGCATAGAAACAACAAATTAGAATTTTTTTTTTTTTTTTGGAAGGCGTACAGCTGCTTTCAAGCAATGATGTCAGTAATTAGATGACTTCAGAGGGTTTAATCATCCAAGCATCCCCCAGCTAAGCCCTCATCTCCTGATTCACAGCCCTGTGCCTTGTCCACGGTGGTTGAAATGAGGTAATGCTTTGAAGTATCACGAGCGGATCTTTGCAAGGAGGATATTTTGCATAATTGGTTTCTGACAAGGCCTAAAATACTATTTAGAGTTACATGGCTGAGTGTTAATTTATGCCTGTACTCCTAAGCGTAACTTTGTTACATGAAAGTGTTATTTACAACGCGAGCTCAGATCTATTGTGTGTTGGTGATAGTGCCGTGATAATGGAGATATATAGCTCGTTGTGGCAAGAAGCTATAAAAGAAATGGGTAGATGTTTCTCTGCAGTTATGGACTTAATTTTTTAATGTGAGATATGGTAGTGATTGTAAGTGATGTGATCTGATAGTCGGTAGGAAGCACGATGGCAGGGAGCTTTTTCTTTTAATTTTTTTCTAATTTTTTTTTTTTTGAGAAATAACTTTATTCTGGAAGATGCTTTTTAGCTCATGCTGGGTCTGATTGCTTCTACCAGCATTTTAAGTGACTTGAAATGAAAATAGTGGGTACTGACTTGTTGCTTCTCTTTGTTTCTCTTAAATATAATTCTCACATTTAATTAAAGCCTAAATCATATAAAAATTAATTCTATATATTTATGATGACAAAATTTAGCGTAGAAGTAAAAAACCCCTGTGTTTAGCTGTAGTCATTTTGGTGCTTCTTGACTGTTTAAAGCATTTCCACTTGGTGCAAAGGGTGACTCTAGCCTCATCCAAGGCATGCATTTTGAAATACATAGCTATTTTTATGCCCTTCCACCAGCGAAATTCTGTCTTCAGCTGTGAGTTTCGGTTACGGTGGCTTTGTTTTGAATGGGAGCAAAACGCTGTGTTTCCAAACTCCTTCAAAACATTACAGGCAAGAATTTATCTTGTTTTTGCATTAGCTTATTTACGTCTTACTTGACAAAGCGCAATGGGAAACAATTGAGGGAAAAGAAGTCTGAGGTTAAAGTTGTTTCAAAACAAAGAATGAAAATACCAGATTTTGAGGAGTATCAAAGCAGGATGATTCAAAGTTGTCGGACGTTATTTTTTTCCACCTCTTCTGTGAAATGAAATTTCTGCAGTAAAAGACCTGACTCTGCGGAGTGTTTCACTTCCAACAAATCTCATTTCTCTGACAGAAAGCTGTTCCATCCCAGCTTTTTCCAGTCAGACCTGCAAGTTACCCTTTTCTGGGCCAGATTTATTCCTTTGCTCAACATGTTTCCTTGTAATCGAGACGGCCCCAAAGCTCTGGGAAAGGAATCAAAACAGCTTCGGGTACTTCAAAGGGTGGAAGTCGCTCTAGCGCGTTGTGTTAGATATCCTGCGACAGCTAATCCAGCGTGTGATGTGACCCCTTTCCAGGTGTCCCTGCCTTCCTCAACGACCTTAAAAAGAGCCCTGGTAGACTGAACTCAACTTCTGCTTAAATCACCTGCCTATGATACTTTCCCTGTGAAAATGCAGGGGACTGGGGAATATGAAAGACACACGAGACAGATGAAATGAGAAACAAGGGGAAAGCAAGCAACATGCATGGGCAGGCAAGGTGTTAGCAAGATGGAAAGAGTAAAGGCTTTACTGCAAACAGTAAAAGCCAATATGAAGCTATCACGCTGGACATAAAGCTAACAATTTACCGACTGCCCTCTGGCAGTAAATCACGGTTGAGCTCAATCTGAATATAAGGAGTGCTGCTGTGTGGACTGCCTAGGCAGCTCGGGATGGGGGAGAGAAGATGTTTGCATGAGCAAGAAGGTCCATGTGCCCTTAGAGGAGAGTGTACGGGCCAAATGGGTGCAAAACTGAGGCTCATCTCGACTGGGTCTGTAAAAGGCAAATCATTGGCTTCATGGGACAGCCTGGGGAAGGCAGTGAGACTGCTTGCTCTTGGCTTCCCCACAGGCTTTTCTGCTTATTCATAATTTCCCGGGAGCTACTTGTGGGAGTAAAACTACATCTGTGCTTTAGTTATTGAGGATTAGAGTAATGCCCCTGAGAAATGGAAGAAACCTATTGTTTAGCCTTGAAATATCATCCCAAAGTGATGCAGAGGATGCTTGTTAATATTCTCTCTGAAGGCTGTTCATGATGAGTCTTCACTTTTCACATTGCGTTTAAAAATTTCTTTAAACTGCTATCATTTAAAATCTTCTTAGCAATTATGGTTGTTTTTTAAAAAAAAAAAACCCTTAAAGAAAATCCCCAAGGTCAAAGCAGTCTCATCTTTATATGGTTTGCAATAAATTACTTCAAGTCTATTCATAGGATAGGGAAGACCTTTTTATGTAGAAAGGATCATTATAGAGTTGCCAGGTCGTTAATTACATTGGGTTCTTCCACTTGCTATGTGAGTCATTTCCATGAAGCAGCTAAGATCATGGTGAGAGATAATGCAGTAAAAATTACATTAAAATGCTTCAAATGTCCTTTCGCTCATATCTGTACATCAGTCAGAACGACAACTGATTCAAAAAGGGCACTGCCAATTTAAATCAATAAACTTTTACTGGTGTGGCTGTGGCCCGTATAGATATTTCGAGTCAAGGCAGGGGGCTGGTAACATGCTCGTTGTTGATGCTCAGAAATATTAAACTTTAATAGACTCTCCAGTCCCATTCTGGCTGCCTGTCGTGTTGGTGCAAATCCAGAGTCTCTCCGTCGCAGTCAGTGGAGGGGTGCAGGTGCGAGAGCAGAATCTGGCCCTCTGTGCCTTATTTACCACTCCAACCACCTGCTTTAGGAGATAAAGCAGCTGCTATCTTTCTAGCTTTAAATGTGACATTCAGCCAGTTAGATGCCTGGTCCCCTCATCACTTTAGATGCTTGTTGATTTTTCTTAAATGTCAGAAGAGCTTTTAAACTTCATTTGAATTCGGCTGCCAAGCTTTGGTGGCAGTGCTGTCACCTCCCGCACGGCTCTCCCACGAGGGCTGTCTGCCGTGCGCGGGAGTCCTGTTGGCACACGGTTGTCTATTAAAACGTTGAGGTGGGGGGAAATTAGCCCTCGCCTTTACCTGCAGGGAGAAATTTTTGCTGCGATTTACCTTCCCTTAACATTATCCCTTTTTGTAGGCACTGGCACATGGCTGGGGATGGGCTGTTCTCACCCCCTTTTCCTTCCATCCTGTGGTGGCCAGAGAGGGCACCAGTAGATAAGTGCAGCTCAGATTCTTTATAGTACTTGTTCTTAAAATGGTTGCCAAAATAAATATATTGCAAGGGAAACCTCAGCACATGTTGTCTACATTTTTCTCCTCGAGCTCTGTCGGACTAATTTAGTGGTGGGGAACCGCCTTTGCTCTCAAGTTGAGGCATGCTGCTTCTCCGGGTCCATCTGCTCACCTTGGAGGTGATGGCTTCAGGAGGAAGAGGAGGCTTCACCTTCCAATCTTCCTTTCCAGAAGGATCCCTCGTGATGTGTATGGGGGGGAAAGAGTCAAAGGAAAGCTCTTTGAAGCTCTCGGCTCTGTCTCTGTCCGCTCTCTCTTCAGGTTAGTCTCCTCCTGAGAACCTGCACAGGCTCTCAGGAGGAGACTATTTAATTCTGGTTGGTATAAGAAATACATACCAGCTTGCCCAGGCAGATCCAAAAAGCAATGTCGGTCCATGGAGCTGCAATGAATCCATTCTGAATTTGGCTCCCATGGGAAGGGTTGCATTAGGTGGCTTCACTTGAACCCAGGCAGGTCTCCTTCTGCCTCCACCAGCCCTGAACAAGGTGTGTTGTGGCTGGGAAGGCAATCCATCCCAAGCCATGCTCTCCCAAGGTCTCTAAGCCCCAGTGGATTGCTGAACCCTCATTAGTGGGTCTATGAACCTAGAGGAGACCTTTCCTCTGCATGGAAAGGACCATTATCATCGTGAACGTGGCTATCTAGAAGAATTGACACTTTTTACTGAGGTCTTCAAAGCATTGGGCTGATCAGTAGCCGCTCTAAATCAGCGTTTCTTTTTAGGCTTAAAGGTTTCTATCAGCTGGAGATCATATCAAAGCTGGAAAATGGTGGTTTTTCTAGGGCTGTGAAGACAGACACGTGGGCTGTGAGCCAGGGGAGGAGGAAGCAGCGCGGTGTATGGCCGCAGCGTACCGGGCACGACTCTTGTGCAGGTCGAGCAGCGTTTGCAGCAGCACCCAAGTGCCTGACCTGAGCTCTGCTCACCACTCTTGAAAGGGGCAGGGTGGCCATGGGGCAGGCACAAATGCGCTGTGTCTAATCACAAGCTCAAAGCCTCCGCTATCAAACCTTCAGCTCTTCACAGTCTAATTACAACTTGCCTGGTGCATTGGTTACGATGAGCAATGAAGATATAATCGCTGCTGTTATTTGTCCTTCCCGGCTCCAGCTGTTAAAACAATTCCTCCTTCATAGCCCAGCCAATTTCATGGCTTTAATGTGTCCCCACCACTCCCAGCCCGCTCCCAAATCCCGTGCGTGAGGAGCAATGCACCAGAATCTCCATGAAAGCAGCCTATTTCCTGCATGAAGCCCGTGAAATTGGGGAAGATAATATTTTCAGAGCTGCTGGTACCCTGATTGCATGTTTGTTTGAAATGACAGTTTATGTTGTCTCTCTCTTTCATTAGGGAGGTTCAGCGATCGCGATGTTATTAACTAACAACAGCACTCACTGCATATAAACATGATTCCGCAGAGACACTCCAAGGAGCACTTGAAGGCAGAGGGGAGGGAGATGGAGAAGGAAGAGAGATGTGATGTTTCTTGCCTCTTCTTTTTTTTTTTTTTTTTTTTCTTCCCCCCTTCCAGAGGAGGGAAGGTTTGGAAGAGATTTTTAACTAGATTAGAAGCTCAGAAGAGTTTCATTTTGTACAGAATCCCCTGATGGCGAATTAGAAGCATAGCGCCGACTCTCCAGTGTGAGATGTCTGGCAGCTCCTGTGGCCCTGGACTCTGCCAGGGCTCGAGGACTTCCAGCATGTCGGGAAGTTGCTTTTTGCATGGACTGATGTGCTAAAGATGGGTCTGAAAAAAGCCCTTATGTCTCCAAATGCTTGCTGCTGGCAGGGCGCAGGCTCTATTAGCCACTTATGCCCTGAGGGTGGGGAGATGAGGGTCCTTCTGTTCCCCCAGCAGATCCTTTCCAGTCCAAATCATCCTACAAAGGGGGATTAGCTGCACCTGGTGAGATCCAGTGCACCTCATTGCAGCTGTATGTACCTTCCAGTGTCCATAGCATCTCCTGAAGCAGGCCTTGCTTCCCCCAGATAACCCCCCCCACAGCTCCACCTCTGCACCAGGCGAATGCTGCCACTTAATGGATTATGACTCCATCCCAGGCAGTCGCTAGCCGAAGCCTCATCGCCAGCCCTGTGAAATCCCCTGTGACAGGGCTGCGTTGTGTGGCATCTGCGAGGAAAGCCGGGGCTGCAGGCTTGTCTTCTCTTGATGCAATTTAGAGATGGGAATCAGTCTGGTCTAATGAAAGTATTGCCTGGGGAGGAGGGACCTTTTAGATTTTATAGGTTAAGGACATTCTTGGATGCTGAGTTGCTGGAGTTCTCATGCACACAGGCTTCTGCATCTACAATACCCCACTCAAAGCACCAGCTAAATCTAGAAGCTGTAGCTTTCCAGGGGTGCCTCAAAAGCTCCCTGTCCCCCAAGTCTTGCTGTGCAACCTAGGGGCAATTGGCCTGTGAGAAGAGTGTCTTCCCTGGGCTCTGCTGGCACCATGGGCTCCATGATAAAAGAAATAATCACGTCTGGGGATTGAAGGCTGTTAAGATGAAACGAAGGAGTTGTGCTATGGCAATTGCCTTGGGAAATACCTGAGAGGCAGCAGAGTCGTAGGAGCTGTGTCTGTTACAACCTTTGCTGCAGTTGCTAAGAAAATAGAGGAGACTGTTATACTGTCAGGACTGGGGCTTGCTGGGGGGTTTTGCCCTTGTATCTCTTCTGTCCGTGTGATGGAGGAATGCGATGAATCGGTTTGGCGTGTGCATCAGCACCCAACCTGCATCGCGGATGTGCTGCTGATTTCCCATGCTGCTGGTGCTGCCTCTTATTAAACATAAATAGCTGTGAAATGGACTGTGGGGAGGAGGGGGGGTTATCTATCTCGAGGTATGGAGCTTGCTTTAAATGGAGCCAGCAAAGTTGCTTATAGCCAAGACTGCCCATTATAAGATCCCGTTTGCAGCAAGTTAACTCTCTGCCAAGCGATTATTGTTCAGGCTAAAAATTTCCATGCTGTAAGTCTGCCTCGGGCTATATGAAATTGTGGGAGAGGTGGTGGGTTTTGTCTGGTTTTTTTTTTTCTTTTAGAAAAAGGTAACTTCACAACGGAGCTGAAGAGATCCAGTCTCTCCATGAGATGGAGGCAGAGACTTGGAGTTCGTCAGGGGGATGTGAAGGTTGTGCAGAAGCTGAGATTCAGTGGTGGGTAAGAGCCAGGGAGAGGAGCAATGGGTCCAGTGAGAGATAACTGTCTATTTTCATTACTACTGACTCTCAAACAGGAGGCTCTACTCTGGGTCTAATAGCTGCTGTCTTGTTCATTCCCGTATGGGCTGGTTGGTTAATGTGGTTCTCCTGGCTAGATAGAGAAAATGTTCACGAGAGATTGTTAAAGGAGCTTGATTAAAGGTATAGCAATTTAGGAAATAGCAGAAGGCTTCTCATTCAGCCTTAATTTGGCCATTTGCATGGGTTTGTTCACTGTGATTGTTTTGAATGATGTAATTGGGTGTTATTTTCTCTATGGGAGCGCTTTATCTGTTGCAAGGAAGTGCTAGCTACAGCACAAACATCCCTCCCTGGGTTCTGGTTTGTCTCCGTCCTGCCTGCAGGAATAACTGTCGACAAGAAAAAGACAGGACTGGCTGGAGACATCCTTGGATGCTGGTTTCCAGCAACCTGCAGGTTAGGGACTTCCTGAGCTAGATGTGAGATTCAACTTCCTCTTCCAAAACCCTTTTATCCCTGAATTTGATCTCTTACTGACCTTGCCCGCACCTCTGCCTTTCACAGCACCCTGTTGCAAGAAGTTTGACGATCTAATTGTGCACATGCACAGACACAGCACTTGCTTTAGTTTTGCACTGAAGCCTGCAAAAATCAGTGTCTGAACTTGAGACCTGCTCATCCCCCGTGACGCTATTGGAGAGAAGCAGCAGCCTGCATCCTTCCCCCTCTCCCCCGGGAGGGATGCTGGGCTGCGGTGGTACCCGAGGCCCCCTCCCACAGGCGAGGCGGTGGGCTGGTGCTGCCGCAGTGGAGCTGGGTGGTGTGAATGCGTCCCTGCATGTGCCAGCTGATTAGAAAGCAGAAGAATGGCAAGAGAAAATGAAAATGGGAAGGAGCTTGACAGCCCATGGAGAGGTATTTCAGCTGCAACACAAAACATTTGGTGGTAATTATAGAATAACCTTCATTTAAATGCAAATAAGCCTGTAATTAAGATAAGGGCTCTGTCATTTGCCAGTATTCCTCCTTCCCTCCCTTGCCAGCCATGGGTTTTGAGATGTTCCCCATCTCACTGTGGCACTGCCTGTTTGTCCGAGGGCTCCTATGGCAAGGGATGCTGAGATAAGCAATAAAGGAAACAACTTCTGCTGTACTTTGAGCCCATCCCAGCCAAGCAGAGGAGTCTGAGATGGGACCGCTTGTCCTACTTGGACCCTGTGGCTGAAAGCCTCACTCCAAATGCTTCTCAACTCTCCAACGCTTGAAAGCTGGATTTGGGCTGTGTGTGGGTATTGCTGAGGTGCAGATCATCTCCACAGGCCATGCTGGAGTCGGCGCTGGGGTTGTGATCCTCAGCAAAGGCTGCGGGAGCAGAGTTACTCTGCCATGTCCTGCTGTGCCGGGGGAGAGCTTGGGGGAAGAGCTTGGAGCCTGATTCAAGCCAAGGCCAGGGCGATCCACAGTTCCCATTGCAAGTGAGGTGCAAGCAGCATCGTGGAGAGCTTTGCTTGTAGCTAGGACTTTCAAGAGACTGGCCTTCACTGGGAGAAAAAGATGTTACCCTTGGCCTCATCCAAGACACTAAGAACCAGGGAAAGACAAGTTGGTAGGGTGAGTGGGAGTGAATGTGTACATCACACAGAGCTGGTGGACAGGGTGTAATAATGTCAGAACACCGTTTTGGTACTCTATCCTGGAAGCATCAGTGTCCCAGCGCTGAAAAATCACAGATGATGACTTGTAGTGCTGGGCAAAAATGGTGAGGCTCCATCCTGCCATTGAGTGCTGGGAGTGCTTTCCCAGGCAGCAGCTGGGCGTGCACTGGGTCTCCTTGCTGGGGATGGAAACTGGAGCGCTGGAAACAGCCGTTGCTGGAAAGGTTAGCCAGCAACCTTTGCTTAAACTGTCTCAATCTGTATGAAATGTTATCTCTCTGCCTGACTAAAGATATGTGAGCCGAGGGAGCGGAGATGCTCCCAGATTGTATTTATCTAGCCCTTTGAAAGGGCGTTTGAGGAATTAACTCAGCAGCTTAGGAGAACTTTAATGTTTCGATAAGTGGCTGGTGCCGCGTCTCCGCCTGCCGCAGCGTGACACCTGCGATGGGACGCCTCCGAAGCAGATGTGGCCTGGTAAAGAGGAGACAAACGCCTCATCCCAGTTGTGCAAAAGCTGCCGAACTCCCCAGTAGCACTGGTGCCCCTTCCTTCCTGGGCTCTTCCCTTCCCATCCCGCTGGGAGCAGGCACTGCTCAGCGCTGGGAGCAGGCGATGCTCTGGCTGTATCGGCTTCCCCCAACCCATCTACGTTGCAGATTCCCATGAAAATGATCCCTGGTATGTTCGCTCCCTTTTTCTTATCCTGCCTTCTCCAGGGCCTCCTGCAGGTGTTGGGGGAGGAGGAAAGGCAGGCTTGACCCCATTGTGGTGGAAGTGGAGGCAACTCCAGTCTGCTTTAGGAACAGGGTCTGGGGTGCTTTCTTGGGATGATGGTGGGCTTTGGGAGCTTAGACCTTGCAGCATCAAGGTCCTGTTCAGAGGCTTCTGGGGGTGGAGACAGAAAGGCAACTAGAAGCAGTTGGAATAGGCGGTGGTGTAGATGATTTCTTCTAGACTTCTTCAGTAATGTATTTACAGGGGGAGAGGAGAAGACCTTGTCATGTCTAAGATGAAATGGTAAAGAAGCCATGTTCCTCTTAAGTACTGCCAGTGGGATTTGCGCCTGAGGCAGCTGAGCGATGGGGGGTGGGAGAGGCTGGAGAGGGTCAGAAACTTCCAGCTTGCTGGCCTGGATGATTGCTGTGCTCCCAGCAAGCTCCAACCAGTCTCCATCCGGAGAGAGAGCGTGGGGGAGTGTAAAGGTACAATTAAAGAGCAAGACAGATCAGCAGGCCCTCGGGCTGCTTAGGAAACAGTCCAAAGGAGGGGAAAAAGGAAAGAGCAATTTACTGGTGAAAGAGTTCTTGAATATACAAAGAATATGTCAATATAACTCTGCTTTTAATATTTGATACTGGCCTATGAATAATTCACAAAAATGTGCAGCCAACATGGTGACCTCTGAAGCGATGTTGTGTGCGCCAGGGGAGCAGAGAGTGCGCGGATTTGGGATAAATGCTTTATAATGGTAAAGGGGACAAAGAAGCCCCGGGGGAATCCGTGGAGGAAGAGTCCCAGTGCTATCATAAGTTGGCAGACAGTGCCCATGCGGGCACCCGTGCCTGAGCACCCACCGGCGAGGGAAGTGGGGGCTGGGTGGGTGGTGGTGACACCTCACCTTGGCCCAAGCTGCCTGGCTTGCCAGAAATTCAGCGCTTGGGGCTCTTCTAGGGCACCCAAAGTTGTGCATTGCTGTTGCATCCCCAAAGGTGTGAGAAGCTGAAGCAGCTCAGCACTTTGGTCCCCTGTAGGTGCAAAGGAAGGGACAGGACTATAGCTAGAAGCCGGACTTGTTGCTTGGCGAGGCCAAGCTCCTCAGCTGAGATGCCTGTGCTTGGGATCCTCCCAGAGACAGAAAGGACCCTCCATCAGTTTTTCTGTAAGGTGGAGCTAATGCTCCTTCCCTCTCTTTATGCTGGCAGATAGATCCGCTCACGAACGCTGGCGAGGAGCCTTTAGCATGGTGTTGGACATGGCAGGGGAACCCTGCTCCCCCGGGGAGGCGCTGCCAGCAATGCTGGGGGGGAGGTTCCCATCATTAGCTGTCTGATTGCACTCCCAGGCTGAGTGGAGGTCTCAGTGTTGGGCTCCTGATGCTTTATTGATTACTGCCAGTTGTAACACTTCATTTTCTCCATTTCCTCCAAATCCAAGGAGCTGATGGATTTATTCTTCCTCCTGTCCCCTCTGAAATCACTTTGAAGGTTTATTTGTGATTTCCTATGCATTAAGTCTCTATTGAAGTTGAAAAAAAGGGTCGTGAAAGGCCTCGACCCAGTGCTTGCCTGCAGAGGGGATGCAGGTAGGCTCTGCCCGCACTGCCGGGGGTCTGCAGCCACCTCCCCTGGGGTGGGCAGGGGGGATATTTGGCTCTGTACGGTTTGCAGCAGGAAGGCTGTGGGTTCGTGCTCCCTGTTAGTGCATGAGGGCTGCAATCCCATCCCCATGTCCCTCACCCATGCCAAACTAGCAAAGGAAGCCGCCGTCCCCCATGCTGTGCAGCACAGCAGAGGGCAGCAAGCCCCTGCTAAGCCAGCCCGTCCTGGTCCCCCCGCCTTTGCATTGCCCCTATTGCTACAATAGTTCATGTGCTACAAACAGGCCCAATTACAGTATTGATCTTCTACACGCTGGGAGCTGATGGTAGGTCCCTCCCCAGCTGGCTTGGTAAACAGAACTCTCCATCAGCAGGCACTTCATGAATGTCACAGAGCAACTTTCTCATCATCCCCCCGCGGCCGCAGCAGGCAGAGTGCTGTAAGGAAAAGGCAAACCATCCTGCAAGGAGCAGGAAGGAGTTGTGTGACTCCTTCCTCAGCCGCTGTGTGTGTTTCGTGGTCCTAAAACTGGATTTGTTTACTAGAAAAATGCACGTGGGGGCCTGCAAGCAGCAGGGGGACGATGATGTCCCATTTATGGTATGGGTTGATGACTTGCAATGGTACTTTATGGGGCTTCCCATTTTCCATGGGTTACTTAAATGCTAAGAAAAGTGAGTGGTGCCCACCAGAGAAACCCTTCTTGGAGAGGTGGGAGAGCTGGTCCTTGCTCTGGTTCAGGAGGAAATGTGCTCAGGTTTTCCTGTAATGCAGTCAGCCTGTGGCTGGGGGTGTGAAAAGGGGATGTGGCCCATGGCCCAAGTCGGGGGATCCAGCTTTTTTTTTGTCTTGCATCATGTACCCCAAAACGAAATTATTTCCTCTGTCCTAAAGGGTTTGATCACCATGAAACTCTTGTTTTGGTGAGGAGGGGGAGGAACACTGAAAGTTGGTTTGGTTTGCTCTATCCCAGTCTTTATTGCTTTCAGGACTGAGCCAAAATAATCCGTGACCTGCAAAGCCCTGGTGGCAGGGCAGGCCCTTGAGGGTGGGCAAACAGAATATCCCTCCTGGAGCGCTTGACCTTGAGTAGACATGACTAGGCAAGTGTGATATGTAGTGATGGGCCATGGGTGGATGAGACCTGCATTTTTTTTTTCCTGGCTGGTAATGCAGTGTACTGCATGGAAGGCCTTTTATATATATATATATATATATATATATGGGGCATATTAAAATGCCAAGGCCCTAACTGGAAAGCCCCTTGTGCACTTGGGAGCTGGACCACAGCTCAGGAGGGTGCTGTTCTCTCTGCAAGCCCAGGGCGAGTGACTTTTCTCATTTTACCTGCTCACCCTGTGCTGCTGATACGGGGTGGGGGTGGGGCGGAAATGAGTGCAATGTTTGCCTTGGAGCAGTTTCCTTGTACAGGTAGTCCTGTGGGAAAACTGCCTCCCTGCTCTGTCCCCTTGCAAGGGACACCGTGCTGAGCGAGTGGCGGTTTCGGAGGCAGTGGCTGAGCGCCGGTGGAGCTGATCGCATAGCACTGGCTAGGCATAGCCAACAAAAGCCACGTCCATTAAGAAATGAAGTAGAGGGTATTGTTTTCACTGACTCCAGGTAGAAATACTGTGGAAGGGCATGGGGACATCCTCCTCTCATCGGGGTGAGATGCTTGAAGAATCGAGAGGAGGATGCCCCTGGGTCCACGTGCTGCTGGAAGCAACCTCGCGTTCCTGAGCTGTTAATACCCGATAACCGAGTGTTTGCGCACAAGGCGGTAAGGACAAACGGACAGGAAAGCCCTTGGTTTTGGCTTCTGGGTGTGCTCTTACATCAGCTGAACTAAGTGGTCCCCAGGCGGGCCATGCAGTCCTGCTTGAACACGGCATCCCCATCTGGAATGGGTTGAGTTGACCTTAGCTTGACTCCTGGTATGCGTCTCATTTAAGTTATTACTAAGCAACTGTGGGAAAACTGTCACAGTAGGTGTGAGATGAAGTGGGTGACATTGTGTATTCACATCTACTTGATAATGAGGTCCCGCTCAAGCTCCTTTGGGGTAGGAGCGTGCCGGCAGTCTTAAAGCATATCGTTTCCTGCCTACCAAGGGGTGCAGAAGACTCTGCTCTGGCTTTGCAGGCTGCTTGAGTAATGACAATAAAAGCAAAGGCAAGCCAACAGGACAGCTCTCTTTTCTTTTTCTGGGGGGAAGGGATTCACCAGGAAGCAAGCAAGAAGGATTTAAGACCCCATTTGTATTCGTCCAGTGTTGCAATTTGCAGCCAAATCCTGAGAGTTGGATGCCGAGAGAGAAATCCATAGTTGCCATAACAACCAACAAACTATAATTAGTCAAAGACTTGAGGAGAGGGGTCCAAAGAACAAATGGAAAAAGGAGCCGCTCTTCGAGGGATGCTGATAGAGATCAGAAAGGCTGGTCACAAGCGTGTTACGGGAGAACTAATCTCTCCAGAAGCCGTTCAGTCTTTAGACCCCCAGTGGAGTTGTTTGAAGCTATATAAACTCTTGGATTTTCTGATTTTTTCACTTCTAGAGGACAGAAGGATTAGAAACACCCCATGCGTTGAGGCTGTCGCTTTTGAGGCGTGATTGGGTTGCACTGGCGGAGCCGTGTAGGCTGATAAAGGGGTTGCAGAGTTTTCTCTTGACCTGGAGAGGTGCAGTGTAAGATGTGAGGAAGAGCAGAGCTTGAGGAACCGGGCCGAGCTGCAGAAAGGACTCCCTTAGCTTGGCAGACAGATGAAGAGTGAAGGTTTGATGCTGCCGAGTAACCAAAACGCATGTTCTTCCACTGCGAGACAGACAAAACTCGCTGTAGCACAAGCAGCAAAGCTCCGTGTTATTTCAAGCAGTTGGTTGAATGCATGCTAGAATAGTTGAAATGGAGCGTGTGTGGGAAGAGGAGGAAGGCACAGCCCACCTTCTGCCCGCTGAACCTGCAGCCGTGCATGCAGCAAAGTGCATCCCACCCTCTTGCACAGGGCTGTTTGCCAGAGGGACGTGGCTGTAGCCCCTTTCTCTTTGCTTCCCATGGGCGCCGTAAGAGGCGGCTGGCCTGCCTGGGGAGGCTGGAGGTCCTGGGGTCATTGGTGCTCGTGTTTGGTGTTCCCTGCTCTGAGTCTCTGCTCGGTCCTCCTCGGTGTGATCAGGGCGATGGGGATCCTGTTCTCGCTGGCTCCTTCAGTGGCACGAGACTCCTGCTGAAATTGGGTTCAGTATCCTAGTTTAACTGGGGTCTGGCAGGGCTGGTGGGCTCCCTTTGCGCTGCTCTGCTCTCCTACCGCAGGTTCCTGGAGCCTAAAAACTGCACTTTTTTTTTTCTCTCCCCTAAGAACCTCTGCTCCTCTCCAGTTATGCTCATTTGGGACCTCGCTGCTGTTAAGATTGAAAATTGTTACCGAAGTTACACGAAGCAGTAGCAGAAACAGCTTTTAACAGCGGGAAACAATCCTGTGGCAATTTAGGTCAGGATTGGCAGAAAACTCCTTTCATGGACCCTGGGACAGAAATCCCCAGTTGTTTTGGTTTTTTTTTTTTCCTTTTGGTTTTATTTGCAGCCTGGCCTGGTACGAGCTGTTCCGCGATTTGGTGTCCCAGTTCCGCAAAGGGAGCGCCGGCAGTCAAACCACGTGGAGTGTGGGGAAAAGAGAATTAGTTCAATCGCGACCCCGGGCAGCGCTGCCCCAGCTCCCTGCCCTCTTACCCCTTTGCATGCTCGTTTCTGAGGAGGCTGTTCTCATGTACGCAGGGGCAAGAGCAAGGCAGGCAGCATCCACGTGGAAAAAGTCATGCTAGCATGAAAAACTACCCATGGAACCCCTCACAGACAATATAGAACAAAAAAAATATATTATAATATGTCTGGAATACAATAGAAGCAAAATCTCCTGGCAGCAAACATTCATGCACTTGACTGCCAAGAAAAAAGGACCTTACAGAAGATGAGACATGAAAGGGATCCCTGCACAAAAACTAAAAGTCGGAACACAATAGTATATATTTCAGGCATATGAAAAGGAAGTGCGACAGCAATACTAAGGAGACAAGATACTCCAACAGAACCGGGAGCCAAGGAGAGAAGAAACTCAATCAGCAGTGACACAGGAGGCTTGGAGAAGGCAGCTCTTTGAATGGATCGGAGTCCTTTAAAAAAAAAAAAAAAAAAAAAAGAGAGCAATCCTGCTTTTACTTTAATTTTTTTTTCCCTGGGAATTAATCTTTCTCCATTTTTCTTGGCTTGTACAGCAACAAGGGAGCACATGAATAATACATTGCCAAGACCACAAAGATAGCAGGTGCTGTATGCACGGGAACTCACAGCATCGATAAAAACATTACGTTGTACAAGAATTATGCTGCTGGCTTTTGGCGGCGGCAAGGGGTGTGCAGGGGAAACTGGAGGTCGTCTGCTGGGTGGGCTCCTCGGGGGAGACCGGAGTATGTAGAGGAGTGGAGCAAGATGGGGTTGGGTCCAGAGCGGCGCAGCAGCTCATGCTTGCTTCTAAGCTGGGTGGGTGCCTATCAAAAATAGGCTGCTTTCTGTCAAACAAGATTTTCAGCGACTCCTATTGCGGTCCTAAGGATTTCGCATCTGTGCGGGGCTTGCTGTGATGCCAGCAGGAGCCTTCCCAATGCAAAAGGTGCTGGCGTTGCTCATGTGGGTGCTGGGGTACTGCCGACAGTGCTGCGAGGGAGGGATGCTCGGAGAGAAATCCCCAAGCTGCTTCCTCGCTGTCATCCTGGCGACAAGGAGGGAATTCCCCGCTGGGTGTCTTGCACATCTCTCCTCTGTCAAACCCTAGCAAGACTTCCCACCTCGCCTTAGAACAATTTTATTTTTGGTGTGCGTATATTTTCAAAAGGGACTATTTTCATCCCTCTAGAGTGACTTGAGCTGGTGCTTCAAGGGGAAGAACCTATCGCTGAGCTAAAACTGCAGGAGTTGTCAGTGCCTTGACTCTCCTGGTCAAGCAAGTTGGTGCCAAAGCAGTACAAGAGCTGATTATTTTTTTTTTTTAAATTAAATATTCAGATACAGTTGAAGGGCTGAAGCCTGGAGTTTTTCTGTCCTTGAAAGGTACGAGAGCCCAGAGGCAGAGACTGGGGCTTTCCAACAGTTTGATGGCTCTATGTGAAGCAAAATTCCTTTTTAATAGGTTGTTCTCTCTACCCGAGATCAGAGAGCTTGCCTTTCCCCTCACTCATCCCCAGCAAGGCCCTGCTGACTGCACTTCAAGCACATACATTATTTTTAATGATGTCCTGTAACAAGAAGCCTCCTGCCATCATCCCGTTTAGATCTGGATCCTATAAAGCATGGCTCAGAAAATCTGAAGTGCTGAAACACCTTAGGAAGGGACAAAAACCTCTACCAGGCATTACCATGCTGTGGCAGCGCCGGTGCCACAGCCCTGATGCCACAGCCAAAGGCTGGGAGTGGGCATCGATTCAACTACCTGTGATTTCCCCAATCAAGCATAATTTTGGAGCCCAGAGGGCAGCAAGGGAGATTTTTTTGGTCTGACCCAGCATGGCTCTGTTGATGCTACTTGCCCTAAAGCAGGCGTTTGGCTGAAAACTCCCGGCCTTCAGAAACAAAATACTTGGTTCAGAGTAGCCTTTTATTATTATTTTTCATTTGTTTTGCAAGGAGTGAGTCTTCAGAAAGAGAACCCTGGTGCTTATTTTAGTTGAATTTACCCCGCAGTGCAGGAGAGGGACAGGTAAGGATGAAAGGATCCCCTTCCCAGGCCAGAAATTCTCAATAGCTAGAGCTAAATTCAGCTTCTCTCCAGCGATGGGCTGGCCGGGGCTATAATCTTACACAGCTCGCGCTGAGGATGAGTCTGCAGAAATGTGAGAGACTGGCAAAGGCAGGCACAGCTTCTAGGAGCATCCCGTCCCCGGGGACGTGCGGGGAAGGTCCCCGTCTGCCAGCTGGTAGCGGGCTCTTCCCACGCTGGAGGGGAGCCGGGAGGACGAGGGGCTCGAGGAGGATGGCACCTTGTTCATTTGCCTGGCTGTTACTTTGTTTACCTGTCCTAATGCTTTTTTATGGGGCTGCCATAAAAAACACTCATTAGACAGTGTTGATTTTCATTAATGTTGATTCACCAAAAGCTTAATCAATCTTCTGTGACCAACGACCCGGTTCCCGAGGGAGAACAAAGCTGTTGAACAAATTAGCCTTACAGATTGGAGGCAGAGCTTGCAGATGCGACAGCCTGGGTACCAAAGCGGGCGGTGTGTGGATTCATGTAACATGCCCAGGAACAATGGCACTCAGCTGCCTTTTTCCTTTTTTTTCCTTTTTTCCTTTTTTTTTTTTTTTTAACAATTTACAGTTTGACTGAAGCGTGCTGGCAAGGCAGCTCAGCCCTTCTCTTGTTTCGCCTTCCCTGTTACGAGCCCTGTCGTTTGCAGGCGCGGGGAGACGGAACAAGGAGAGTTGTTAATGGACTCAGCCGAAACGCAGCCGCTCTCCCTTTGCTACCAGGCTCCGCTGCAAAGTCCTGGCGCGGCCGCCAAGCCCCTCATCTCTTGGTGCCGTGGTGCTTTGCCCTTAATGATGAGTGCAGTGCTTTTCCACCTCCTGGGGGGCTGAGAGGGTATAACCGCATCAACTGGAGAGGGGTTGGTTTTGCAGCGATAGGTTGTTAAAAACAGCCGGCATCAAAGTGTACTCTTCATCTCTGCTAGACCAAACTGCTTGTGGCGTGCTCGCTGGGAGAGGAGCGTAGATGCTTCAAGTGTTTTCCATGCCGGGAGGGGATATCCTCATGCTGTACCCAGGGAGGGGATGAGATGCTGCTAAACACATCTAGGAGGACTGATCCGGACCCCATGCTCTGGGGCGGGGGTCTGCAGCATCCCTCCAGGCAGAAAGCGATGGCACTCAGTCACGGGGAGCTGGGGAGGATGCGCTGTCCCACTCCCCCTCTCTGACACCAAACCGGTGGGGCTCGGAGGCTCTGCAACTCGTTCCTCGTGCTCCTCGGGGGGTTGCAGACCCACCGACTCATTTCACACCAGCTGCTGCCCGGCCATCAGGTTAGTAATGACTTTCCTTCTCCCTCCCGGGCTGGATTTGAATGGCTGGTCCAGAGGTGAAAGGCCCCCGTTCCCATTACCGATCCAATTTCCTGGACTTTTACCGGGTAGATAGGAATTGCCGGAGCGGAACAGCCTGATGGGCCATCGAGCCCAGTGTCTCCTCTCTGACAGCAGCTTGTGTTTGGTGTGTAATTAAAAGCCTTTGTACTATTTGACTTGTAATTTAATATCACACTGCCACATACGTGTCTCATTCAAGAAAAAATAGGCCCTGACATGTGCAAAGATGAAGACGAGCTCCCTTTCTCACATCCTGCATCCGCGGGGCCGGCTCTGCGTCCATGCTGCGCATCACTCGCTGTGCACGGGCAGGGACTCGGCGCCCTGAGCGTGTTACGTGTGAGATTCGGCACGCTAGCGGGGATGTTTCCCTTTGGCACAGGGGAAAAATCTGGGGAGAGCGGACTTTGCAGGGAGCAGTGCTGTGGCTGGTGCTGGGGGAGTTGCTCTGTGATTTATTGGGTTCTGCTGCAAACACTGAGATTAAAGGAAGTGCCTTAAATGGTCCTTAAAAGCTGGCTTTGGTAGAAGAGATGAGCCCGTATGATTACACCCTGCCTGCCTCGGCACGGGCTCGCTTGAGCCCCTCTCGGCTGACATTGCTGCCTGACTTTGCGCTGGAGCAGATAAGGAGAGTGCACGGCCCTATCCATCAGCTCTGCTGCGAGGGCAGGACGGGGAGCGGGCGGCAGTACCGCATCAAGCCACGCTCAGAGGGTTTGCTGCCACATGCGTGCCGACTCCCTTAGCTAACAGAGGAGTTGGGTTGCTCTGCCGTGCAGCGATAGCCTCCTGGGAGACAGCAATCCCTGCGCTGTGGGTAACGCGATGCTGCTCCATATGTATGTGCTCGGTGTGGTGCTTTTCCTGTAGCTTGCCCTCGTTCTGCTGACGGGCTGGTGGCCACCCGCGCCGGAGTGGCTGTCAGTGGTGGGAACTGCACATCCAAAAATGGGTACGGGGCCAAGAAGGTGCTGCTTGGGTCAGAATGAGACAAGGTGGGTGCAGAGGACTGGATGCAGAAGCCTCTGAAAGAAAGCTTTACAGGTCTCACATCACTCTGCTGTTGATCAGAGCAGGGAGAACCTCTGAAACTCAATTTTAGTGGGACTGAGTTGACGCTGAAAACCTTGCGCTGGCCATTTTGCAAGGATAAAGCTCACCTCAGCGGGAGTTGCTCGGTGAGGGTTTGCATCGGCACCAGGGCTGGCCAAGCCTGTCTCCATAGGAAGGGGTCTACTTAAGACTGATTAATTTGCCCACCTGAGTGCTGTTCCATCTAACTGACTGAACCTACAAGAAAACAAACCCAGGCTGATCAATAGAGAAATAATTTTGCAAATTGTGGGCATAAATCATTCCCGATTGGCGTGTGCTCACGTTTGTTAATGAATAAACCAAACTGCATCAATTCTCTATATTAAAATACAATTGTTTCATCTATTATTACTTTAGACAGGTGGTGTGAGGAGGGGGACAGTGGCTGCTCACCTACAGCATGTTTCTGTGCTGAGATATCATCAGGGAAGCGCTGGTTCTGCTGTGTGCATCACACAACTGGCTGCACCGTGCCTGCGGTCCGTGTGTGTCCTGGGGAGCAACTTCTTTTGGGAAGCCCTATGCCCAGCCACCCAAGTGTTGTCAGGTATTAATTAGCCTTGTTACTGTGGTGTTTCTATCTGCAAGGAGGAGATAAAGGAGCCGGGTGCCTGCGCTGGTGTTTTGCGTCACCCATCGCTCACGCTGCAGTTGCTCAGCCCCTGGGATGGGAGCCCCGTGGGCTTTTCCAGCCCGGATATCGGGTGCTGGGTACTTCAGGTGGCTGGTCCCGCTGCTCGCTTCCCTCCAGGAGATCTCCCTTCGTGGTCTGTGTGTTTTGTTGCTGTCAGAGCTGGAACAGGCCAGCCAGGCAATTGACGCCTTGCTCTGTCCTTGGGCCTTTCCCATCATCAAACAGTGGTGATTTTCTCCCTGTAAAGTGCTTTCAGGTCTGGAAGGGCTCTGATCTGCATCTGGGCATCCAAACCACTGACCTGCTTGGAGGTGAAAAGCAATTTTCTATTCCCTCAACGATAGGAAAAGGATCAGGGCTGCTTTGTGTCCTGATTTACAGCCTTTCTGGCCAGGAGGAGAGTTGCTCTGGGTCATTTGCCTCTTGCTATATGTGATAACTGCCTTTGAGAGCTGTGCGGGCGCCCTAAGTGTCTGTTTAGGGAGCCCCATCTTTTTATTGATTTTGTTTTGAGTAGTACAAATGAACAAATAACAGTGCAACAATAAAAATGGGGGGATAAATAATCTGCTATTTGGCACACTCAGCTGAACGGGGCTGAGCGAAACGCAATGCAGATGCGTGTGCCCAGAGAAGGTCAAGTTTTTAAATCTAAACTGGAGCTAAGTAAAATATTGGCTAACTAACTGGATTCCAAAGCTCATAAAATGTTGATAGTGCTGAATGTCGGCTGGAATATATCGCCTCATCTTTTAGACAGGGAGCCGGTGCTTTCCTTGATCTTCCCTCCCTGGGGAAATTCTCCTCGGGAGCAGAAGGGAGCCTGTCAAGTGGCTTGTTTTCCTTCGTGTTGGCTGGGCAGAGCTGGAAAGGTCACTTGGGTTAAGAGCAGCAGCGAAAGCTAAGCTACAAGCAGTGCTTGCAGTCGCTGTGCTTTGATTTCTTAAGCTGAGCCGTGGGCTGAGGTGGTTGCGGATGATGCCTGGGAGAAGCGCTCTGGGCTCAGACCCTGGCTGAGCATTTCCCCGCTGGTGTTGAGCGTAAGGAGAGGGGGTTTGGGTGCAGGCAGTGGGAAGGTGTGTGCATGTCTCCTTGGGTGGTCCCTGGTGTCCTTCTGCAATGCGGGAGAGCACCCTTGGAGTTCATGTCTTAGACTTTTGTCTGGCATAGACTTACCATGAGGATGGATGTTGTTCCAGATGAGATCTTCTGCTAGGTCACCTGATGACTTAATAAATCTGAGGGTTCAGGCCAAGGAAGAAACCACTTGTGCTCCCCCTTTTCCACCCGAGCAGTGCCCACCAGCCTCTGGGGAAGGGCAGGTTGGTACCCAGGGGACCCGCCGCTCACTTGGCTGCTGAAGCAGTGTTGGATGCACAGGCTTCAAACTGCAGAGCCTGCAAAGCTTCTGGCTGAGAGGCCTGTACCAAGCTGCTCCTGCAGTACAGAAAATAATAGTGCCTACCACAAAGAGGTGTTGGGGAGACAAGTCAGTTAATGTTCGTGCAATGCTTTGAAACGGGGAGGCTTTTGAAGTCGGCATTCAGTTCTTTTGCTTTTCTTTCTTCTTTGTTCCCTTCAATGCTCTGTAAGGAGTGTGGCTCAGTGGTGTGCTGGTATCAAGGTTTGATGGCCTCCTGCTCCCTGGGAGAATTACGTTCTCCCTCGATGGCTTCACTTCAAGGCAGTGTGTTCAATTGGTATTCTCTGTATGGCATTTGCTCTTGCACATAGTGCATTTTTATTCAAATAACTGTATTGATTGTTGAAAATGTAATGGAGAAAATAAATGAAAACAAATAAACACAGAAGATTTGTACTAAACTTTTTCAAGGTCTGGTTCTGAAAGTCAAGGAACCGTCTGTGTCCTCTGTAGCAGGAGTGACTGGCGATGCAGCTGGTATCTCCTTTATTAGACTTTAGTTGCAGGATGCCTATGGCAGCAAAGGGGTATAAATATGTGAATGGTTGGGGCAGGCACCTGCTTGTAAACACCAATCGCAACTGTATGTGGTCTACCCCAGCAATGAAGATGTCCTGGCACATACACCTAGCAAATGGGGTATTGCACCAGCTCAGGTCACGGGAGAGGAGATGGACTGCTGCATCTCCGTGCCAGGGAGCTTTGGATGGTCTGCTTGGCTTGGTTTGGCCAGGCTTTTACCTTGCAATAGCCTTGAAAGGTCTAGGCTTGCGTGTTGGGTCATGGCCCATCTTCTGTCATTTATTGACTTACAGGCTGGCACAACAGCTCTGCTTTTGTATTTGGTGCCAGGAGTATCATCAATAGATTGAAGCATCATACCCATCTCATACCAGTTGAAGATGATGACTCCAGCATTGAGCAGAAGTACAGCTTTAAAAATCACTCTTTCCTCCCTAGAACAGACATTTCACTGATATTTCTTGCTCCTTTGAGAGTTTTGTGGTGGGGAGAGACTCACATTTTGTGTTAGAAATATTTCCAGGCCTTGTGGTTGATTTGAAGGCAAAAGGCATCGTCTGCAACAGTTGGAAGGACTAATTTTAAACTTTTTTTTTTTTAAAACTAGCCCATTGTTAGGGGGGTGTTTAAAGGTGAGTTGCTTCAGCAATACTATATTTTTGCACCCAAAGGGTAGGACTTCCTTCCTTCTTGTTGTGGTTTAACCCCAGCCAGCAACTAAGCCCCATCGAGCTGCTCGCTCACTCATGCTCTGGTGGGATGGGGAAGAGAATTGGAAGAGTAGAAGTGAGAAAACTCATGGGTTGAGATAGAGACAGTTTAATAGGTAAAGGAAAAGCCACGCACACAAGCAAAGCAAGCCAAGGAATTCATTCACTCCTTCCCTAGCCAAAACCAGCACATTCTCCACTCCCTAATGCCTGCATTTACATCACGTTCAGGGGTCACGCTATCCAATACATCCTTGTTACCTACCACCACCTGTTCCATCCTTTGATACAATACACGGATATCATTCCCCTAGTCTATAGACCACCCCTGTGAAATGACTGTAAAATGTCCACTCAGTTCATTCAGTCCATGACTTTGGGCTCTGCCTGCTACGGTGGTCGCTCAGGGCAGGAGAGGTGGAGTCGTGTGGAGTTTCTGGGCACTGAAGCCAGCTCAGGCCGCGTCACTGCTGCGCTTGCACTGCTTCTTGTAAGGCTTGTCCGCCAGTGGTTCAGGTGGTTTCAGCTACAGTAATTCCCATAATATGCAACTCAAATCCTGGGTTACAACAGTTTAAATGTATCTCCATTACAATCTCCACCCCTGGTCCCTTTGGACCAGACCGTTGGGTTCAACGTTGGAATGAACTCCTCCCCTTGCCCCTGCTCCAGCTTGGGCTTACCCACAGACTGCAGTCCTTTAAGGTTGTACCTGTTCCAGGTAGAGCCTTACCTATGAGCCACAGTCTCTCCAGGGCCGTTACCTGCTGCAGCATAGACTTACCCACAGCCACAGTCACTTCGAGGTGTACCTTCTCTAATGTGGACTTATCCTTGGGTCACAGCTCCCTCAGAGGTACACCTGATGTGGCACAGACATAACCACAGCCGCTTCGAGATGTACCTGCTCTGGCATGGCCTTATCCACAGCTTGCTTTGGGGTGTCCTGCTCCCACATGGACTCATCCGCAGGTCACAGTCCCTTTGACTCGAGTTCACACTGGAGTTCCAGCCTGCCCGGTGCAGCAGCACAGAAGCAGCAGCGATGCCCTGGCCATCTGCCAGCCCCGGCGCTTGGCCGTTGCTGTTATCAGAGTGTTCCCAGGCCCGGCACAGTCAGATGATCGGCAGCACAGCAAACAGCGAAAGCAAAAAGCAGCCACTAATGAGCACTAGACTCTAATATACAGTAAGGCAAGCAAACCCCATGGCATGAGCAGGAGCCAGCCCATTAATAGTGCTGTTGAGCTAACAGCTATAAATTCGATCTAGCACATTCCCATCAAATATGTTGTTATCTCGAACCCTCTGTGCCCCACGTTGGGTGCCGAAAAGGACTGTCGTGGTTTAACCCCAGCCGGCAACTCAGCCCCACAGAGCTGCTCACTCATTCCTGCCCCGGTGGGATGGGGGAAGGAATCAGAAGGGTAAAAGTGAGAAAACTTGGGGGTTGAGATAAAGACAGCTTAGTAGGTAAAGCAAAAGCCATAAGGAATTAATCACTCCTTCCCACGGGCAGGCAGGGGCTCAGCCATCTCCAGGAAAGCTGGCCTCCATCACCTGTAATGGTGACTTGGGAAGGCAAACGCCATCACTCTAAATGTCCGTCCCTTCCTTCCTTCCTTCCTTCCCCAGCTTTATATACTGAGCATGATGCCATATGGTGTGGGACATCCCCTGGGTCAGTTGGGGTCACTGTACCGACTGTGCCCCCTCCCAACCCACTCGCTGGTGGGGTGAGAAGCAGAAAAGGCCTTGGCTCTGCGTAGGCACTGCTCAGCAGTAACAAAACATCCCTGGGTTATCAACACTGTTTTTAGCACAAATCCCATCCGCAGCCCCACACTAGCTACTATAGAGAAAATTAATTCTATCCCAGCTGAGACCAGCACACCTGTTTATATTGGACTGAACATTTTTAGGTTAAAAAAAGCAACCAAAGAAACAAAAGTGTAGTATCTACCTGAAAGCACCAGCTGGGTTCAGGGATGCCCTTTCCCAGCTTTTGGTGCAGAAAGGCTGCCGGGGTGCAGCGTTGGGTCAGCACAGCCAGCGAGGAGCAAATGCTCCAAAATCACACTCCAACCCTTCCTCTAACCTGTTCCTATCCATGGGGGACCATTCTCTTCCCCCATCAGATGGTCTTCAGATGGTCTAGGTGGGCTTTTTACCAGGGTCTTGTGCATGGCTTCTGCAAGGGTTTGCATGGCAGCATGCGAATGATGGAGTGTGCTGGGGGAGCCGGCTGGTTCCAGCCTGACAAGATAATGAACTGCCAATAAAGCTTGGGAGAAAGGGAAATCCATGATAAATCCACCTCTCATGCGCTGTGGAGGAGATGGATAAACTCCCTCTCTCCTCCTGACAGTGGGATTTTTCTCTCTCGTGCCCGCTGCAAGAGGCACGGCGAGGATGCTGCTCCCGCCGCTGCCCCTCGCTGCCCTCCTCCGGCGCGGACAGACAGACGGACAGACACGCTGGGGTATGTGCATCATCACACTGTGTTGCATCGTGTTCTCCTGGAGGGCTGTGCGTGGTTAGGGACAACAGAGCCGTCCCCCGGCAGTGCCGTGTCCCTTCGTAGGGCTGTGTCTCCCTTCGGCGTTGCTAAGGGACCGTCAAACCCTTGTGCTCGATGGGGGACAAGTCATTATGAGGCTTTTGGGCTCCTGTTCCCCTCCTTTGGAGTGTGTGTGCGTGGTCCTTCCCCCTCTCCCCTCACTGCGCAGTGGCTGAAGCTGCTTCCCCAGCTGGATCCCATCAGGTCTAAATGAAATCCCTGCTCCCAAATCCAGATCCTGCTGTTCCCGTTTCTTCTACTGCTCTCTTCGTGGAGATGTGATGTAGTCTTAAATTTTCTCTGAAATCAGTGAAATGCATGTGCTGGTGAGATAAACTGGGGTCAGTTGGAACGTTTGGAGGTGGAGAGCTGGGCGATTTTGGGTGCGGGTCGCTCACTGCATGGGCTGTGCTGGCAGTGCATTAGCAGAGAAGCAGGGCAGGACATGAGGTGCATCAGAAAAGCAATTTAGCGCGTGGGCCACAGACTGGAATAACGAGGGCGGTGGCAGGTCAGCGTTGGGGTGCGTCGCTGGAGCTGAGCAGCCCCCAGAATAGTGCCATTAGGGGTGTCCTGAAAGCGTGACGGAGCCGTGCCGCCTGCCCGGGCGGGGGTCAGGCCAGCTCTCAGCTTTTCCTGGCGTCGCCCAGCGGCTCAGAAGAGGTTGGCCTTTTATTTTCATTGTACTCATTCTCCCAACTCTTTTTTCCATGTCTGATTAATAAATCATGAAGTTTGCCCAAGACTGCCTCCGTCCCCACCCAAATACAAACATTCCCCATCACTGCCACCTTGCAACTAGCAAAGCTGCTCCCTCTGACAATCAATTACCCTCCGGAGATGAAATTATTGTTTAATAGCTTTTGGAACAGGCTCCTGCTCTGACATTCTTCACAATCAATAATGCATCAGCAGGGACAAAAGAAATTACCTGCCTCCTGCTAAGTGAAAGAGTCCATTTGTATTCTGCACGGCCCCTTCACGCCCACTGAGCCGGCAGCCACGGGTGGATCGCGCCGACGGCACGGAGGGCGGCCGCCTCCCGGCTGAGCTCCAGCAAAGTTTGCTAAAACTTCATCGTCGGCGCTCTTATTAGCAGGGCTGGGTGTGAGAGCCAGGATTAGGTGATGGGGGATGCCTAGGGATGGGGTGCAGGTGAGGGTATGGTTTGGGACAGGCTTTCCGTAAGATAAGTTTTAGATTTAGGTTGTGCCTTGCTGAAAATACAGCTGGGGTGGAAAGCCTCGCTGCTGGACTGATGAGGGCATCCATGGTGTGGAGTTAATGCATCGGGGCAGGGTGAGGGGTGGGTGCTGGGAGGGCAGGGCTCTGGAGGCACTGGGAGGGCTGGAGGGAGAGAGAGGACCGTGGCGGGGGAACCGAGGAGGTGGTAGGTATCCCCGAGCAGCGGTATTAATCCTGGCCAAGGTTGCCTTGCAGGCATCCTCTCCCTGTGGGGATCGCTGCTCACCATGGTGGTAGTTTGGTCCTTAACTCCAATACAGCAGGAAGCTGCTTTGGTCTTTGCTCAAAGCTAAGAGGGCAAAGCGTCCTCCGAGGGTTAGCTCTGATCTATCTAACTCATCTCCTGAGATGTGGTATGATATCAGTGTGTCCCTGCAAAGGGATCGGCGTGATCGATGCATCTGCAATGTGAGCAGTGTGTCTCTTAATGTGTCTGCAACACGGTGTGTCTGCAGCCGGGCCTCCGGGTTATTCAAGGTCCTCGGTGGGGGGGACCGCGGGGTCCAGCGTGTGTTGCCGCAGCATTAGGGAGCCGTGCTGCATCCCAGCAATCCCAAACCAGTTGTTACAGCAAGCTGGGTGTCTGCAGAGAAAGTTTTGCTTTCTCTGCATATAAATCTTCAGATAAAAAGCAGAAATACTCAATAGACAGAGGATGGTCCTGGTGCTGCTTCCCTTAACGTGACTTTCAAGGTACCAGGTCTCCAGCAGCATCAGTCTCCCAGCGTATGCCCTGGCCTGTGCCCCCAAGGATCTCACAGTGATTAGGTAGCATTATTTCATTTTAAGTGGCTGTCCCAATTAGGGATGAAGTGGCCAGCCTCATCAGCTCAGCGCCTTGAACACCGCTTGCGTTAGAGCCACTTGATTGCTATTGTTTGTTTTCCCCCCTCAGCTGCTGCTTTACCCTAAGCATAACCGTGGGAGCCAGGATCGAGTGTGCCGGGCAGGCTGCCAAGGGTCCCGCTGCCCGCGGTGCTCTGAGCGAGGTGAGTCCCTGCTATGGGATTCTGGAGCGGGGAAAAAGCCCCCAGTTCCCCCACTGTTTCTTCTATTGCTTGAAAAAGAACATCTTTTATAGGGAGCCTGTTTCCACAAAGAGTTTGAGGATTTGGCAGCCTCTAGGGCTTCCCAGGACACAATCTGGCTCCCACTGGGAGACGGTGTATGATCAAAAGCACTTAAATTCTCAATTTCCCCTGCCAGGCACTGGTGTTGGCTCATAGTGGGGCTCTTTGCTGCTGGTTTCAGCACACGGGCACCTTTTCTTGCGTATATTGTATAAGGTATAAGCCCTGAAGAGATCCGGGATCCCTCTTGGGGCCGGCACTCTTTAATCTCTTTGTAAATGACTCGGATGCAGGACTGGAAGGAATACTAATTAAGTTTGCTGATGACACAAAATTGGGAGGAGCTGGTGACACTCCCGAGGGCAGCGAGACCCTGCAGGGGGATCTGGGCAGGCCGCAGAGCTGGGCAGTCACCAACCATACGGAGTTTAACAAGGGCAAGCACTGGGTTTTGCCCCTGGGGTGCGGCCGCCCTGGCTGTACAGACAGACGGGGGCACAAGGGGCTGGGGAGCACCTCTGCAGGGACCTGGGGGCTCTGGCCGATGGCAAGTTGAACAGGAGCCCCCAGCGTGCCCTGGCAGCCCAGAGGGCCAGCCGTGCCCTGGGGGGGCATCGAGCCCTGCATCGCAGCCAGGCGAGGGAGGGGATTGTCCCGCTCTGCCCCGCGCTGGGGCGGCCTCACCCCGAGTGCTGTGGGCAGCGTTGGGCGCCGCAGGACATGGAGGGTATAAAGCTACTGGAGAGTGTCCCGAGGGGGCCGCGGAGCTGGGGAAGGGTTTAGAGGGGAAATCGTACGAGGAGCGGCTGGAGTCCCTGGGTTTGTTCAGCTGGAGCAGAGGAGGCTGAGGGCAGCCCTCATGGCGCTCTGCAGCTCCCTCCCGAGGGGAGGAGGAGGGGCAGGGCTGGTCTCTGCTCTCTGGTGCCCAACGCCAGGGCCCGAGGGAATGGCAGGGAGATGTGCCAGGGGAGGGTGAGGCTGGGCATTAGGAGAAGGTCCTTCCCCCAGAGGGTGGTGGGGCCCTGGCACAGGCTCCCCAGGGAGGCATCACGGCACCAGCCCCGCGATATTCCAGAAGCACTTGGCCAAGGCCCTCAGAGACACGGTGTGAATTTGGGGTGTCCTGTGCAGGGACGGGAGCTGGGCTCGATGGTCCCTGTGGGTCCCTCCCAGCTCAGGGCATTCTGTGATTCTAAGAGCATCTTGTGCAACATCAGTGCTGCATGGTCCTGAGTAACACCACGCTTCTGCACGGGGAGGATTGCGCAGCAAACTGGGGTTTTTTGGGGGACCCTGAATGGGCTCCTTGCTGGAGGTGGGTTGAGCAAAGGGGTTCGCCTCCCCATTCAGCTCCAAATGCGTTGCTTCGAGGGGTATCTCGTGGTTTTGGGGCTTGCTGGCGATCAGTCGTTGCTCTGTGATTCCTGGGTGGCAGCAGGGGGATGTCGAGCGAGGAGTGAGCAAACACCAAGGCTGGAAAAGGGGACAGAAGGTAACGAGAGAGGCAAACGGCGTTCACACTGGCACCGTGTTTAGCTGTAATCTAACATGACTTTCCCCTCTGTTGGCAAAGGGGCGCACATGATGTTAACATTCATTATCATGTCATATTCGATTGACTGCCAGAACGCATTACGCTTTCTCCCGTAACGCGTTGAACGCTGACAAAACCCATTCGCTCTCTCCGCAAAGGTCTGCGCCTCTGAATCGTCGCAGCGTGCCGGGAAGGTGGAAGGCCATCGATACAAACGTAATGAGTGTCGTTCCTGGGCGGAGGGCTCCCCCCCGCCGCCACTTGCGGCGGGAGTTCCCGCTCGGTTGGGATGCAGCTGTGCGAGACGGCTCCTTTGCAAAAATAAATGCATAAAAATAATAATAAAAATAATGAAAAGATAGGGTGCTGCAGGAGAGAGAACGCTCTGGGTGTGTGCGTGCGTGAGTGTGCTACCGGACTATGATTAGCGTGGAGCAAGGCGGGAGGGTGATGCGGCAGTTTGACTCCTGAGGCTCGGGAATGGGGGATGTCGACTGCTGCCCTGCTGTGAAATCCTGCCTGCAATCCGGGAGGAGACCCTGCGTTTCGGAGCAAGCTCCACTCAGGGTTTAGCCCCTGGGTTATCACCTCTGTGCCCCAAGGGGGGAGCAGGCGCTTGCAAAGGGAAGCAAAACCCCGTTTGCTCCCTGTGCAATAGCCGCTAGGGAGCAAAACTCCTTTTCTTCCCCTGGGTCAAATTTAAACCCGGCAAAGGGGAGCACACCCCTGGAGTTTGCTGCGCAAATGTTATCACCAGGTGCCTTATGCGGATATACACATATATGCTTCCACAGCATGCGAGTACCTAGCGGCGACTCCTGCACCTTGCCTGCCTATACTTCTCCCTCCGGTTGTTCCTTCCACCCGTGGCACCTACGGGCTCGGGTTTGGTCTCCAGATGGTCCGTGCAGCAGATATGCAGAAAGCCAAAAACCTCCAGAATCCCCTCTGGTGTTCCCCCCAGTGCAGCCCGATAAAATAACCACCTTTGCCCTGTTTTCTCCCAGGCTGAGGTTTCTACAACTCTACAAACTTTGTCCAAACTCGCTATTGATTGACTCGGTGATTAAGCTGTTGAATCAGCGCTGCCATATTTGTAGTGTCTAACTGTCATTTTTCTCCCAAGATCTTAAATGGATTTTTAACTGTCAGCTATATCCTGCATATTTGCTCCTAATAATCAATATTGATTTTCTCGTAATACCATCCATCTAGATGCCATGCCTTATTTGCTGTAAGATTAGAATCTCGATGAGCTTATAAAATAAAGCACATATTTTCCTCATGCGTCTGCACATGTGCATATGCAGAAATACCATGTTAAGATAATTACCTTGCTCTGCTGGTAAAAAAATTGAGTCATGCCCTGCAGTTGCCAAAAAATTATCCATCTCTGGGCACTTTGCTCTTGCTTTAAGGTGACTTGTCATTAACATGGGGGGAGAGAGACCTTGGCCTGGGGATGCTGCTGCCCGTAGGCAGGGAGCTGGTCAGGGATGCAAGTCCTGGCTGCTGTCGTTGTGGTCTTCTTGTGTGTGTGATCCCGTCCGGGGAAGATGTTGGCTGTTAGACTGCAAGTCCAGGCTTTTAAAATAAGGATTTTCTTCTGTGAAGGGACTAGTTGGCATAATGATCGTCTCTGATATTGAAGCCTGCTGGAAGTTAGTGTTTCTAAGTGGTTTTTTGGGTATTTTTTTTTCCTGCAGCGGGCACTGGTGTGGTGTTAGAAGCCATGAAACTGGGTTTACTGGTTGTGCTTAATCCCCCGGTGCCTTGGGGCAGGCCAAGAATGAAACTCTTCTGCTAAGCAATGAATACAAGACAGTAACGCTATCCCAAATATGTGGGTACTATGTTCTGCATGGCATTACCTGCCTAAGCAATACATGACGTTCTTATGTTGGGTGGGGTTTTTGGGGTGGGTTTTTTGAGGCTTATCAGTGATTTCAGTCAGAGTATGGTAGGATTTGACTGGAGATAAGGTCCCGTTTCCCAAGCAGAAAAATATTTTCTATAAGGAGATGCAACAGAGATAATGTTAAAACAAAAGGTGATCGAACATGACTAAAAATGTGCCTAGGTAAATACAGGGTTTTACCCAAACTGGTGGAAGAAAAAAGTCGATTTTTCCCATTTTTGACAGAGGACTGCCAGATAAGATGCTTCAAATCGGCTTATTGAATTATAAAACACCGACATTTCGAAGCAGAACGCTTGGCTTTGAAGTGAAATGCTGAGATTTTTCATTCTGACATTTCCCAATTTATATTTTTGGTAACTTTCTGCACACCTGGTAAAAGTGAGATTGGGGGAAAAAGAAAATGCAAGGCATTAAAAAAAACCTCCTGAATCACTGAACGGGTAAAAATGCCGTTCTCTAGATAATTCACATTAAAACCAAGCTGTTTGGTTTCTGCTTCATCTCTCCATCACTGTTCATAATTGTGTCTCAAAGTACCTACAGGCCTAATCTTTTTTTACCAAGTGTGGCAAAGATCACGTTGACTTTTGCATCTCTGATCCATCGGAGGGACTTTAACAAACATGAAGATTTTTCTCTTCTTTTCACTCAAAACTTCCTGATTATTAAAATTAACTCCCCGGGCGGGGAGGGAAGGGGGAAATCTCTTTTGCTTTGTGATGGTTTCATATTCTCTTTTTTGGTGGTATAAAAATATTGTCTCCTTTTGGGTTTGCTGCGAGGGGGATTTCTGAGAGAAAACTTGATTAATACTCTCTATTCCACACAATTCGGTTCGGAGTTAAGCAGGATAATAAAGTTGTTGCTCTTGCCAGAAATAGCTGTTGCAGTAGAGACAGAATTGAATTGCTTTGGTTCATGTTGGATTTTTCTAGTTTCCTGACGTTCATCTGGGATGGAGGGAGCAGAGCACAAAATGGGGTCACCACAGAGCCTGGGAAGTATTTGAGGGAGGAAAACAGATTGGAGATCTCTCTGATTCCTTCAAGCAGTCCATTTGTGTGTGCTGGTTTCAAAAGCTCTTCCGGCAGAGGATGTGCAGCTGTTTCCCATAGGGCACGTTTGGACTCAGTCTTTCCCTGATGCTCGCTCCTCATCACCCCCTCTATGGGCTCTTGGCCATGGGATGGGATTTGTCTCCCCCATTTTTGCTACAGCGGTGCTTTCTGCAGCAACCCAAAGAGGGGAATGGGCATGGAGAGAAGGCTCAGGGTTGTAATATGCACCAAAATGTACCTTAAAAAAAAAAAAGAGAAGAATAGCTAAAGCTAAGGAGAGAAGGAAAATTCAACATCAAAAGAAATGAAAATGCAGTGACAGACAAAGTGAAGTTCTGCTTCTCAAGCGTCTTTTGTGGTGCGCTCTGCACATCCCACTTGGATTTTCTCTTGGTTTTGGGGGCTGGAGGAAGGGGGAGAAAGCTGCAGCTGAGCAAAGCTGTGCCAAGGATGCTTCGTATGGTAATAACCCCTCCTGAGAGTCCCTGAGCGCCGTGCACATGAAAGCCCTGCCCCTGGCACTGCTGATTATACAGCTTCTAATTGTCTCCCATGTCTGCTCACAACATAAATACTGGAGAAGAGAGAAACCTAGATGCTGTTTGCTGCGCTGGCCAAGCCAGCCAAGCTCCTAAAACAACCCCCATAGCATTTGGGAAGGAAGAGTCGGGTACGAGCGAGGCACGGGTCCTTCCCACGTGGGGGTGGGTGCGTGGGCTGAGCACAGCTCTGGGCTATCGGCGGTGATGCTGAAGATCTCCCTGGCTCGGTGCCTGCGGGGAGAGGGACGCGTGTTTGGGTTAGTTTTGGGTAAAGCTTCAGCTTAGCCACATGTGCTCAATAAAGCTTTTAGTTCAATACCTCCTTAATGCTAAGCCTCAGTGTATTAACTCAAGACTTCCCTGCAATCGGGGCATAAACATACACAAGCTCTTACCGCAAAGGAAATATTGGATATTTCCTCAATATAAGATAAAAGTGGGAGATATCTTCTCTTCTTCTGCCTATTGTCACACAGTCAAAGTGCCCATTTCTCCGACCTTTTTTGGTCCCAGGAGGACCAGCATCGTCCCGGGGGTGATGAGGAGGGGGGATATCCCTGTTGCTGCGTTGCCCTCCCTTGCTCTCAGGGTCCGTTTGCAAAAGCCTAGCCAGACGCTCAGCTCCGCATGACAAATATTTCAGGCGAGTGTTGTTCTCGCGTCCTGTGCGTTTGCAAAGGAGCAATTCATCAGAGCGATTTTTATCCTCATTAAGGCAAATTAAGCCCACAAAGCTGGCAACAGAAGGGGAGAGAGGAAAAAAAAAAAAAAAGGTAAAAAAAATTGGTGTTCATGAAATATTTATTAAAAACAGTCATTGTAATAAATATTTGAAACCTGGTTATTAATGTTAAATCATATCATTGACAAGTGCGTGTTTCACATCGTCTGTTCTGCTAATTGGGTGCAGGGGTCGGCAGACCCATCGCACCGCGGGGTCAGCCGGCGCTGGGCGCCTGGTGCCGATGGCGATGCTTTGCTTTCAGAGGGTGAGGGCGAAGCCTAAAAGGCAGTAGATGATAGAAATAAGTGGAAGGAGAGCGAGCCCAAGGGCTTGCTGCAAGTGGTGTGGCTCCTCCGCACCCGTTTCCCCCGCGCGCGCCCCGATCGTAACCCAAACGCCTCCGCCTGAGAGCTGATGATTATTTTCCAATACGGTGTGAGAACCTTGGTTCACCAACGGGGCGAGATAATTATCGCGAGGAGGCGTAAAATAAGGGCTTGTGCTATAAACCGCCCGTCTCTACGCGATGCAAAACAAGAAAATAAATCTCCAAACTGGGATAATAACACAGGCAGTAAAATCAATATTGATTATTAGAAGAGGGGGCAGGAGGCAGTAAAACTCGCTGTGGGGAAAAGGTAAGATTATTGTGGATAGCCGCTGTTGAATTGATGAACTGCGTGGGGGGACGAGGGCTTTTCCTGGGGGACGCGCCTGCGGTTTGGCTCTTTATTGGGACCTTTGTCTTGATGCGCGAGTCTGTAAAGGATGATGGGGTAGAGGAAGGGGCTGTGTTTGACCTGGGAGGCTCACAGTGGGTCTGGGATGACTCCTCCTGTACCGTGGGATGTGCCAGCCCTCAGATGGGGCTGGCAGCAGCCAGGTGAGACTTTTCAGAGGGAGCCCTGCAGAGGGGAAGCCCAAACGTTTGGCTATTTTGCATCTTTTTCCCCAAGCTGTCGATGTCTGGGAAAAAATAATTTAAAAAAACACATAAAAGTGTCAATTATTAACAGAAGCAGTCTTTGGTTCAGCTGACCTTTTGTTTGAAACATCCTTTATATTTATTAGAAAACTGAAAAGCAATAAAAGCTTGAAATGGAAGCGAAACGCTTCGTTAAATCACAAACCTGATTCCCATCTTTCTCCCCTTTCTTGCAATAGCTGCTGGAGTTCGAGGTGCCTCGTAGTTGGCGCTCATGGATGTGAATGCGCTGCCTCGAACGGGTAGGGTAGAGGCATGGACATCCTTTGCTTTTCTTGCATACCTACCCCTGCCTTACTGTAGGGCCTTTGGCAAGAAATGCCTCTCTCTGCCTCAGTTTCCCTGCCTTGGAGGTGGTTATTTAATGCATAATTATTCAGGGATTGGTGGTAATTACTTAATGCAGAGACTAGTGGGACCATAAAGCATGCCAAGCAGCCGGACAGGCACCCAGGAGCCGCAGGTGCGGAGCTCCTGGCTCCACATCAGCCTGATCCTGCTCATCCTTTGCAGATACCGGGTTGGGGAAGGAGGATCCTGCTGCCGTTTTGGCTCAGCTCAGCCTCCTCCCAGCGCAGGTGGACCCGCGGTGGCTCTGCTCCATCCAGTCCCCTTTGCAAAACACATTTTATTCATGCCAGCCCTCCAATCTGAGTGGTAGCAGTTATTTTTTTAAAAATATTTGAAGCGAGCAAATAAATAAATGGTAATTTAGTCATGGACCCAACCCAGCCTCCCATAAAAGCTGATGTAGACCAGATTTACAGCACCGTGCTGAGATGCTTTTATGTGAAACAGAGCTTCAGAGGGGAAGCCATCTATCAGGCAAGGAGCTGGAGTGAATGAGATTTAAAAGGCAGCTTCCTTTTGTTCCCTAATAGGTTGGACACTTCGGTGTGAAAGTGGGGGAGGCGGGAAGGGGAAAATCAGGAGGTGTTAGGAGTGACATTTATAACGGCAACACTGCGCACCTATTTTGATAATAGGCTTTAAACATTTAAGAAGGTGAATCCTCTTATTTCCTGTGTTTATTTTCTCCATTGCTGTAAATTTATCAGTCAGGGTCGACTCTGCTGCAAGCTGTGAGGAACCTGATGCCAAATGAAAGACCCTGGATCCTCGTTAGTGCAGGGCACCTGTAATTTCCCAGGTTGCAAATCTCCTGTGTTAATTTGAGTTTCCTTTTTTAAACTTAGCGATCACTGCCGAGTGGCCATGGGCAGCTTTCCTCCTCTCCCGCACCTCTGCTCTCCTCTGGGTACTTGGCTGGGGCTAGGAGGCGAGATCCCTTGGCTCAGTGCATCTGGCACCAGCACCTTGCAGGACTGATGCTCTCATCATCTCTATATCTGGAGGCAGGGGCTGGCCGGTGGCCACCTCCTCACCTCTTGGGTAGCCAACCTTGGGCTGAAATCCCTGTGCTGGTGAGCCGAGGCTGGGCTAGACATCCCCCCAACCTCCAAATTTACCAGTAAAGCCCCTTCTCCTGCCTTTTAGCTGGGAATCAGGGAGCTATAGTGTCATTTTCCTCAAAACTAATTTTCCCCTGGGAAAACCAGGCCGTTGCCCTGCCTCATTTTTGGGCTGAGGTTGGGGCAACACTCGTCCCCCCGTTCCTGAAGCCGCTGCTGCTCCCTTCCACACGTGCAAAGGTGATTTGCAATGTCATTTGCACTTGCTACAGGCTTTTTCCTCTGGAGGAGTACAGGCCAGTAATTCCAGTCTGCCAAAGAGAGGGGGAAAAAAAAAATCATTAGCTTTAATCTTTGTGAAGGGAAGAGCAGGTGAGGGAACAAAGAAATGGGGAAAGCAGAAAAAGAAAAGGGTGGACGAGAGGGTGTGGAAGGAAGGTTGGTGCGTGGAGAGATCAGATGGGAGAGACGGCTTTCAAGGGCATAGACTTGAGGAAGAGGACAAAGGGCTGAAGGCAGGGGCTGACGGTGTGCGGGGAGGCAGAGCACCAAGCGGGAGCCCCCCGGGACCTCTCGTTTTGGGGGATCCCAGTGCCACCCACATGGGCGCCACCTCCCCACCGGGTCCAACCCTGGCTCTTGCTGCCCTGTCTGCGCGCACAGGTCCGTCCTTTGCTGCGGCACGTCCCCTCCTGGGTGGCACAGCATCCCCCCCTCTCCTCGCCCCTGGGCAGCCCTTGGTCCATGCTTCCGCTGGCTCCTTCCCAGCGCCAACAGGATCCAAACGCAGCGGTCACGAGCATCGCTGGTGACTCAGACAGACCTGTTATAAAGCTGTCCGTAGGCTGTAATTCTCTAAAAAGCCTGGGCTCAAGCTGGGGCTATTTATCTCTCATCCCCTGGTAGAGCCAGAGGTTGGGGAGGGAAAAAAAGGAGCGGGCGTTGCGGGAAGCTGGGGTCCTACAGAAATTGGAGGCTGCGGCTGTGGCTGATGGGATTTTGTGCTTTTCCCAGCAGCGATACGCCGCGAACAGAGCATCTTGCTTTGCTGTCAGCCCTTGGGATGGTCCGAGCAGAGCTGGGTCCCTCTGGTCCCTCCCTCCACAGACCTGGTGTTCAAGCGAAAACAAAGCCTGCTTAAACATGAGCATCGTTCCCGTGTGCCCCTCCCCAGGGAAGGGACGGGAAAACCAACCTTTCTATCGGCTGTCACGTAACATCTAAGGCACGGCCGGAAGGCGCTCGGGTGCTTCTGCGATAAGCATGTTACAAGGGACTCTATTAAGGGGAAGGCGTACAAGATCAGCTGGGAAAATAAGTTGTCCCTACAATGCAATATCCAGGTGATTCAGATTGACACAAATCAGCCCCCCTGAATGAGAAAACAGTTTCTAAAAAAGACAAAAGGCTTTTTGGTTTAGATTCGAAATGACTCCGCAGCGCAGGTGGCTGGTTTCTCCATGCTGGCTAACAGGTAAGAAGAGAAAACAAGAAGGTGGTGGAAATGCAATGTTTCGGGGTGATCAGAGGCTATTCCCCGCTGCCCTTCGGTTTCCCCTTTCTCTCCACTTCGCCATAGGCCAGAAAATATTGTTTTTGCAGGAGGACTGGAAGGGTTGTCTGGTTCGGGACATCTCTGCCCTGAGACCAGGGTCTCTGACGGGGAAGCAATTCCCCATTCAGCCCAGAGGAGCGACGTCTGGAGCAAGCGCTGGCTGAACGTTTATAGGATATGATTTCAACTATTATTATAACTATCCTGTATTGCATCGTCTAATAAAGACATCAATTTAAACCTCTTACAAGTGGCAATTACCTAATAAAATGCAGTAAGGATCTTCCAACTTGGCAGTAAAATTAGCATTACTGGGTTTTAATTAATAGCCCAAGCTTGAATGGCTCTTCTATGTCCGACGCAAGAGGAATGGCTGCATGATCGTGCATGCAGACAGGACAAGATTAGGAAAAAGAAGGTGATTAGCCCCGGAAGGGATCCGTGCCCAAGAGACAGATGGGTGCTGGAGGCGTTGAGCGGCGGAGGGGACGTGTGGGGTCCAGTTTGCGGTACTGGAGCGAGCGGTGGGAGTGCTGTGCTCTCTCTGTGGGTCATTTGCTCCTGATGCCGCTTCACCGCGGATCAAGCAGCAACGCCGTTGGCATCGCAGCCCTGTCACACGAGAAATCCATGCGAGAGCCCAAAAGCTCCTTGCAACTGAGCCAGCGGCTTAGGGCTCTTTGCAAAACACTTGTTTGAAGAGCCTCAGGGCTTTACCATCACCCCTTCTCCCCCGCCAAGGCTGACATTGTGCTCTTCCACTTATTTTCCCCAGATTTGCCCACTATCGCGCAGCTCTCATCCGGGCTGGATGCCAGCAGGGTCCCTTCCCTGCCGGAGCAGAGCTCAGCCGCAGCGGCGACGCTGCCTCCGGGGAGCTGGGTGAGATCTCCCGTGCCGTCACAGCGGCACGCACAGACAATATTTGATCCAGTGTAAAACGGGCTGCTACAAAGTCAACCTGTCAAAACCCACTGAACAAATTTGAAATGGCAGGGTGACTTTATACCTCGCCGGCGCTTTGTATCGTGTAACTGCAGGATTTTTGATGTGGTACAAGAAGCCCTAGAGCTAGGCTGACTTGCGCTGTTAAACCCCGGTCCTCCCTGTCCTTTTTCCTCGCTCCCCATCCCGTTTTCCCCTGCAAATTAGTAGCTCGTGGCTAGCCGGCAAGCTGCCTGGTGGAAGCAAATGGCAGGGGGGACGCTGCGCTGATGGAAGGAAGGACCCCCAGTGCGTTTCTCAGGAGGGTGGCTCCATCAGATGGAGAAATCGCAACGCTCTGGCAAGATTGCTTTTCTGGGGTGGGAGGAGAGAGAGCGCGCAATCTGCCTGCAAATGTGCATGTTAGAGAAGGGAAAATCAAACTGCTGTGTTTAGCAAAGCCAATTTCCTTTCGGACCGGGAGGCGGCAGGGCGAGGGAATCGGTAGCTCGGATTGGTGCTTTCTGAGCTAATTGTATTGACAAAATAATGAAAGTATTTGTATGCACTTGCTCTTGTTGTATATAAATAATAGCAAATAGAAATCCACACTTTTTTTTTTTTTTTGGGGTATTGCTATTCTCAGGCAATTTGGAGCTGGGAAATGCTGGGAATTCACTGTGCTGGCGGGTCAGCAGGAGACTTCATCTCCCACCGTACTCCTGCCCTCGCTGCCCAGGGACGAGCAGGGGGCCGGAGGGATGGGGTTTAGTCCCACCTGTGCCACCGACACGCCTCGTGGCCCCGCAAAACTCCCAC
Organism: Phalacrocorax aristotelis; assembly: GCF_949628215.1. NCBI lineage: Eukaryota > Metazoa > Chordata > Aves > Suliformes > Phalacrocoracidae > Phalacrocorax > Phalacrocorax aristotelis. The sequence continues at coordinate 6,023,555 of NC_134297.1, read as the reverse complement.
GCCATCTGTTGTCTCCCCCGATGCCCCTTAATTTAAAGGGTGGCTTTTGATTAAGGAGCACGAGCTGGGTGGATGCATTGGCTCTGAGGCAGAGCCCTGGCGCGGCGGCGAGCGGCTTCCCAAGCCCTCGGGATCTGTGCAAGCGCAGGGCTGGTTTCTAGCAGAGCTGAACGAAATGCCATCCCGAAACACATGGTTCCCATACCCACAGCAGCTGCGCGCCTTCCCTCTGTCAGAAAACCTGGCCGCTTCTGCTGAGTGTGTACTCCACTGTGATTGGGGTTTTTTTTTGGGGGGTGGTGTATTTTTTCTCTCTTTTTTCTTTTTTTTCAGCAAATCTGCTCCTTTAGCCCATTTCTAGTGCAGCGTGGGAATCCCTTCCCTTCGGCTTCCCCTGTTTTGTAGGGTGGTTCATAACACGCTTGTGTGGGAGCGTGATGATGGAGAGCGGTGCTGCGTGAAGAGTAATTGCTCATTGTGCTTGCTGATCCCAGATCTGGGATCGAGCTGCCAATATTCAGGCAGTTTGGAGGCGGGGATGGATCCTGCATCTATTTGTGGTCGGTTCGGGGCTGCTCATTGCTTGCAATGTGGTAACATATGGAGCTGCAGGTGTAGCTCTGTGGGGCAGAGCCTGGCATCTTCTGCTCGTTCAGGGTTGCGGAGCCCAGACCTGAGACTTCTGGGTGCTGTTGCAGGATGAGACAAGGGATCTGCTCCAGGAAAGCCTTGCAGCCGCTTGAACGAGGGGGTTACTGCGAGTGTCTCTGCTTTGCTGATAGAGGGATGGAGAAGAGGAGCCAAATGACCTGTGCTACTGCTTTCCAGACACCTTTTCAGTCTTTTTTGCAAGTCCTTGGCTCCTTCATCCTCTGCCAGTGCTATGCAGGAGGGAGCCCTGCTGCTGCGAACAGCCCTTTCAGTATTTCCAGCCACCCTCACTGCCCAGCTTATCCAGGGCAGCGCTGGCAGAGGAGGGACCGATAACTTTGGAGACAGTAAAGAGAAGCCAGGAGCCCTTCATAAAGTGTCACTGATGTGGAAATACAGGATCAAATGAGTAGCAATTCGTGTGTCACCGCATGACAGAACAAAACCCTCTACCGAGGAATTAAAGCCATAAATATCCTACAGGGCCTCTTCCTGCTAACATGTTCCTGACATCTGGAGTGGCAGCCCACTGGAACCTATCTGCTGTCAAAGAGCTGTTGCAATTAAGTCATGAATGCAGAGGGGAGAAGGGGGAAAACAATTTTTTAAATGACTTGGCAGGTGATGGAAAACCAAAATACCCTTTTCCATTAACTCGAGCAAATTTACCTTAAAAGGAACTGGGTTAGAGACTAAGTAAGTTAATTGCTGGAGTCATTCAGTCAGTTTTCGGTCTCCTTGGGGCCAGCGCGGGAGCGATGGAGGGTCTATGGTTGGGTTCCCACCTAGGTCTATGCTGCTGCAATATTTAACACTTTCTCAGGCTTCTGTGCTCCACCGTGGCTTGATGGGCACACAGCGGTGTGGAAATGCAGCCGTGGCCAGCCATGGGGAGGGAGGTGAGGGTTTTAGTGAGGGTCTGCTGGGGTTTGCTGTGCCAGGCAGGAGCTCTTGGGGTTCTGGTTGTGGGCGGTACTGCCTGCTGCTCCCATCGTGTGGCAAAGGATGGGGAGGGACTAAGGAGATCTGCTGGGTCTGTATGATGTTGGCTGGGACTAGAGAGGAAAAGGGTATCGGGGTGGTGACCTGTGGTGCAATTAGCTTGAGTCGTGCCCTTAGGAAGCTGGAGGAGCATGTCCCTGCATCCCGGGCTCTCCAGGAGCCTGGTGGGTGCAAACAGCCAAGGCCCAGGGATCCCCCTCTGGGTGAGCATTGCCCCCGGTCCTGGCTCCAGGGGTGAGCTGAGGCTTGCAGATGAGAAGGGCCACATGGGGGTCACCATGCTGTAATACCTGCCCCAAAATTGCCGTTCTCCTCAAAGTCAGCAGGGTTTTTTCTCTGCCAGCCTAAGGAGGTGCTATGCAGTCCCTTGCAGATGGTCCCAGCCTGCTGTCCCTCCTGCACTGCAGCGTTTCAGATGCCTCAACCTGGCATTGGCCACAGCATCCATACAAACCTTTACCGCCCTGCAGAGCATCACGAATGCGGTCCCGTGCAAGCGGGGCGTGCGAGGCTGCCCGGCCTGTCTGTCTGTCCTGGCCATTGGCAAACGCTGCAGCAATGGTGCCTGCAAAGCCTCATTTGAATTCTGTGTGGCTGCTCGGTGCCATCCTGCTCGGCCGCCTTTCGGTGCTCTTCGCAGAGGTGGGACTGCGCTCGATGCAATTTGCATTTCTGGAGTTTACAGGAGGTGTCACGAGGCAGATATACTGGCAAGCTGTGTCTCGCAGAGAATTTATTTTGTCGAGGTTTTGCTCCCTCCTTTCCAATCTGGCCGGCTTGATTTCGATTAAAGCATCTAGCTGCTCCGCTAGATTATAAGACACCAAACCCAAAGGCAGGCTTTGTGTTGGGCTCATTTTTTCCTCTTCCCTGCCCTGCCGTTTGGCTCATCTCCAAAGGCCCAGCCGTTCTGAGACTGCCCTGTATGTGTCTTCGCTGGAAATTTTTCTCACTGGCCATCTAAAAATCACGAAGCAGAATTGATCCCGTATGCCTCAGGTGACCAGGCTGAGCTCAGAAATAATGAATCACAGTTAATCAGAGGCCGAGAAGTTCAAAAGTGCTTCTGCCGTGACTCGTTCTCTTCATCTTATTTAAGGTACCCGTGAATGGACCCAGCTTTCAGAAGGGAAGTGCCCGGCCCTGCCTGAAGATCGGTCCTTTTCAGATACTGAAGAGGCTGTTTGAAAGTTGCTGGTCACTTTTGGCTGCAGTTTGCTAAACGTTCAATTATTCCTGGTCTTGATCAAACTGTTCTCCTTAATTTTTTGCCCCCCATAATTTGCATGAACAGGGAGAAATAGGACGTAAGCTGAATAACCTGCGGCAAGCGGTTGCAGCCGCTCTCCTGTTCCCTCCCTTTTGCTTTAAAAGCGATGATATTTTCTCCCCAGCTCTGTCTGATTCAGCACGTGCTCTCAAGGGCTGTTTTGGGAGGGTTGGGGTTTCTTGTATCTGAAATCAGCACAAGGGCTGGGGCTCCACGTGGAGAGGAGTGTCGATTTTGCTGTCCTCCGGTGGTTGGGTCCGTCTTGCAAAGGCAGGGGAGAAGCCTGTCCTTTCTCCTCGAGGGAACTCCTTCCCTGCTGCCCTGCAGGCAGCGGCAGAGGGCTGATGCACTTTGGGCATTTCCATATGCTTTAAAGACGGGAAAATTGCAGCCTTAAAGAAGTTTCTTGGTGATTTTGTAGGAGGAAAGGGACTGGAACAGCCCTGACTGAGTCCTGCCATGCACGCACATGGCACGGGAGGGCTGAGCGAGGAGCAGGGGTGGGAGAAGAGGAGCGGCGCGCTTTCTTGCGGGCTCTAACGAGCAAGGCAATTGCAGGCTCGCTGCAGCGGTTTCAAGGGTAATGCCTCCATTACACAGCATCCAAGCTGTTCCTCGCCGCGTGCACCTGACCGCGGGTCCATCTCTAAGCTCAAAACACCCACCAAAACCAGGCAAGACTTTGCCTCCTCTTCACACCGCACCTTGCAGAGCCTGTGCTGGAGCATCAGCCAGGTTGCCCGGGCTACTTGGCCACCCTCTTCTATTATTCTGGGTAAATAATGTTTAATTTCTCACTGAGAGTGAACGGCTGCTGAGTCCATGTGGTAATTTCAGGCCAGCTTGCAGTGTCGGGGAGTTTAACTCTCCAATTTGGCCTGCAGCGACGCTGGGTAAATTGCTCACAGCAACTAGTTTATTCACCCCCAAACATGGTTTTGTGCTGACCCAAGCGGTCTACTCAGCACATGTTTTCAGCCAGGAAAAAAGAAATTAAAAAAAGAGGCAAATTGTTTCCAAATGGTGCGTGTTTTCTATACAGCCAGCTACACAGACCTGGGGTTTTTTTTGGTTTTTTTTTTTTAGGGGATGGTGAAAGAAAAAAGCCATCTGAAAGCAGCGTATTGCAGTTGGTTCAACAGTTCCAGTTATGTTTTCAGCCCTAGAAACACACGTACATATTTTTAACTGACCCATTATGTTGGTGGCTTGTTCTTTTGGGTTTTATCAGGAGGCCAAACGTTCTGTATTTCTTCCCTGTGTGGGAAAACTGAGGGGAAAGCGCTAAAAGAGGAACTACCTTATTTTGCACGTGCTATCGGAGAACCCTTTAGATTGATTTTAGATTTAGACCTGCATGATGCAGGGTCCCTAGGCATCCTGATGTTTTCTTTCAGTATGAAGAACAACTGCCTTTTAAGGAGTAGCGTAACCCTTTCCTTCAGCCCCAAAGATGGAGGGCCCTCCCTGCTCCAGCTGTTTTCCAGCTGTTTTCTGGACAAGACCCCCCCCTTCACTCTCTCAAGGTCACTGCAGAAATGGCATTGAATGCTTTTCTTCCCCAGGAGCCAGCTTTGGATGGCTGTTTTGCTACGTAAAGCTGAAGGACATCTCTGTTCCCCCCCTCTAAGCCCTCCTGGCTTGTATCACTCACCCGTTAGGCTACTCGGGAGATTGGGAACTGGCAGCTCCCTAACGAGAAAGGACCTGGAAATGCAGAGCATGGGGACTGCGGTGTCTTGGCAGAGTTGTCTGGGCATGTTTATTGCACAGAGTCTGATTATTTATAGACAGCTCTGCAAGTCTTTCGCTACGTCTTACTAAGCAGACCTGATGTTTCCTCTGAGAAGGGCTGCTCAGACGAGAGCTGGAGCCGGCCACACGCCGCTGCCCAGGGCACCTCCTGCAAAATCCCACCTCTGGGCACGTGCTTTTAGTGCTGGGGTGGCACCGCTCTGCCAGGGGCAGTCGGCACGTCTGGTCACCCCCTAAAACATCTAAGGGCCACAGCAGCCGGCACTGGTGGCCTTTCCCATGCCGAGGCGTCAAAAATGCATGCCAAAGGCTGCGACCCCAGCTCCTAGACATTGCTCTCCATCCTGGGGCCACGCTTCGGCTTTAACCACTGCTCCGTGAATTTATCTATGGCAGTCTGAGCCTGGGGGGCTGCCTGAGAAGTGCTTGCATCTGCTCCCCTGAGTCTGGGTGTCTTAGAGCAAACGGGCTCCCCAGAGAGAGGTGGCTGCAGAGATGAGGCACTTTGGAATGGGTGAAACACTGCGGCAACAGTTATGATTTAAAAAGAAGAACGTTGTTGATGGTTTTGCCTTATTTAATGCTGACATCCTGAGGTCAAACTGTTCCTCTCCAAGGAAAGCACAGCAACATTAGTCAAACACAGAAACCTCTAGCTTTGTCGTTTTGCTGCATGATTTATAAGCCACAGGGGTAAAAAGAAGTTTTTCTCTGAAAATACTAGGGAATATTTTGATCCTTTAGTTTCCTTGTTGTGTTCCCTTGCTCATTTTACCTTCAGTTTTATGACATCAAAGCGCTGGAGTTCAGCTCTCCTGGTACCCGTTTGCAGGATTCGGTGTCCTACCGCAGCTGGCCGCTGGCTCTTGCCAACCGTACAGCAGTAATACATCACATAGGCACCATCCCACGTCCCTCTAGGTTTCTTTAAATGAGTACCTCCTGTTCAAAATAGACGGTAAAATACTAGTAATGTATACAACGTGTTGCGTCATCTGCCACAGGAGCAAGAAAGCCATCTTCAAGCCACTTGGCAAAGACTGGCATGAGCTTTGTCGGTGCTCAGCTGAAATCCAGGTCTCTGCATCCTGGTCCCAGCATGGGGACAGAGGATTACTTTTCCAGCCCTGAGCCCCTCCGTGTTGTTAGGGAAATGTCAGGTTTCCCTCCCCTTGCCTGTGACCACAAAAAGGGTGTTTAAGGGACTGGGCGGTTATTGCCGCTCTTGACTGGTCCTTGCATTTCGGCTCGGAGACCAAATGGCACCGTGTGAACTGCTGATCAGGTCAAAAAGTAAAACTCCCTTTTAGTAAAGATTTCAAAGTGATGGAGGGCTTTGTTTCATTTTGCATTTGCAGCTCTAATGTATTCTTCCCCCTACACTCCCACCCACTCCTCACACTCAACCCCAGACTTTCTACTCACTTGGCTATCAGTGTCACTTATGAAACATGTCTTTCCTTGAAAATCCAGCTTTTCATCAATTAAACATTTTTGACAGCTTTTCTGAAACAAATCCTCTTTAAAAAAAAAATTCAAAAAACCCCTCTTCACTTTCATACTAAGTTTTGGTGGTTTTACCTTAAAAGACTCCAGCAGCCCTACTGGGAAGGGGGCCGGGTGATGCCAGCTTGGACAGCAGGATTTTGGGGCAGCTTTGGGCTGCTCCCATGGGTGCTGTGGGGCACAGGCCCCTGCCTGTACCTTGTCACCGTTGCTGTTAATCGAGTGCCACTTAGTGCTTGTGCAAATCACTGGCAGGGCTGGGATGGAGGCGTGTGTGCTGGGGGTTTCTTTTGTGCAGGGCATTGCTGGTATGTCCTCAGGTCCCCCGCCGGCTCATTTGCAGGATGTTTTATTTCTCCTGCTCTTGCCTCTCCTTCCTTCCTCCCCTAAAAACCCACCCATCCTTCCCACATAGCCAAACCTCTCCCCATCCCCTGCTGCGAGCCTGGGTCGGCGCATCCCTGTCACTCCTCCTGTGCTGGTCTGGCTGGTTGGGGTCTGGCTTTCTCCCAGTCCAGCCCAGCTTGCTGCTGGCCGCTTTTTGCAGTGACTTCGAAGCACAGACAGATAAAATGTGACTGCATCGTTTGTAACGAGAGGCACGCTTCTGGATCCACGCTCCCACAGCGTGAACCTCGTGCAGCACGGGCTGCAGGCTGCGCAAGGTGTTCCCTGCCTTGGCTCTGATCAGGTGGTGAGCTGCTTTTTCTTGGAAGAGCAGGTAAATCTCTCGCTTAATCACCTTTATCCTCTTCTGCTGCCTGAGTTGAGTCCTTCAGTGTGACAGAAGAGTCTGTGATCTGAAATCAGTCTCTCTCTCGCGCATCCCCTCTGGTGGTTCTTCTCCTTGCTTGTATTTACAGCATCCCGCATTTGGCGAGCAGGGGCTGAGCGCCGCAACCCAAACACGCCAAGCGCCTTATAAACCGTAACTACAGCAATCGCGTCCTCTTGGTGTAAAGCAGAAAAACTAGCAATAGATTTGCAAATCTAACCTCTGCGGCCAACTTTGCCCAGACCTTGCCCTTTTGCCTCAGAATAGGTCCCATATGTTTTATCTTCTATAAATGCGGTTTAAGACAGCCTGTGCCCTTTCCATCTGCTGAAAATACTTCTCTCTTTCATACACCCTTCTCTTCCCAACTGAATCGGATTTAATTTTCTTGCCTAGTGGCACTTTGAGGCCCCTAATGAACAGAAGGTCCCATCCCTTAATGCCAGTCATACAAAATTGGTTTTGTGGGCATACAAATGCTTAAATGATGAGACTGAACTGGCAGGACATGATGGCTTTGCGATGACTTGCAGACTCCTTTAATTAAGGTGAACATGTTTAGCTGGAAAAAAGCACAGTCCATGAAAGTATGCTAAGCATGTTGATTTAATTGGCAATTACTGAATTTAAAGTAAGCATTCAAGTGTAGCCAAACCCCTTGTAAGACAAAGTCTTAGCCCAAAGTCCTCCAAGGCAAGCACCAAGAAAATGAGGCAGTGAGAGATTAAATGCCTTGCCCAAGGTTGTGTGGAAGGAGGTGCCACAGCTGGGAACTAAGCTGGTTTTTGCTGGAGCAGGCAGTCCTGTGGGTGGCTGTCCTCTGCAGCATCACTCGCGTCCGGGGAGCTTTGTCCTCTCTCCCCATCGAACCATGCTGCTCCAGCAGCGTCGTAGAGCCCGAGGAGGCTTTTTTTAACATACATTTCTCTTGTAAGTTGGCTTTAATTACTTGGTGTTATTCCCTTTCCCCTTTCGGGTGGTGTTGGGAACGGCATCGAGCAGCTGGCGTGAGGCTTGCGGTCAGGCTGAATCTGTCTGTTGTGCTACTGGCCCAAAACGGTCTCATGCCGTCTTTCCCCTCCGAATGCATCGGTGTTTCGACTCTGGGGCCGTGTCTGCGACAGCCACAAACCAGCATACCAAATCCCGGCCCCTTTAACCTTAGAGGAGCTTTGCTTTTTTCATTAGCAGCGGGTGCAGAATTATAATTATGCTCATTAGGGGTGTTTACGCTCCCCACTATTTTCGAACAACCTTCTGCATTAAACATCCCTTACAAAGCGGGCGCTGCGGGCGGGGAGAGCTGACAGTCGCTTCCATTCCCTATAACACAGTAACCTGCCTCCTCCCCGCAGCGCCGGGAGCCCGGGCGCGGATGCGATGCCGTGGCACCGAGCACGTTCGGAGGGACAACGTGTAAGGAGAGAGGCTGCACGCAGCCAAGCCGGGACAGCGAGCACCAGCCAAGGACCGACAGAGCTCAGGGGCGCTGGCCAGAAAGTGGCGTTTGTGCTTTTTATTCAAATAGGGACATTTCTGCTATAAAAATGACTTATTTGTGAGTTTTCTTGAGGTTTTCCCACAAGCTCGCTCCAAGCTGCCCTTTGGGGAGGGAACGTTTCAGTAGGAAGTTTTCAGGGAACCCCAGAGCTGTTACGCTGAACACTTTATTTGCTGCAAAGGATTATTTAAATCATGCTTTTGTAGCAGGGAAACGTGCACCTTGCAGCCAAGCATCCGAGACACCCAGTGCATCCTTGAGCTTTGCATAGGAGGAAAACTCCTGTGCATCCCTGGGCTTTGCATAGGAGGAAAACTCCCTCCTGTAACAGGTGCCCTTTACTTTGAACAGCAGCGATGGTTTCTGGGACTGCCTTAACGCTTGCTAAAGTAAATATAAAGCCTTGCCAACATGCCCAGGCACGGATCAGCCCCTGCGCGGCTGCTCCTCTGCACGCCACCGCCGACAGCACCCATTATGGTTCTGCATTTCTGACCTTCCCAGCTGAACTTCACTCGAGGAAACGCGGAGAAATCAATTAAATCCAGCACCGTTTAGATTTGTTTTCCTGCGCCTCCGAACAGCAATAAGCCGCGGCGCAGCTGGGGGAAGCTTTTTGCATTTTGAAGCGTTGCATCCTGTATCTGGACAGAGTGGGAGCTGCGGATAGTAGCAAGCCGCGAACATAGGCCAGGCTTGCGCAGGGACAGCGATGATAGAAAAGGCTTCTCCAACGTAACTACTTCTGCAGTTAGCTATTTGGGACCTAAAGGAGCAGGGGGTTCTGTGCAAAGTGCTGACCTATAGAGGCGATGGTGCCACGCGTGTGAAAACCGGCTGGAAGCCAGGCAGGCATGCAAGGAGGGGCAGGGGGCTTTGGGCAGAGGTGGAGGGGCTTCCAGCCCGGCGAGGAGGCGTGCCAGGGAACGGGGCCAGAAATACAGGGAACGGGGCCAAGGCAGGGTTATTACAATTCCTTGGGGGATTGATTTGCCAGCTACTAAAGCAAAAGAAAGCAGCACCCTGAAATGGAGACTAGCTATTTTGCAGCAATTAGCTGTCACTGCCGGCTGCTGCTTTTGGAGGGGAGCCAAGGGCAAGCCGAGGGGCAGGGGAGGTGAGTGGCTGCGTTGGTTTGGGGTGGGCTGCTTGCACCCCTCGGTGGGGGTGTCCATCGGGCCCTTGCACCGTGAGGGCTGGATGCGTGCGTCGTTTGGAGAGTTTAGAGGTTGTTGCTGTCCTCCAGAGTGCCTCGTGGCCAGGAGCTGCTGTAGGATGCTGCAAGACGTGATTTTAGGTCCTTGTGGGCCACTTATGGGGGTCCCCAGATTAATAAATCAGAGTCTGCTTGGTGAGGCTGTGGGCATCACGGTGCGGGAAGGGATGCTGGAGGGCTGTCTGCAAGGGTTCAGCCCCCTCCGAAGCCCCTACAAACAGGGCTTCCAGCAAGCAAGGAGTTAAATGGACACATGTATTGCTGTGAACACCTGTACCAACTGCCTGGTGTTAGCTATATATGTGCCACTTAAGTTTTTACACAACGACTGTGCATATGGCACATGCAGGAAGGCGTATGTGCTTTGCAAATACCTGCCGGGATGCCGGCGCTGTGCTGCGGGAGAGGGAAGCGCGGGACGAGTCCGTTGATGGGGGTGGGAGGATGATGGCAGGAGTCTCTTCTTTTTACAGAAAGTGAAAAACCAATCCTTGACCTTTAAAGGAGTTTATGAATTCCTGGCTTAGGGATCGATGGGCATTGATTTTTGTGTGTCTGCGTGGGCTCGCTGTGTACACTATCAGGTGATGAAAGCTGAGTTTTGCTGAGTCTGGAGCAGGCGGAAGCAGGTGCTGTCTCTGCCAAGTTGCCAGGAGTGAAAACATTATTTTTTCCTCTTTTCTCCCTGCCTTTTTCTCTGTGGCAGCCGTCTGTCAGGGGGTCAAGGTCACCTGGGGGTGCTGTGTTTGGTATTTCAGTGACATTACACCTCCTGCCTCCTCCACGGAGGCTCTCCACCACACTGCAGAGCATCCAGCAATTGCTGCTTCCACCCTCTGTGTCCCACAGACCTGCCTGGCGATGCTGCCGTCTATCTCGCCTCATTATTTAAAGGCTTTGCAAGAGGGGGAAGCTGCCGGCTTTTGTCCCGGGGTGCAGCACCACTGTCTGTCCTCCCAGATCATTCAGGACGGGGCCATGCCTGCTTGCTCGTGGGGGTGATTTTTGGCAGCGTGCAGGCACGGCTGCGTTGTGGTGGTGGAGGAGAGGACAGAAAGCTGATCCTGGGCACGCATCGACATTGCAGAGACGTGGTGGCAGTCGGGGTCATCACATTTGCGTTAACCCTTGGATGACGTGCCCAAGGCCAGGCTAGCGGAGGAGGTGGGAGCCCAAATTCTGGTGATGGCTGCCTGGGTAGCAGCAATCAAAGATTTCCCATTTCTGCCCCAATAAAACAGCAGTTTTCTCCATGACTGCAGACTGAAGTTAGCTTAATGAATTAAAACTCCGTGTGGCTTGACCTCGGAGGTGTGACGTTCCTCCTTGTGAATGAGGATTTAAGGGAGGAGATACGCCGGGAACCCGTTTCCCAACCTGCTCCCACGAGACGTGTGAGCAGAAGCAAGGCCCTCCGGTGCACATTTCTATATATATTTGGTGTATATTCATGTCCGCCCACCGATCTCCCGAGATGAAGCCGTGTGAGCTGACAGCTGCAGAGGAGCCGAGAGGTGCTGGGGGTGGGATGGGAACAGAAGGCTCTGAAGCCTGCTCAGCTGCTACGGGCTGGGGAGGGGAGCAAGGAAACAGAAAGGCTGACATGTTTCAACTCACAAGTGTTGAAGAAGGCATGGCACGAAATATCAGTACCCAACAGCACAGGCCTGAGTTGAGTCTCTGGCATAGCATAAGGATAATTGCTGTTTTCTGCAGCAAGCCCCAGTTCTTACTGGGACTGTGCTGGGGCTTGGCACAGACGGGTTTCAAGAGCTATTTTTCCATCCCATAAAGTGTGGGAAAATAAGGTGACGAGGCTTGCTCTTGTAATGGGGAAACTGAGGCACAGAGAGAGAAGTAACCCAGGGAGTCTGCAGCAGATCCAGGAAACAAAATCAGGCCCATCTCAAGGCGTTTTTCAGAAGATCCATCTTTTTCCCTGGCATCGCCTCCCTCGGCATAGTTTCCACATCTTTGATCTGCAGTGAAACTTGGTAGGAAGCATATTTGCCTTTGCCGTCGTAAAATCTACCTTTATTAACTGGTAGCGTAACGGGGTGCCAGAAACGTCCTGAAACATTTCAGCTTTTCTTGGTTTTAGCCATCTTTGATACCTATGGTGGATCCATAGTGAAATGCAGAGGCTCCCCAGCCTCGTCCCTGACCATTTTCCTTTACCGTGGCGTGTACGACAAGAAGATGATGCTTTCCTGTCCTCTGGTGGTTTTCTCACCGCATCTGCAGATCCTGGCTAAAGCACGCTCCACGACTCGGTCTTGGCAGTGTCGTGCCAGATCTTCTCTTGCAAAAAACCCGACTCCCCTGAACCCTAGAGCTGCCAGACCCGATGTGGTAGGAAAGGGGTGGAAGGAGCAAGTGGACTGGGAGATGGGAGGTGGGTCCTGCTGCCACCGGGGGTTTTATTCCCCGCCTCAGGACCCTGCTGGTCTGGGCAGGATCTGACGATCCGCAGGGTGGGAGCTGCGAGGGAAAACAACCCGCCTGGTCGGCGCTGATTCTGACGCCACTTTCATTTAATCCGACAATTCCTCCAGCCTCTCCTACTGTCTTTTCTAATGTATTCTTATTTGTTTGATCTCCTACAAACTTCCCCTCTCTGATCTCCTGATGAAATAATAAATCTGGGGCCCTTGAAGACACTTCGCGGCAGGAGAGTCTAAATGAAAACCCTTTTAAGCATTTAGAGTTTTTTAATGTGACAATCCCCTCCTGCAAGGGTACCGTATATACTGGATTGCTCCTGGCTGCTCCCTGTGAAATACAGGGTCATAAAACCTTGCTATTTCCAAGGCTGGATCAGTGTCCCTGTCTGTGGAAACACAAGGATGTGGAATATCCTCCTGCCACATGGCTTAACAGCTGATGAGCAATGCAGAGGATGCTGGTACTTACCTTTGGAAAGATGTGCATCTGTATCGGGGGTGAGATAGGTATGAGGCAGACTCACTGTACGCACAGCATGATGGGGAGGAAAGAGGAGTTTGAGAGAAGATATTGCTTATTTTTGTTCCTTAAACTGCTTTAAAAGATTAAAAAAAAACCCAACAGCATGGGTAGGAATGGTTGTTGTGATACCTGACTGGTGAATTAAAGGAATAGGGGTAATTACGGGCAGCTCTACTCGCTATAAATAGCGATAACAACCTTTGTACAAGCTGTGGTCTGATCTGTTTGCAATCCTCGTGACTCCAGTTATAAGGCAGGAATTAATTAAAACCAACAGCCTGGGAACCGCAGGCAAGTTGGATCCAGGTCCTGAGTTTTACTGGGAGCTCCTTAATGGCACAAAAGCTCTCGGAGTACCCACAGATGACACCAAAGTCTGCTTTTATTTGACTTGAGACATTAGAAAGTGCCCAAGTATAAACTGGTCGGCTGCTGCGAGAACGCCGAGCGCTCGGTGTCCTGCCGCAGAGCTTCCTCCTGCCTGCGGTGTGACGGAGAGCACCTCTGCCCTGGATTGAAATGGAGTTTAAATGATGCTGTTAAAGAGACGGCTCTGTGCTGCTCTGCCGAGGCTGCCGGAGCAGTGATCATTAGAGCCTGCCAAGCAGTGACCCCGGCTCGAGCGTTTTCCAGCACTCGGGCACGGATGCTCTGCAAAGCCTCTCCTGAGCCCCCTGCGCTGAGCCTGCAGCGATTTGTGAGGTCTATGCAACTTCCCTGCAAAACCTGAGCTTTTCCTTCCAGCTGTTCCTAGAGGCACAACCTGCGAATGGCTGTCTTTTGGCTTAATATTAATATTTCAGGAGCGTCGTGCTGTGCTGCCCTTGCGGTTTTCTCCTTATACCACCTCTGAGAAGCAAAGCAGCCATCCCCCTTGCTATTGCAAAGGTAAATGCTGCATTGTGTCTTGCACGGTCAGGCACTGCTGCTGAAATCAGAGGGCTCTGGAAGACGCAGTGCCATCGTGTGGCTTTTCTCCTGGCCCTTGCTTCCAAGGCAGGGGTAGAGGCTTGGCATCCCCACGCAGCTCCTCAGAGCTGGCCCCGGGATGTATTCCCCATCTCTTATTTCTTTACAGTGTGTAATGATATTTTGTCTGTTTAGTTGTTTCGGCTGCTGCTGCTCCTCATTGCATTGGATCCCTCAGTCTGCCCTGTCTGATTACATCAGTGTCCGGGAGCCCCCTAATCACGTTTGCTGGCATTTAGGTTTCGCTGAGGAGGAGGGCAGGTCTGGGGGAAGCCAGCAGCAAAAAAGCATCTAGTGCAGGGAAACGACGCAGCCCTGATGCGGGTTGTGTGTTTTTGCAGGGCAGAACCACATTTAGGGAATCTCTGGAGCATGAAGCTGCATGCCGTGGCAGCCCACGGCAGGTCCTGGGTCTGTGGTGCTCTGGTACTGTGGGATTTTGAGCTGCTGGGCACCCGGATGCTAGTGGTAGACTTTCAGAGCACATCTTAGCTCTGAAATGGTGAGTTTGCTCTGCACCGAGCTAGTGCTGTTGGGTATCAGCCCCCCCAGGTGTGCACCCAGAAGCCATACCCCAAAATGTCTTCAGCCCTACGGGCAATGCCCTGCAGAATGATCATGTGCTGTAAAGGCAGCCACAAAGCCCTCCGAGCTGTAGGGAGACGTCCTGCTGCCCTCTCTGCGGTAAAGGGAGGGGAGTAGCTCCATCAGCTTTGGTGACGTGGTCATACAGGTAGAAACACCACCAGGTGGCTTTGGGAAAACTGTCGTGTGCCAGCTCTAGACTGTGAGCCATGCAGGACTCACGGTAACCTCTGCAAGGCCCTGCAAGGAGCCGTCCTCTTGCCTGGAAGGTGGTACAGCCCAAAGGTGCATAAAAATTGCAAATCCTTCATTTCTAGCCAAGGGGATGTACCTTTCCCTCCTCCCGCCTTGGGGTGGAGACGATAATTCCCTTTCTGGTGTGCTAATGGACGTCACTAAGTGCTTTGCAAAAGCATGCATGGCTGCAGAAGCGCCAAGCGCTGTCATTATTCACGTCCCAGTGGCATCGCGAAACTTCGGTCAAGAGCAAGAGCAATACTTCGTGTCGGGTTTTGCACGCGGGCTGGCTGCAGCGCTGCATAGAGAAAAAGGGGGAGGCAACGGAGATGGAGAAAATGCCTTTCCCAAGGTCACTGAAGGAGACAACAGTCCAGGTATTTTATTTCCAGGACCGATAGCCTTTCCTTGTGCTTCTTTTTATCATCGTAGTTCTCCTTTTTTTTCCCCTTTTCCAACGTTGGCACCTGCTGTTTCGATCCCATCCGTCGCGAGTGTTCGGGCAGTCAAACACCCGGATTGGCTAAACATCCTTAAGTGATTTTAAAATGAGGGGAAGAACAGGAGCTAGGAGGAAAATAATGAAGTTGGTGGCTCTGAATCTTAAGCAGTCGCTTTGGTCGGGGCTGCGTGGTGCACACAGAGGAACTCACCCCTTTGCGAAGCCTGCCAGCCAATTGGCGGTTCCCTCAAGCCAAGCTGCTTTATAATTAAGTGATAATTGTTTTTGCTGGGGAGCACACAAGAAAGATAAACAGCTTGAAGAATCAATAAGCATCAAGGTCATAGGCTGAGTTATTTACTGAATCATCTGCAATTTATCTGTACAGAAGAAAACAGTGACTATTTCACAGAGGGTTTAGAAGTACTGGCGTGAGCATCGTTACTTCAAAGCAAAACATTGCCATTTTGGTGGCTTCGCTGGGAAAACCTTCTGGATTAACCAAGGAGGATTTTGGGGCGAACTGCCAAGGTGCTATAGAGTTATCCACGCACATGCATCCACACGTCCACTTGCTCTCTTACGTTGGTTTAACCAAATCGATGTGAAGCCCTGTCTGGACACTTACTTCTCATTATCTTAAATTTGTCCTTAATTGACGTAGGCCAGACCGTGGTGAGCTGGGTTTCAGCTGAGCTGCGAGCAGCCCCTCGCATCCGCGGATGTGAATTGCTTTGGAGCTGAACTCTTGCCCGGCGGAGGCCGGCGTGCAGGGCTGGGCAATCGATGAGCACAGCAGAGGGGCGGAGGGAGCAGGAGGACCTGCGGAGATCGACAGCGACGGGTGCTTTTCTGCTAGCGACGGCTGAAAGCGGCCTCCCCGTGCGAGGGCTGTGTGGTGGTCCCTCAGCCCTCGGCTTGGTCTGGTTGCAAATGGGTGGTTATATGCATGCTACCCTAAACGGAGAGACGGCTCCTGCAGGGTAATTAATGCATCGATGCCTGCAGGTGACAGGTTTGTTGTCTCCTCCTTTGTGGTATTTCATGCAGGCTTTGCCGGAGACCCTCCATGTGTTCTCCAATCCCTGAAATAATAACTACGGAGCGCTTTCCACTGGGGGACCTCAAGTCTTTTTAGTATCCCTCTTTTACTTATAAGCCAGTAGAGGGGACCCAACGGGGGATTTAACTTGCTCAGAGTTATCTACTGAGCCAGCAGCAGAGCGGAGACCCCAGCTCCCAGCCCAGCACATTATCCACCGGGAAGCACCATCCCCTTGCACTGTGGTCTAAAGGGGATGTTCAATTTATACAGCCTCAAGTGAAGTGCAGGAAAGACTTTTCCCTGGGTAGCGACATGCATTATCCTTATTCCCTTACATGAGATCCAAATAATAGTGAGCCGCAGGACTGCTAAAGGATTAAACAGCCCAGATATAGGACCCATATTTCCAGCACTCTGGTGCCTTGAGTACTCCGGGTGGTAGAACATCTCTATTGAAAACATTTCCCCTTTGCCGAGGTTTGGGAGGAAGGCGTTGCATGCCGCTTCGCCTACGGCAGCACCACGCTGCCGGCTGGCCCCAAAATAGATTAATGAGATCAAAATCAATCTGGCAGCTCGCTTGCTGGCGCGGGAGGGCTTTTGCCAGCGCCGTGGCTGAGAGCAGCTCTCCTGCCATGGTAATCTCTTCATGCTGGATTCCACCTCCCCGCGTCGCCCTGTATTGATTAAGTAATGTCACTGCTAGGCTTGTTCTAGATAAAGTACCTTTGTGGATGGCAAAGGGCCGGGTGGATACAGGTCCTCCTGGCTGTCGCGGTGGCAGGGAGGTTTGTGACAGGGGGTTTCTGGAAAAGCCTGAGCCCGATCTGCTCCTCTCTGATCTCTGAGCTTCGGTCTGCTGTGGGGCCTCGCTCCGTGGCTTCCCCACTCTCCTCCGCACGGGCTCCCTGCATTGCCCTCAGAGACGCTGCTCTGGCTTTTAGCATCCCTAATTTCTTACCAGCTTTCCTAGCTCTTCCCCCTGTTCTCCGTAAGAGCATCTCTCCCCCTTTTTCAGTCTCCTGCTTTGTAATACCCTGACGGTCTCCATCGTTTTGCTCCCCCTCCGACCTGCAGCGCCATTAGTCTCCCTTACGTGGCTGCCAAAGCATCCTCCTGTTTCTCCATCCTGATTTTCTGTGAGCAAAAGCACTGGAGCAGGTACTCGGAGCCTGCTGTGCTCGTTTCCCTGTGGCGTTGGAGCTGAATTTAAACGAAGGCTGGAGAAGGCCGGCTCAGTGAGCTACCGGGTCCCCAGTGCTTGGGGATGGAAGTGGCAGGAGCTGGCACATTAGCAGGGATTACACAGCCCGTGCCTGTGTCCAGTCCTCTGCATCCAGCCTGGCCAGCAGAGCAGATTTATGGCATCAATTTTTTATGTCTCTACTAGCTGCCTTGTGTAGTAGCATTTCAGACAAGGTCCATGGTCCCCTTGGACTTATTTATCCCATAGTCTGCCCGGTCTCTGTTTCGAGATGCTTCCCATGCCATGGAGTTCACGGGTTCAAGTAACCATCAGAATGATATTACGTGGCTATCTCTGATGGGAAAAAGTAGGGCCGCTTGACCCAGAGGTCCCTTCCAGTCCCCTGTACAACTCTCTTTTGTTCATCTCTTTTCTCTAACGTAGACCCGGCGAGCCACGCCACGACCCCCTTTCCTGCGCATCTGCGCTTCGTGCCACCAGATGCTTTCTAAGTACCGTGCCTGTTATCTTGGGTTCCTTTATCTAATGAATTTATCATATCAAGGAAGCAATTCACACACCTCCTTCACTCGCAGCAAAGGCTGAAGAGCATTACCCATCATGCTAGCGTCCGAAATTACAACTTGGCATAGATCAATCCCGGCTTTTGAAATCCATTTAAATGGATGTAGCGATCTCCAGCAAGTGAGACTCGAGAGAAGAGATGCTGTGTTAATCTGTAATGAAACAAGAACTAACCCTGAAGGGGAAGACAGGCCAGGGTGAATGGGGCTCTTGTTGGAATGAGCATTTCCCGCGATGTTCTCATTCTCTTTCCATTTTTGCTATATACCCTCTATTTTTCTCTATCCTTTCTTTCTATGCATCGCCTTTTTCCTTTGGAGATGCTCTATATAATGATCCCATCACTTGAGTTTTCCTGAACAGAAACAAGCTCTTTCTTTTATTTCGTTTGCTCACGACCCTAAGAAATTTTAAATGGAGATGGTGTTAGTGAAAAGCAAGCTGTAAGCGTGAAGATGACAACCTTATATTATATTTATAAAGTCTGCCTTTAGATGAGCTTGGATATACTTCCTGTACTTATGGAAAGAAACTTTTGAAATTACTCTCCCGCATTACGATTAATTTAATTTCTTAAAGTTGAAGTGTTTGAAAAGTCAAAACGTGCTTCCATTCGCTGTGTCTCTGTGTCATAAACTTCTCTGCTTTACAACACAAATTAAGTTGTTTTGAAGCTGGAGACTGAAATTTTCAGAAAATGCCTAGAGCACTTTGATTAGAGCTGGTTGAAAAAATTTTCTAATGAATCGGTTTTCAAAATGATTCACCAAAATCAAATCATTTCATGGGGCCATCATCATTTTCTCATTTAAAATTCCATCAAAATGTTTTATTTCAATGAAGCCAAATCCCTTTGGTTCAACTGATCATTCCACGTGTAGCCTATGTCGCTGTTTGTAGTAGGAAATGGTATTACAAGAGGAAAACGAAGCCTTTGAGATTGTTGTGATATTGCTGAGGTCAACTTCTTTTTTTTTTAAAAATTGTTTTGGGGAGGCAGGAAACTTGCTTTTTCTCATTAATGAAGAAAACAATGCAGGAAGGAATTTCCCAAGGACAGAAATGTGGTGGCTGCTCCAGCTGTGGGCCGGGTGCCTATTTCTGTTGAGATCTCTCCTAGCACTGGCCCCATCCACCCAATGCTTTCCCATCTCTCCCGTATCGGAGGAGCTCAGCTGTCGCCACAACTCATAAATCAAAATTTGGTCTGCAGTGTAGCCGGGTCGAGATTGCTTTGAAGATTAATTCCTTTGAAAGATTAGGGGTGAGAGCAGGATTAGGACCTTTCTCACCCCTTGAAATGGCAGCAGAGATGTGAAATGTCTCGAGGTCTGAAGGAAATGGCAGGGCTGGATGGTTGTGGACGTGGTTGTGGTTGTGTCTGGGGAGGGCTCCCCTGGCGTGGTGGGGCAGCGGGTCTCCAGCGAGCCGAGGTTATGTTGAGTGGTGGGTTGCCATAAGCCACGCGTGCATACCCAGCATCCTGGTCTCCATCTGCTCTTGAGGAACATGCTTCCGTTGGAAATTTGGGAATTACATCCTGGAGGCTGTGCTCCCCCAGATCCTGTCCCAGTATTGATCCATACGTTTCTCAGGGCAGTCGCACGTGTCCCTACAGTGCTTTCCCATGTCTCTGTTGCACTTTGGTTGAAGCCCATGAACGTGGTGCCACCGGTTTTGCACCACAGTCTCTCCGTTTGCAACAGCAATCGCTAATTCTCTTTAAATGTAGAATATTCTGGGGTATAGTGTGCATGATAGGACTCCAACCGAGGTCAAACCTTCCTGTGCTGGTTGTTGAAAAAATGAAGGAATCATCCACGCCTTGATGAGTTTCTTGTCTAGTAGGTGATCAAAGCACGGAGGAAGGTGCGGGAGGTATTGCAACCCTATAATGTATGCTGCAAAACAGTGCTGGGCTGACTCACAGAGAAGCCACCATCCGAATAAAAGACTTCCCCAGCCTCTTCAGAGCTCAGCCTCGCTGCTAAGCTCCCGCTGTGTGCAAACCCAGCTCTCGTACATCCCTCATGCCCGTGCCCTTGGCGTTTGCTAGTTTCCCCCATTTTTTTTGCATGATACAGGGGCAGCAGAGTGGAGGTGAGAGCCCCATCCCTGAGGGCCTCTCCCAGTACTGCTTCCAGTGGACCTTGACACCCCTGTGCTGCAAAATCCCACGAGCATGCTGGGCTGGCTGGCCAGGAAGCTTTTCAATTTCCCGGTGCTGGCAGTTGCAGCGCAGGGTTGGGATTTAGGGCTTGGCCCAGCCATTTCTCCTGCCTGCTTGCCAATTAATCCCCTGCCGAGTAAATACATTCCCTACGCTTTATCATCGTGCAAAGAGTCTTAAAGACAAACAGAAAAGCAAGAAGGAAACAAAACAAGCCACCCGCCAATAAATTAAATGCACCAAGGAAAACACAGAAAAGACCAAGCAAACCCCAAGCAGCCCCTTCCTCCAAGTTAATTAATTGGAGCCCTGTTTGAGGACAAGCACCCTCTTAAATCCCCCATTGCTGAATGCAATTTTCTCAGTACAATCACTCAGCGTCCCTGACGGACAGGAGCCCAATCACTTCTCGACAGAAGGCAAGTGGTGCTGCAGCGCTGGAGTGAAAATAATAGATTTTTAACACTCTACTGCAAGGCTTGTAAATACCCAACGAGAAACAATCCCCCTACCAGCCACCTCTCTGTCCCTCTGAGGAGGCCGCCACTGACGGGAGGTGTTGCTGGGCTTCAGCTGGTGTTTCCTACAACCGGGAGGCAAGGCGGTGGTTCTCCTCCCGCCGGTGTTTGCGGCGGGTGCGGGCACCCACAGATGGCTGGGCAGCGGGATGCGTTGTGCTATTTCACGCCGAGGCAAAGACCATGCTGCTGCCCCCTGCCCGTCCCTGGGGTGGGAGGGCAACCTCTTGGGGTGCGCACCATGCCGAAAGGCTGGGAAGGAGAAAAGCTGGATGGGAGTTGTGTACGTCCAAGCAAACGGCCGGAGTAAAACCCCGGGATGCATTTCGTATAGCTCCGAGCGGCTTTTAGCTGTTAAATTGCCGCCTGCGTCCTTGACTATGAACCAGCCCCGAAGATTTTGGTGGCTCTATAGGCAGTACTGGCCAGCCGGCGTGGGTCGCCCAGGTCAGCGCTATTAAAGGCCTAATTCTCAGGCACGAGGCTAAAGACTTAACTACGTTTATAATATCAGTGAGAACCCATGTCAAATCCATTGTTGCATGATGTGACCAAATCCATTACTGCTCACATGGAAATCAATTACTGCACATTAGGGAACATTTAACACTTGAGCCTTTTCCGCCGTGTTGTTTGCACGGTGTAGCTGGAGGAATCGTTATCTGCCACTCTGGAAATGGATTTTCTTTTTTTTTTTTTAAAAAATATCTGTAACAAATGTGCACAGGTACGAAACAAAACACACGCAAAAGCGCTTGGCTAATGGCGAGGGGCTGCAGCAAAGCCCGTGGAGGATGGGGGTGACGGGTGGTGCACGAGCCGCAATTACTGCTGCCAGCGCTTACCCCAAATGAGCGGGAATAAATGTTTTCCTCTGCCATGTTCACACATACTCCTCTGTCTGATGTTTCTGTCTCTCAGAGCCACCTCTCCCACACAGGCAGCAGCCATCCACGTGTTCATCGGCCCACTCTTCGGCATTTCTTTTCTCTTTTCTGTGTATTTAACCAAAAAACCCCTGACAAACAGACAACCCTGCACGTTCATGCTGGTGTTGCAGGGGATTGAGTAGGAAAACCATGTGTTGGGACATATTTTGGTGGCAGTAGGTGGGGGAGAGCCTGTGTTTGGTGGTGCTTGGGGAGCTTTGGCTTCCCCTTCCTCCTTAAAGCACTCGCGTCCTGATGTTTGCAAGGGCTGAGAAGGGATCTGAGGACAGGGATAGACAAAAGCAACGCGTAACAGCGGGGAAGGAGAATCCCCCTCCTGCGTAACGGGATCGGACAGAGCTCTCTCCCACCCTGGAGCATCCCTTCCCATGTCAGGGGTGGGGGGGTGGGGGGGCCCCTGAAGCATCTCTCCCGCTGCAGCAGCCCTGTGCACCCCGTCCTTGCACTCTCTCCCAAACGCTCAGCCCCACGTCAGCTTTTCCCTTTCTACGCCTGCTTGCGCATCCCACCTTTCCCCCGGCGCTAATGTGCTCGCTTAGCAGGCGCTCGCCACCTTTCTTCTCCCGCGCACACCCTCGCACACGCACGGAGATGAAGGAAATGGATGAAGGTTAATTTTTTTGGTCCTTCTCATAATGACTCATCCATAACAATTTCTATTGGTTATATTTCCTTGTGTGACAGAAACAATTTACTGCATTCCTGCAAAGCCTATTTTCTCTGCATGATCTGCTTGTGTGGAGGTTTGGGGAAGTAATTTACAGATTTTTGCCTCAAAATAGCTTACAAAGACAAAAGAGGCCTGTTGACACCTAGGTGCGCTCCTCGTGAGCTAGGGAAACGGGATAAAACAGCTTAAAAATAAAAACACTTTATTATAGTCACTCAAAGTCAAATTCAACATCACACACCGTGATCAAAAGTTCCTTTTGCCGGTAGGGACTTGGGGAGGCTCAGGGCTTCTCCGAGGATCGCTTTCAATTTGGGCTTGGGTTGTAGGAGGATCCTTGGTGACATAAATCAGCAGGACCTGATTTATGGGGTTTGGGATGCTCCTTATGGATCGGGCCCTATATATTCTGCTATAGGGGAATGTCAGCCACAGGGCTGCCGTGGGTCGTGAGAGCACAGCGATCCGCAGCCTCCGTCGGGTACGATTTCTGTGTGTCTCGCTGTAGGATTGGGGCCAGAAGCCTGGGAAGAAGCAGGGGGTCGTGAAACAACATATTTTGGCAGAACCCAGCTTTTTTTCCGTGTCAGGGCCCACCGGCCCTGCCGTAACCCACCTGCCTCGCCAGGCTGCTGCCTGCGCTTGCAGATCTCTCCCTGCTCCGTGACCCATAAGCTCTAAGATAATGACTATTCAGGGTAATTTGCTCTGGCAAATGCTTCTGCTAATGTGCTCGATGCTCTGGGATGGATAGCTCTGTTATTTCTTGGGTGTCCACTACTCCAGGACCTAATCCCCCCTCCCTGCTTGTTTCTGCTGCCCCACGAGCTCAACATCTCCTGTGCCTAGCAGGGCATGGGAATCACCTGTGGCTGATTCAAATGGAAGCAGTGGGGGGGAATTTCATGTTTGCTTCTCCATCTGCTCGTGCACTTGGCCTTGAATTTAGTTAGTGGGCACGGTGGCAGAAAGGTGAGCGCTGCCATCCGCTGTGAAAGCGGGCAGGGTTTTGCCTTCTCCTGCAGTCCCTCATGTAGATAACAACCCCCCAGGCTGGGAGCAAAGGCCACTGTCACGCCAGAAGCTGCACAGGGCTGGAGGCAGGTCGATGTGCCGGGTGCTGGGCGCCTCGGCCAGGCTTGGGGGGGATAAATTAGGGAGGGTGAGAGGAGGGGGACAAGTTTCTGTGCCACAGAGCTGGGATGCGCTGACATTCACGGCTGGAGTCCAAAGGATGCGGTGCATTTGGAACCTGGGAGCTGGAGCAAGAGCTTTTGGTGTGAGCCTGTGCTGGTTTAGCTCGAGATAGGGATCACAGAAAGAATCACCTGGCCTAAACTTTGCACCTTGCACCCACACTGGATCTAATCTGGGTGCTGCAACTGGTCTGTCAGTGATACCTTCCTCCTAATTGTTTGGGATTTACTGGGAACTATTAGTGGCCTTTTTGCTGTCCCTTATCTCCACGCTCTGTTTTTGGGGAAAGAAAATGCTAGTTTTGTGACTTATTTGGTGCTGGGAAACCTAAACCAGCCATTTTTCTTAACATGTGCTGCTTTAACACACGATGCTCTTAGGAGAATCGCAAGCTAGTTGCAGGTGTCAAGGTCAGGACAAGCATTGACCCTGTCTCTACGTGCCACTTAAAATGATCCACCACGCTTCAGCCTAACCTAGGGGTGCGTTTTGGAGGCAGAAGGATAAAGGGGCTGTGTGTCAGCAAGGCGGTAGGGGCTGGCACAGCCCCTCTCTGTCCCACTGCATCCCACAGGGCTCCCCATCAAATACCGTGCCTGGAGGTGGATGAAAACCAACGTTTGGCTTTTGCTTGGACCCCCCATGTTTTTGCGTAAGGTGTTGGTGTTGTGCCCCCAAAAATGGATGAAGAGAAACGGTAGAGCTGTGATGCTCGAGGGAAGCGCTTGTGCTGCTGGCACTGCTCTCCCTGTGCCCTGGAGAGCCTGAGCCAGGGACCTGTGCACGGTACCTGCCTCCTTCCAGCATCCAAGTGCCCCTTGGTGTCCCCTCGCAGCGCAGCAGCGTGATGCTGGGCTGTGGGAGGGGGTCAGGGGAGTCACCGATCCGGGCGTGGGGAAAGGCAGGCGCTTGTGTGTGGGAGCGGGTCAGCCGGTAACACCGGCGGCAGCAAACACTGGCTCTTTATCCGCCTCCTGCCCTGCAAAACATAAGCCCTCTTGTTGCTGCTCATCGCACTCGCAGCAGCGCCCGGGGAGCGGGCTCGAGTGCTGCTGCAGGCTCGGACCAAAGGCTATCGTTAACCGAGCCGTCAACGGGCCCTTTGTGCAGGGAGCAAAGGCAGAAGGCTGCGACATGAAGCCCTCTGCGTGCTTTGGGTGACCAAATACGACGTGGCTTTGTCACATCAGTCCCCACTGCGGAGCAGGGTCTGGAGGGACTTGGTTGTACCGAGTGCCTGCAGCCCTGGTTGTGTTTGGTGCTGAGCAAAACTAGGAAGAGAGAGAAGCAGCATCCTCACTCTCCATCTCTCCCCAACATCACGTTTCACCTCCTTTTGCTTCCTTGCCTGCGCGTGGTCCTGGGAGCTGCCTTGGGAAGGCTTGGGGCTGCTTTCGCAGCACCTGTGGATGTTGTTCTCCCTGCCTGAGGGCTGCAGAGCTGGGTTTGACCATCTCCAGGAACCTCCTGGAGTTGAGAAAAGGTGGTGCTTCTCCCTCTGAGAGCAATGGAGGAGAGCGCATCAAGGTTTTAACGCCTCCTTGGTGAAAGGCATGCTGAGGGACAAACGCCGGTCCCCGTGAGGGGCGAGAGGAGGGGGGAGGCGGCTGCTGCAGACAGGCAGTAGGGCAGCTTCATGCTTTGCTGTGGCTGTGCTGGTGAGCCCGATTACAGCCCCGCTCTGCTCATGCACCTCTGGCCATCGCGTGTCCTCATCGGCTCTGGCTGCTGCGTCTCTCGTCGGTGCCCCAAGAGCACCGGTGAGCGTGTGACGGTCTGTACCAGCACGTGCAAATAAGCTCCATCCCTTTGAAGGCAGGGAGCTGTTGGCAGTAGGTACCACCAAGCGAGCACAAGCGGTGGCAGCGGTTGCCGCCGGACCCGGGTTGAGGTCTGAAAGCAAGCCTGGTTTGGACTCAAGGATAACGTCCAGTGGGCTGGTTGCTGTGCTACTTTCTCATTTTCTGAGGGAAACTTATTTGAGGTGCTGCACGTTGGCCCAGCCCAATTAAATCCATTGCAGGCAATTAGGGAGCATAATTGGCTGATTGGATTTGGGAGGCATAAGGCCACAAGTCACCTTTCTGCTGGTGTGTTCTGCATCCGATGGGCCTGAGGGCGGGGCTCCTGGAGTAAATCTACTGAGCTGGGGTCCGTTCCTAAATCCAAAAGAACTGTCTGATGCAACCCTCCTCCCCTAGAAAAGTGATAAATTCTGAAAAGTCATTATCAGAGCTATTTGGACCCAACTTTCCTCGTGCAGTATCAGGGGGTGATTGATCATAATTTTGCCCATTTTGAGTTTTTAGACCATCCTTCCAGCACAGATGCAAAATTCTCACCTGAAACTTTAGCAATCAAAAACTCCGCCTTTTGAAAACATAAAGCGAGTTCCCTGGACGCTGAACACGTTTGCTGTAAATGCGGTTCAAGCACATTTCTATTCAGGGCCCTTTTAAAAAAAAATCACACATAAATCTGGAGGCTCTCTCCTTCCTCGAGCCATCCTGACCCACTGGGAATATTCGCTTTGGTCCCAAATGACACCAGACTTAGAGCAGGTATAAACTTCACCTCTGCGCTCTTGTGCTCGTTCCCTTGAAGCGTTCAGGGAAGGATTTAAGGGACGCACACACCTTTTGCAGGTTTGCTGGCAAAAGGCTGATTTTCTCCCCAATTTAGGCAGCTTTGATGATGTTCAAGGGTCTGCGTTTAATCTCCTTTTTTTTTTTTTTTATTCCTATGCCTGTTGCAACAGGGCAGAACCCTGAACTGGCGGCATGCAGAGCAGGTAGCAGGGATCTTGCATAACCGAGCCCCAAAAGAGCAGCCTCGGCCGGCGAGGCTTCTTTCTGTGCTAATTTGAAATGAGGTGAGCGATGGCAAATTGAGTTTCAAGGGCAGCAGAGACAACTTGTCAATTTAGCCTCGGCTCCTCTCTGTCGGTGCAATCCTTAGGAGCTGGATCTGAAGCTTGTTTACGGCAGTGGATATAATAGCTGCAATCCCCCAGGTAGATTAAGCAATTTCTTCATTTAGGACTCTCAAAACTCTATGACATTTTGAGGGATTTTTCTTGACCTTGTGAAGGGCAAGTGTCGCCTTTCCCCTGCCGCCCTCGTGACTTTTTCTAACGACTCCAGGTGGAAAAACAGAGCTTGTCAGGATGGGAATTGCCACGGGATTGGGTTTGTTGGGGAGGTGTGGGTCTGAGCCGTGCTGGAGCGCAGGGAAGGCTTCCCATCTCTTTTGTTGGGTTTTAGTGAGCATAGTCCCAGCTGGGGATGCTGCTCTTTGCTGAGGGGTGGGTCAGCAAGACCTGCCCTCTCTGTGTGCCTCAGTTTCCCTGTCTTAAACCACCCTTTGTTTAAAAAAAAACAAATAAAACCACTTAGAGATTTACTGGCGACATGCGTTGGGCAAAAGGAAGGAAAGATTATTTGCTCCCACTGTAGCATCCGAAATCAAACAGCTGCTTTGTGAATATAAGCGTAGCCCCAGTCTTAGCAGTGAAGCACTTAAAGCATCAGATAACGAAGCACTGCGGGAGACATTGAGGCAGCGGCAGTGTCGGGGAGAAGAGGCGTCAGCCAGCTGCGAAGGCCGTTCCTCCGATGCAATTTCAGGAAGCCCCAACCTGTCGCTTCAGTCTAAAGCCCGAGTTTGTGCTTGTTGAGCAAAAGGGCTCTCCTGACCCCCTCGGTGCTAAAGCCTGGTCCGCAGAGGGGATAAGCAGCTAAACCTGGAAGCAGCCGCTCACGTACTAATTTCTTGCAAGGTCTACGTGCTATCGAGGGCTGGAGCCTGGTTGCAATGTGAGCTGTAGATGGTGTCGTCTTAGCTCCTCCCGGGCGAGGAGGCAGCTGAGAGCTGCTGTGGGGTTTTGCGGGGGGACTTGCAGGGGGCCCAATGGAGCAGAGACCTGCAGAAATCTCAGCAGCGCTTGAGCGGGCAACACATTCGCTTCCTGCAGGGTTCAGTGGGGAATAGGCGCCTCTGGCTTGTGCCATGTGAGAGAATCCCACCAGGCAACCGATCTGCATCTTTAGGTACCTAAACGCCTTTGCAAATTTGTCTCTCGGTAGCTGCCAGATGGGATTAGAGCAATAGCACATCCAGCCCAGGACCCTGACCGCAGCTGCAGGCACCCCTGCATGCCCAGGGAAAGGGGGAAGGAGCGTTTGCCCTGGAGCAGGCAGAGGAGGTCAGGGTAAGGGGTGAATTGCCATGGGCGGTGGCATCACTGGGGAAAATGGGCAATGAGGAGTCTCTGCTTGGATGCTGAAACTCCTCGAGCAGAAAAAAAGCAAATGGAACTTTTAAAATTTTAAGGAAAAAAAGCCCAGTAGCAACCTGAAAGCTTTCAAGGCAGGGGAGCGGTTGGTGACATCCCTGCTTACCTCCCCGCTCCGCTTGCAGCTGATACGCTGTCTGATTAAGTCTCACTAGCACGAATGTTCACAGCTGCATGTAGGACATGGAAAGAGCCTAATGACTGCTCGAGCTGGCGTAATTCCTAAGTAGGTATGGCATGTGGTTGCTCTGTAAAGGATTTTGGGACTGACAGTCTGTGAAAAGTGATAGAGGAGAGAAATGCCAGAGCGGGGAATTAAACACATGCACAGATTAAATGAACTCAGTACTGACAAAGCAGGACTGCTCTGGTATTGCCTGAGCCTGGCTTGGGCTCACACGGCTGGGGGAGCAGCGGGTGTTTTGGGGCGCTTGCATGGAAAGCGGGCGAGGACGGTGTGTGGGTGGGAGGGGATGTGCAGAGTGAGCCCTGGGTCCACCCGATCCTCATCTTTTGGTGATGCTTCCTGGGGTTTCTTGCATGCTCTGGACATTTCCACGTGGGGCACGGACCCGTCGGCTGCCTGCTGCAGACGCCAAGCAGCAGCTTGCCTCCTAACAGCTTTCTGTGCCTTCTGAGCCAATATTTAGGGTAGAAAGTTGCAGGATCCATCCCCCCAGCCTTTGGCCTGGGGCTGTCTCGCCATACAAATGCTTGCTTGGGGGAACTGTGTCTTGTAAACCTGCTTCCCTGCCCATCTTAGCCTCTCCTGCTGTCCTACCAGCCCTCCCTCCTCTCCACACACGCAACCTCTCCCCAGGTTTTCATTACGATAATTAGGGAATTAAAATAATTTTCAATATTTTTAAACCAAATGATGAACTCGCGGGCTGCTTTTGCTACTGCCATATTGCTAAGTGTCTTAATAGGCCTATTTCCTATTTAAATATACTTTGTATGTCATTGCTCAGATGGTCAATGTGCAACAGCCACAATAACCATTCCTGGTTATGCAGTGAGAGTAAGTGACCAGTTTGTGGAAGCCTAATAAAAGAAATTATCAGCATTTTGGAACAGAAATAAATACCTGGCAGGGACTGTGTAGCTTAGGAGGACAGTAAGTGGATGCGGTGATATTTTAGCATCAGGACACCGATTGAAATGCAAATGAAAGCGGGGTCCTCCAGGCCCTGCCTGCCCTTGGGGGGACTGGCTGGGTCATTTGTTCCTTGTCCCCCCGTTGGCAACGCAGGTGCACGGGGAAATGAGCAGCAAACAGGACATCAGCAGGGAAAAGCTTGCGTGCTCTGAAGATGGGATCTTAAGTTCCTATTTTGGGGCAGGATGCTGCTCCGGGCTCTTGGGCTTGATCCCCAACCTTGGAAAAACCTCTCACCGGCTTCAACGTGCTCCTAAAGCTTGCTGAAAAGCAGGAGGTTGGTTTGCTCTGTGACTCCTGGGTGCTCCAAAGGGCGAGCAGGAGCCCAGCCTGGCTCTTAACCCGCATGAAAGGGGCGTGGGTAGGTTTGCTCTCAGCTGGAGCAGGCTTTCTTCCATCCCTCCCTTTAAGGCTGTCAGGGCTATGATGAAGCAAATGAAATCAGTAGTTGGGGGTGTGTGTGTGTGTGTGTGCAAAAAAAAAGCCAGACCCCAAAAGAAGTCAAAGGTATCACAATAAAGCGTAAAGTGTTAGAATAAATATTATTAGAACATCTTCGGCAGCAATAAAAAGATTAATTTGCTATTGCAGGAAAGAAAAAAAAAACAACAATGTGTTTATGCTAAAAATTGCTGCCAAGAATTGCTTTTCATCTGGTGCATTCTATTTTATTGCTTTTTTGCCTTTTCGCCCTCCCTTTCTTCCCCCATCTCTCCAAGATATCTGTACTGCTGTAGGTGATCGTGAAGGTCTGATCTATTGGTAGGATATCCCTCAAACATCTCACACGCATCTCCCCAGGGCCCTGTGACTCGGGATTTTACTTTATTTTCCTCTTTATTTCTGTTTTTTTTTGCCATTTTTTTTTTCCACCCTGAAGAAACTGATTTGCCACCGGCTGCTCTAAGAGGGTTATGCATACTAGACTGGCAACATCTGATGTATGGCCACATTTGGAGCCACAGACTACACCAGCCTTAATAACATTCTTCTTTACAAAGTGCTTACTGTTAAATATTTATGAGGCGATACAAGAGCAACCACTGCCATCGTCCACGAGCGCACGAGCATCCCTCCTCCCTGCGGTTTAATGGGCCTGTGTTTTGGAAGGCAGGTGGGCAGCCTCCTCTTTATTATTCCTTCATAGCTCTGGGCTCGCCGAGCCTCGACCTGCCCTCGCTAATCGCATTTTCAGTGGCTGACTATTGGGCATTATAGATTTACTCGGGGCAAGGGACTGTGTGCGGA
Source organism: Phalacrocorax aristotelis (assembly GCF_949628215.1). Lineage (NCBI taxonomy): Eukaryota > Metazoa > Chordata > Aves > Suliformes > Phalacrocoracidae > Phalacrocorax > Phalacrocorax aristotelis. The sequence goes on along the minus strand of NC_134297.1, from coordinate 5,993,657 downwards.
GTCGGAGGGCTGTGGTTTTTAAGTCCTCTTAACTGTTCCAGCCTGGCGTGGGTCCAGGGGATGTGACTTTTGTTGATGTGCAGAGGATGGAGGCTCGTGGCGAGCACTTGGCTGTGGAGCGGGAAGAGTTGAACTGAGACGAGGTCCTGTTACGAGATGCTTTTTTAAAAATATATTCTCAATTTAAGGTCAAACTCTTCCTCTTATCTCAGCCCCCACCAACCCCTGGGAAGTCTCCAAGGCTTTTTACGCTTCCAGTTTGGCTCTTGTCCCACCCATAAGTCTTTTAGCAGCTCCGAGTGCCAGTTAGGTGCTGCCAAAGAGTGGCTGAAGGGACAGAGGTGGCTTTTTTCTGCCCGTGGGGAGGATAAAAGCACCGCTGCCGCTGGCTAATGTTGCCATTCCTTTGGTTTGGGAGGGTTTATTTTGACAGTCGCGGATCCTGGCTCTGCTCTCCGCGGTGGGAATGTATCACTGCCGGCAATTCTAGCGTTACTTACACACGGCATCATTAAAGCATGTATTGTATCCCAAGGGGAGATGGTCTAAGCTCAACATTTCCAATTGTTTTAAAGTTATCTGATTTTATCGGAGCGATAACGATCTACAAATTGCGCTAGTCATCTCCGAAAGCGGGCTTTCCTGTAACGTCCTCTTTGCGTTGGCTGCTGGGGAATTGCTTTAATAAGCATAACTAGCTCTTATTAGCATTTCCACCCGTGGGTTTGGAGCTTTGTTGATGGAGGAGGTGGCTTCACCCATCGCCTTGCAGAGAGGGAAAGGGAGGCGCAGCCGGTGAAGCCCGCTGTCCGGGACGCTGCCGGAGTACCAGGCTGCCTCGAGGCGCGTTGGCACTTCTGCCGGAGGTGCCAGCCAAGCTCCCGAAAACCCTCACGAGCGTGTGAAAATGCACAGAGCGGCTTTAACTCCTTCAAACGTTGCCTGTTTAATTTTTAACCTCGGGAAGGGGGTTTTGGTTCGGCGCCAGGCTGACTTTCCAGTTGGCGCTCCCTTATTTTTTTTATTATCTGAACACTGAAACGTGAAACTACACGTTTGTAGCCTCCAATTCAGCCTAAAGCGATAACGCCGCGCGACTGAAAGGCTCTTTACTCCGGTAACTTCGGTTTGACAATGGGGAAAGAGCTCTATACCTGGTCACGGTGGCAGAGCAGTGTTTCTGTACAGCCCAGCACTGCAAGCCAAGGCGCCTTTAATAAAGAAATGAGATTACGGCAAGGAGGCTTTTAGGGTAGACAGATCGGGGTGATTCTCTAGCTTGCTGCTTGCTACCTATTAATTCAGGCAATGGGCTGGATCATAACAATTTACGGGGAATGCTGGATGCGGGGTGTCGCTGCCACCCCCTTATCTCTCCCTCATGGCAAGCAGAAGTGGTCCCTTGGGATTGCCCGTGCTCAGACGAGACGCAAAATGCAGTCAGGGCCGTGCAGTCCCCGCTCCTGGGCTATTTAATGTGAAATTGTGCCTTTAATCTTCCCAGAGGAAGTTTTTAACCCTTATAAGGGAGCATAAGGCAACTGCTGTCAAAGGCCAACGAACAAGGGCCATGCCTTTATGTACTCTCATGATTTTTATGATTACCTGAGGACGTTTGGGGCATGGAAGACTTAGCACGTATATATTTATTTATTTCCTTGGTGTATCTGTATGGATGGTGCATACACGGCATGTGTGTGTGGCAACTCGGTGCCACGGGGTTGACTGCGCTAGAAACCTCCTTTGCCTCCCAACGCTTATATTACCGTGGCAGGGGCACAGCGAGTGACAACCGGGGGACGTCTGGGTGGGTGCAGATGGGAGAAGGGACGAAGGACCAAGGCCTGAGATTGAACAATTTGACAGGACACTGGTGCTGGAAATGTCACCTGGGTTGACAGTCGCTGCTGTAGGCTTGAAACTATCCCAACCATTAGATTGCTTGTTGCTGCCGGGTGAGCCCCCAGGACGTGTGTGTTGAGCTGTAAGTGGGACACATAATATTACTAATAATTTCACAGACAGCTCTGTTCATTTCTGAAGTGAGAGGAGACACTTGTGCTATTCCGCCTGGCTCTCTTTATGGTATAATCTGCCATTGAGATTCAAGGCACAGCTTCGCTAATTAAAATGATGAATGCCGGAGGAAGGCTTTGGGTTTGGGTCTGGATATTTTTTCTGGTTTTTTTTTTTCCCTTCTTCGGGTAGGTCTAGCTGGTATCTGCACACACAGAGACTGCTTCAGGCAGAGGATATTCGCTCGCTGGATGAGTACCCAATATAGATAGAAACGCTTCCGTACCCACACACGAATACTGGATGAAAGATACCCGAGCCCCGCTGAAAGCTCACGCACGCCTGGGTTTTGTGTCGGTGCACGCAGCCGTTGTGGCATCTTGCGCTGTGCTTTTTGGAGCCAGCTCTGTGCAACGCGAGAGCTGCCGTCCCGCAGCAGCGATCTCGCCTGCCTGTAAGGAAGGTGCTGAGCTGAGCTTTGACGGGGCCGGGTGGCTTTGTGGGTTGAGCATCCTTCCCAAGGCGAGATGCTGCTCTCCTGGGGACACCAGCCTCGGGATGTGGCGGGGTTTAGGGCCGCTGCTGAGCTGGGGTAGCTGTAGGGCTGCTGGCACGATGCGCTGGAGCTCCTGCGGAGAGGAGGACACCCCTCCGCTGCTGTCCTGCTCTCCCCTGAGTGTTTTAAAGAGCTGCCGTCCCGCTCCCTGCTGGAAGCCATGACGTTTTGGGTTTTGTAAGTGAAGCTAGAGCTATAACTTGCCTCGTCCCTGCCCCGGGGGCAGAAAACAAGGAGCATGGGAAGCAACCACTTACCTTCCCAAAGCGCTGCGGGGGGCTTTGCTTTCAGTTGCCCACCAACACTTTTCTACTTTAAATGCCCTGTGTTTTAATTATTAAAAAGACAGGCTAAATTAAGATATCTGACGGGCTCTCTTCTCCTGTAATTAAAGCCTTTTTTTTGGAGTACAGCCTTGAGTACAGTCATGGAGGCACTCGAGAGCAGTGTTTCCATGCGGTGGGAAGATTGGGAGCAGATGTGTACTCCGGCGGGTTGCGAGCGAAGGGAGGGAATGAGCAGCAGCGCATCAGGATGGTTTGTGGGGGGGATTGAAATGTCTGTGTCATGTGCTGCCACCAGAGCAGAGCTTTAAATAGGAGCACTCTGTAAGGAGCTTGCATAACCCATGTGCTAACATTAGCTGCTGCACAGGGCAGGGAGGCTACGTGGGGAAAAGGGGCTCATCTAGAGAAAGCAGGATTATTTTTCTTGGTGGGTTTCAGGTTTTGCCCCTTCTTCTTTCCCCTGTTACATCCTTGTTGCTCTCCCCATGTTTCTAAACAAGAGGATGGGTATGATGGTCAGGTTGGACATGCCCCCGAGGGTTATGCCTACAAAGGATGGCAGGAGGCTGCCACATCCCTGTGGTGCTGGAGGGCTTGCCAAGACAGCCCCGTGTGTGCACAGCCAAGGGGCTGCCCCGGGCGTTCACTGTTGTTTCTCCTCCTGACAAAGCGACTCTTGTCCAAGCGCTGGCTCTCAGCTGGAGCATCCCATAGCCCATGTCAGAGGCATCCCAGGGCTGTGCAACTCTCCCCCCCAGCCCCAAGGAATGGACAGAGCTGCCTCCGGCTCCCTGGCCAGTTTTGCCTGCCCTGGGAGAGGTTTGCATTCAGCTCCTCCCTTCTCCAGAACGGCAAGGGCTGGAAGGGTTTGCTGATTTAAGAGTAAAGCAGAAAGAAAATCATACCTGGGCTAGAGGGAAAAGATCACACTTGGGATCGCTCTATCAGTGCCTGCTTACCAGCGCGTCCTCTGAGTGTGCAAGGAACAGCCTTGGGAAAGGGGTGACATGCATTGCCCCAGGGTCCCAGCCCCTTCTCTGGGCCCAGGGAGCAGAGGGCGTGAGCATATTGCCCTGCGGAAGCTGGCTTTCCAGCTCAGGAGCTCCTCCCTTGCATCGTCTGAATTGCATCTGAGCGGGCAGCAGCCCTGCATGTGCTTTTCTGCTCAGCCCCTCTTCAATTCTGTAAAACCCTGGAAATGGTGAACTTGGATCCTCCATGTGCTGTCACCTAGGTGTCCCCTTGGGATGCAGCTGAGCAGGGGGAGGTCTCATCCCTACGCACTTGGGAACGTGCAAGCAGATAGTTTCCATCTTAGGTCTAATTTCCATCAGTCTTCTGCTGGCGATTTTTGCAGCTAGCTCTTCTGCCTGTGATCCAAACAGCAGTGCTTGTGGGGGCATGGAAAGGCATGAAAATCTTCAGGCAGATGCTCTAACTTGAACTGCTCTTTAATTCGGATGATTTAAATGGAAATTATGAGAGCTTACTGCGGGATGAGTCCAGCCGCTCCGCAGCAGTTGAGCGCTGTGCATTTTATGATTTGAGCTTTTGCAGGACTGGATTAGTTTGTTTTCATTTCTCCTCTTGCCTGCTGATCATCCAACTGTCTCAGTGCTTGGGTGAGATGCAAAGATGCTTAGAAATACCAATAATAATTAAAAATAACAGGCAGTGGAACCAAAGCTGCAGCCTGCAGTTTGGCTAGCGGCCATTGGAAGCAGCTCAGTCCTGAGGCACAGAGATAGGACCTGCGTGAAAACCTCGTGTCCTGGAGGCTCTGGGTGAGTGCGGTGGGGTTTCGATGGACAGCAGCCCCCAACCCTTTCTCTAACTCTCCCTGGAGCGTGTGTTTTAAGACGTGTAAGACACATTTCCTATCTACATGGAGTCACTCGGCTCCCACGTCCCACCCTCTGAATCCACCTGGCTTTCTGCCCACAAGATTATGTTATATAAAACACCCCTAAATGCAGTGTCTGGGAAAGTGCCTTTATGTTTTAATTTCCAAATAGGCAGGCAAAATTGAGTGCTCTGATTGGCATCTGCAATCAGAGCCCCATTCAACGGGAGCTGTGAAGGGAGCTGATTGCAGCGAGCGCTGCTCTGACCTTCTGGGGCCTCTGCTGCTGCCTCTGCTTCATTAACAGGATAAATATTTTTCCAGAAACAACATTTCTGAGCTGCCAGGAGTCATGACAGGGATGGGGACTATTCTACGGCATGGTCTGCGTCGAGGCAGCTCTCGCGCACTCTACGGCTTAAGATTTGGGGGATAAATAGGTATTTTTCGCAGGCTGGTGCTGCTGCCTGGGACATGGCTGGGGACACCTGGGCTCCGTTCCCGCAGTGCCACCGAGTGGCACAGTGTGATCCTCCCTCCTTCCACGCTTGCCTTTCCTCAGCAGCTTTCCTCCCTCCTTTTATACCAAACTCGTGAGTGATGCAGAACAAGGACCCTATTTTGGGATGTTTTGTCTAATGGAGCCTCGATATGGTCCCAGCGCCTTGGGATGATGTCCAGGCACTTATAGCGGCGATGATGGTAACGGGACGGTAAAGAGCAGCTGGAGATCTGTGTCCCGGGAGCACCTCAGGGACTTGGGCATGGCTGATAACCCCCAACCCTGTGCTGTGACGGTGCTGCAGTGCCTACGAGTTGGTACAGCATCAAATGCCACAGAGCGCCAGAGCCTGGTACTCTGATAACAGCATCTGCGGCATCAGCTGAGCCCCACCAGTGAGTTACAGCCTGGTCTCTGCTCCAGGGGCCTCTTAGCATCCTGCAGCCGGTAATAGATGTTTTTAATTCTCAGGGAATTATTGAACAAACATCAGGGAAATATGTTTTACAGTCCAGAGTTGGCTCTGAGCATCGTTAACATTGTTATTGGAGACGAGGCGGATGATTTAAGCAGGGACCTCTGACAAAGATGTACACCTGTCCATGAATAAAAGGCTGCAATTTAATACCCACGCTGTTAATTAAGAAGAGGATGAGGGTCAAGTGTAGTGCCCATTTCAAAGGTCTCCCAAGGAGGGCAGGCAAGGTCACAGCACCGATGCCTCCTTCGCTGTTCCTTGGCATGCTGAGCGGGCATCGGCTGCGAGAACGGGGGTCTCGTAAGGGCTCGCAAGTGTCGGGCACCTCATGTCTGCTGTGGTCTGATGCCACGTAATCTCAGCACAGAGCCAGGCGGTGCGGCGATGGAAATGAGCAGATGCTGCCAGCTTAAAGAGCGGGAGCGCATCCGCCTCCTATCAGAGCAGAGCAAACTGCCCTTCTGGCCAGGCGCTGACAGCCGTCAGCATCCGCGGCTCCGGCTGGAGCGGGGAAAGGCTGGCGCGTCCCTTCATCGCACGCCAGTGCCTTGGCGGCGACAGCTTCCCCCCGACCTGCCAGCCTGCCCCAGCACTGGGGTTTTGGGGTTTCATCGGTTCGTTTTGCTTTGAGCAAAAGACACCCCGTCGCCCCGCAGCGGTGAGCTGGTGAGCCCCTGCACCAGAGATGGCTCAAGGCACCTCACCAGTGCTTCTGTAAATGTATTTAGCTTTGCACAAGTGAGGGGCAAACGCAGCCAGCTGTGACTCGGGCACCCACGTCCCTTTGCAGAGATCCTAAACCCGAGCGGTTGCATCCACTTCGGAAACGCAGCGCTGCCTGCAAGCGCTCAGGCCAGCGCGTACCCTGGCCGTTAAGAAGAAACTACTCGCTTTAAGGGTGTCATTGCATGGTTGCATGTCATTGCTTCTTGCTCTGGAGCTGGTCGGGGCTTTGCTAGGCACGAGTGCAACGAGATGATTACATCTCCCACGCGATGGATCCCCGCTGGCCGTGGCTGCTGTTGCAGATGCAGCAGCACCAGAAATGTTGTGTTCGTATCAGTTGGGTGTGTTCGGTATAAATTGTCGTAACCCACGTGCCAGGGCCCTCCGCAGCAAGTGCTCCAACAGCCAAATGATGCCAGAGCAATGTCCCTGTGAGCTGAATTCAGAGAGAACGGTGAAGCAGGGAATTGCATCTTCACACTGCCGTGGGCTGAGATGGTAAAGGGAGAACTTGTGCAACAGACTCAGGGCCGTGGCTGGGGAAGAAGCTCCGTTTCGCCTCCCTGCACGTCCTCCCTTGGTCTGCCGAGGTTCCTCCTGGTGTGTTAGGGCTTTCAAAGACTCATCTGGGCTGCTTGAACGCACCTCCCTCGGTCACAGCGGGCACACACCAAGGTAGGGTATGTCCTGGTCATCCCCAGACTTTCCCGGTTAACATCTTTGTTAGTGACTGAAAAGGTTGATTAAAAAGCCAGTGCTAAAAACACGATAATCCTAGGAGGGCTTCAGAAGCTGAAATCTTGAATTTTGGCTGTCTGTGAGCTCTAGAAATGCTGGTAAACACTGATTGTGCTTCATTTGGATGCAGAGATGAGCCTATGGGAGATTCTGGAGAAGCAGAGCTTGTTTGCATGCATGTTTAAGTGCACAGGCGTAGTGGTACACATGTCGGCGTACAGTTTGGTTCACTTCACTTGCATCCTGCGTAGGCAGCCATGCAAGGAAATTACTTCTGCATCGGTTGTGTTCCTCTATTACAATAAAGCACCAGCAGCTGGTGAGCTCCTACCGCTCCTCGTCTGCCTCCCCTCGGACCAAACATCATCTATTCTCCAGCCTAACTTCTCTCTCCTCCACCCACACATCTCAGATTGGTTTTGGTCTCCTACCCTACAGCTCTCCTACTGCCCCTGGTTCCCAGGAGAGGAGGGTGATGCAAATGCACGGTGGTGAGATGCTGGGTTTTGATTAGGAGAAGGGCTCTGTCCTGCTGCCTGCAGCATCTATGTTTCCTTCTCGTGCGAATGACTCGGGTGCCCATCTTGCATGCAGCCGCGTAGCTTGGAAAGTCTCTGGCAAGCTCTTTGCAGCTGGATTTCTGGGGAAGCGGCTCCCGTGGGGCTCTGCACGAGTCTGTGATACTTTTGAGCGGCTTCAACCAAATTGCGCCCAAAGGTAGAGGGTTTGGTGTATGCAGCTTGGAGGAGAGGGGAGAAACCACCCAGTGAAAGCCGTGTGGGAGGAGAGGCAGCGTCCTGAGCTCATCCTTTACTAGAGCCTTGGAGGGTCCCCAGATGAGTGTATTGTTATGAATTCCCCGATGGTGGGGAAAAACTTTGATCAGAGCTTGCACCTCATTAGACATCAGAGAATTGAGCCGTGAGACACCGATCCATAGGCAGCCAGGCTTCATTAGTTTTACTGCTCATGGGACCGCCTGTTTAAGGAACACGTAGATGCTACAAAATTGACTTTTGTTTTTAATTATTTTTATGAGGGCTTTGCCGTCGTGTCCCCCCCCCCCTTATTTTGCCCAGAGGGCTCTAGCGAGATCTTTACAGCAGGCTTTGGGCGGCTGAAATCGGTATGTTTTGCTTCATCAAAGCAAGCCAAAAGTTTTTAGTTGAATATTAATGTGGGTATCCATCTGCCTGTGTCCAAGGGACCGTATTTTGGATGATGGGTCCCATGCGCCAGGTTCCCAGCTCGAGCTCCTGATCCCGTGCCACATGTCCCTCTTTCCCCTGATGCTGCATTGCAAGAGCTGAATCCCGACCTGTGCCGAGCTGCTGTTTCGATTCAGCCCAAAAAGCCCAAGTCAAACACCGCAGTTCAAGAACGCCAGGCAGCAGAAATGTCAAAAAGAAACATTTCGACATTTCCCAACCGAACCTTTTCAGAACTCGCTGAAAATAAATAGATGGAAAAGGCAGAGGGACTTGTCAGCGCTGTTTTGGGGGCAAGCAAACAGATCTCAGAGCAGCAGAAGTCCCCGCGGGGTGGAAATCCGCGCTGGCATTAGCTCTTAAGGCAGAACCGGCTGCAGTTCGGGGCCGGGTTTGGGGAGTTTTGCATGACGGGGTTGCATGAGCTGAGCTGCCTGGTTTCTGTGCTCAGCGCTGCCCTGCCCGTGGCTTCAGGGGAGCCTCTGCCTGAGCATCCCTTTCTGCAGAGCGAGGCTAAGGACAGCCCTGAGCGCAGAAGGCGCGTCCGTGAGCGTAATTCCTGTAAAACACCTCAGTTGAAAGATGTGGAGGAAGATAAATGGGACTCTGAAAAGCCCGATTTGCGCCATTCTCCTTCTCAGCTGTGCTCTGAGAAGAGAAGCGGCAAAACACAGAAGCCCCACGTGCTACAGATGGACCCCACAGCTGAGGGGAAGGAATTACTCACTCGCGGAGCGCGTTCCAGTCAAGATCACAGCTCAGTGAGAAAATAGAAGCAGACAAGGTAGTCCTGCTATTGCCTCCAACCTACTCGATACAGAAATGGAGAAGAAAAGCTGAGTGCAGAGCAGATGAGAGAGACATTTGCCTCCTTGTGTGCAGGCTGACAAGAACCGGGGATGGACGAATTCATCGCAGGTTCTCTGATGAGTGGAGGGGGGAATAGGAAGCCATCCAAGCTGATTAGTGAGAGGTCTCTCAAAGAGACAGGCTGGCTGGATTTAATTCCCTAGTCAGCATTCCCAGTACATTGATCTCCTCCTAAGTAGGAGGGAGGGGGAGCAGAGAAGAGGGGTGGTGGGGAGGGGGGAGAGGAGAGAAAAATAGGTTAGGAGGTGGTGAGAGAATGAAGGCAGAGGGAGAAAAATGAGGAGTGGAGGAAATGAGGAGGGAAACGGCAGGGATGCAGGGGTGGCAGGGATGCAGAACCAGCCTTGGTTATGTTCCAGCCGTGCCATCAGCCATCGCCAGAGCTGCCACGTGTGACGGAGGCGTTACTGGTGAACGATGAGGCAATCCAGCTTGGCTCTCCTCAGCTCGGTCCTCCTCGCCCATGGTGGGGATGGAGCAGCCCTCTGTCACGCTGCCAGCCGTGGCTGGGGAAGGGCAGGGGTTGCAGGAGCAGTTGGACACACTCCTGAACTGTCTGGGTGGGGAAGGAGGATGATCACTTGCTTACAGATGTCATCCAGAGCATGGAGCAAATGCAGGTAGCTTTATCATCCGATACCTTCTGCAACACTGGGGCCGGAGATGAGAGAGATTAAGTCTTTGCAAGACAGGATCCCCCACTTGCAACAAGCATGAAGCTTTAATTTCTAGCCCCAGCTGGTTGTGAGATATTGGGCATTAAAAGCACATTATTCTGATTACTGTCTTACTTCTTTTTCCACTTTTATTCCTCACTTGGATTCCAGCTTGATTTTAGTGTGTACTCCCTCAAGATCCACCAGTGCCAGAAGTCAGTGCCATATACCATTCGAAAGCTCAGCCTCCCAGCTTTCAGATGGTATAATTAAAGCATTAATCTCTTACTCCAGCAGTCTGTAAGACAGCAGCTGCTAAAAAAACACGGGAGGACTGCTAGAAAAAGGTGCTTTGCTTCCAGGATAACTGCAACGACTTTTAGGGTCAGCAAACATCCTCTCGTGCTGGGGAGGGTCCAGGGGCAAGAACAGTACTGGCCTTTGAAACTAGAGGCTGCTGTTGAGTCTCAAATCTGCTCCTCTCTAAACAGTTGCAACCTGCCATAGGGCAAAACACATTTGAATCTCTTCATGCTTTGCTGAGCTTGGATTGGGCTGGTGGCTTCTTGCATCCAAACCTGCTTCGCTGTAGTTGAAAGACCTTTGGGAAATGCCGCCTTGAGCGTGGCGTTGCTGGGAGAGACGGTGCCGTGCGAGTCAAGGATCCGTAGCGATGCTGTTGGATGCAGTGTCAAAATTTGTTGGGCTTTTTCTTGATGTGGGAACATTGATTATTTTTAATTTTTTTAATCATCTTTATGGGAGCCCCGTTCATTGTTTTTTTTTTTTTTTTTTTCTAAGATGCTGTTGCAAGTAGCTGGACTTAATCTCTGTGAGGAATACTAATCTCCGGCAATATTGAGCCCTAGGAGAGAGAGGGCTTTGATACCCCGTGTGGGAGCTCTGCAGTAAGGGACGGCTCCCGGCTGTTTGGCTGCAGCAGGACTAAAAAGGAGGTACTGGAGCGTGACTTTCTGGAGATTACTGCTCACCTGTGAGGCCGGGGATGTTTGTTGCCACTTGACAGGAAGGTGACAGTGAGTGTTTAAACACCGAGAATTGGCTTCAGAAGTTCCCCAGCCCCACAAGAGCCCCAAGGGAACCTGAATCCCTTTTCTCTCCTGTTCCTTTGGCATCCAGCTGCACGGGGCAAAAACCTGCAAGGTACAAGGGGAGGTCTGAGATCTTGACTCACCTCTGCAAAGGTCCAGTTTTGGGCTTGTGTAGATGTGGAAAGCTGAGCAACTTGTGGAGAAACGATACCCCGGAGCTTGTGGAGACGCCCTGTTCGCTTGCGGGCTGGGGTGGCACCGTGCCCCAGGTAGCAGGACCTGTGGCTGCCCACAGCAGTCCTTGGAGAGGAGAGAAGCCTGTGTTCATCTCAAAACACAAGCGATGAGCTCTGTTAGCGGGACAACAGACTCCTGCCAAGGTGCTGTGGCCTCTGAACCCAAGCAGGGTTTCTCTTCACCAGGGTGTGAGCTGCCAACGATTTTCGTAGCTTGATTAACGCTCTTCAGACCGATTTCCATTGGCTGCTGCAGAGGAGCAGGAGAAGATGGATGTTTTCCATTACTTGATGTAATGACTGTGAGGCAGCCTAATGAAACCTTTACAACCAAAGTTTACAGAGAGCCTGCAAACAGTGATCAATAGCCAAGCCGGAGCTCCAGTGCATAGATTAGTGGGGGCCATGCTGCAGGAGACCAGCGGGGAGAGACGGCAGATGGAGTCGGGAGCACTGGAGCAGGGAAAGGAGGGAAGGAGGAATGATGTCTTGGGTGTGAGACGGGATTTGTAGGGAGGGGAGGTGGGAGTCGGTGGGTTTTGCTGCTCCCACAACACATGTCTACTTTGTTCAGCTCTCCAGTGCAACGCCCCTGGCTTTTCCGTTCCCTCTGGGGAAAAATCATTGCACCTCCAGGCTCTGAATTGCCTACAGATCTCTCGTGCTACCTTCCTTTGGCTGCAGTACCCTCAAGGAAGAAGGAAGGAGCACAAAATCTGTGGGAACTGGTAAAAATTTCTCCCAGAAGAAATGAGTCTGGGTCTGCACTGAAAAAAAAAATAAAAGGAAAATAAACCTCTCAGCCACATCCAGGAGCCACTTTAAGCTCCTTGCTGTCCACGAAACCCAGGGGGACCGTGGGCAAAAGCAAGACCTGACCCAGGCTGTTCCGTGGCTTGGATGAGCCGTTGCATCAGTCTCCTCTATGTACTGGCTTAGCAAATGCTGCTGGGTGAAAAATTAGTGCAGCACAGGCAGTTCTAATTGACTCGCCTGTCGGTAGATGGAAAACAACCCTGGGAAAGCGACCTCAGTGTACACTTAGGGCCACCTCTGCATACATGGCTGCAACACGACGCTGGAAACTTGCTCTACGAACCTGGACTTCATTACACTGAGAGCAGGGAAGTGTGTTCCCAGCTGAAGAGAGGTTAGTCTGTAATTTTCAGCTGAGTGAACAGGTCGGGCAGGGTGTCAGCAAGACAGCATCTGTGTTAAGCAGGAGATGTCCTAGCTTTTGCTTGTTACAGAAGACAACTCCTTCAGGCTCCGATCTTCTCCCTCGCAGCTGGTGGCTCCCACCTGCGGGAGCCGTGGTGTTGGGAGGGAGGGACGTGGTGCCGTCAGCATCGCCAGGCGCAGGCAGTAATGGGATCCACCTGCTAGCACACAATGCTGGAGGGATAAAAAATGCTCCATTGTGCCTCTGGAATAGCTGCAATTAACAAAAACTGAACAGCCAAGGGCTGGATTCATCTCACGGAGGCTGTGGGAGACAGCTTGAAATGTACCCACGAGCACTGATCGGGGTCTCAAGCCTAATTAGCCCTCAGGAGGCACCCCGTTAGGATGCAAGACTGACGCGGTGTGAGCTCCAGGCAGGTCTTTCCCGCACAGGAGCACGGTGAGCCGCTGCGAGGAAGGGCTGAACGCCGCCCTCGAGATGCTGTCAACATGCAGCTATAGCAAAAAGGGCACGTGGGCAGTATCAGAGCCTCTGCTGTGCTGGGCAAAGCCATTGCTGTGCTACCTGCTGCTGAAATGCTGCAAAAAGCCATCCCCAGCCCTGAAGATGGGCTCGGGCTGTCTAGACTAGATCACTAAGCTGTCTTGAATGTGATTATCTGCAATTTTGCTGGCAGACTGTAAGCAGAGGGGCTCACGTCCACACCCCAGGACATGACTGCTCTGAGCTCGGGATGGAGGAGATGCCTCCAGACCACGCATGCTTTCATCCCTCTCGATTAACAGCAGCCAAGTCTGTGAGTCCAGATGTGGCACAACTGTATCCAGGCAGGTCTCTGTGCTCCTGGGAAACGGTGCTGATGTCAGGCAGGGCCCCTGGGGTTGTACCGAGGAACGCTGCGGGTTATATATATTTCATAGGGACAGAGCAGTAGATTATGGCTCTGGACCTGTGTTTTATTCATGACTCAGCCATTTCCCCATCTATAAAATGAAGATAATGATACATTCTTCCTTTAGAAAGAGCTTGTCGTCTCCAAGTGTGCTAAAAACTCTGGCAACAATGCACGTTAATTGAACATTTTCACTTTCTCGAGTTCCAAGAGAAAGTTTCCAGGGAGGATAATTCTTATTTTATCTGTATTTAATACTGTGAGGTGCACGGCAGAGTAAAGACGGTTGCATCTAGGACAGGAGGAGAAGGGAAGAGGAGAAAGGATCATTTGGGTCCACTCTGTTGTGGCATTGGGGCTCAATGTGCTGAGCAAGCACTTGTAAATCAAGCCAGCAAAAATTAAAGGCCACGGTAGCAGGTTGGATTAATCTGTTCTGACTTCCACATCTAAAAGTTAGATGTCAACGTTGGGGCTGGTCGCCTCGGGCTCCCTCCTAGTCGGTGGAGAGAAACAGGCATCTCCAGAGGCCATTTATCTCCTCCCAGACAGGCTGGCTGGATGAATTGCCCTCTGGAGGTGCTGGTCTGTCTCCATTGACAAAGGGAGCTCTGGGTATATCTTATTTATTTATATTAAAAATAGGGGGGGGGGGGGCAGATGAAGGTGAATCCTGCCTCTTGGGACTGAAAGGAGGCAGATCCGCAGCTGTACAGGGTCTTTGGGTGCTCTCAGTATTTGGTGCGAGGCTATACCTAAAGCAAGGGGATAACCAGCATTGTAGGCATTGCCCCGTCCCGTGCCTTTTGCATCCCGAGAAGTGTTTCCCCACTGATTCTCCCGACCGAGGGTGGAGTTTCTTTTGACATTACATTCAGCTTACACTTCATGGCTCGGCATAAAAGCTGGACAGACGCCCTGCAAGCGTTTGCTGCGTAGCTGCACCTCACACATACAGGCACAGGACCCTCGAACTACTAGTCGTCAGGAACATCAGCGAGCAAATAACACAGGTTCAACTAGCAAAGATTTGCATGTAGACACTAGAGCGATGGGCAACATTATAAAGCCATAAAATGGAGGAAATGGAAATACCAGGCTCCTAACTACCAAACCCCCAAGCTCTGTGAGTTTTGTCTTCCTAAAAGCTATTCCAGGGATGTCAGAAACAAACTATGTACTTCCACAGTCTCTTGTGTCCTCCTTCTGTATTTCAAATGAATAATAGAGAAAGGAATAATTTTATTTAAAGAGAATGAGTTGAACGGAATTTGCTTTAAAAAAAAAAAATGCACACAAAAAAAGCACCGCGGCACTCGTCCCGCTATTATAAAAGAAAACTTCCCTTTTTCATTTATTATTGAAGTAAATTAGGTTGATTGTCAGAAACTTGCGCGTCGGGTGAAAACGTTGCCATTGTGAGTGGTGGTGAGATGAATGCTTTTAATTTACCCCTTCGGTACGTTCAGCAGGCGGCCGTGAGCGGCTCCAGCTCTCGGCTCCCCTGCCTCCACCCGGCAAGGCGATTGCCAAGTTTCCTAGGGGATTTTCCATGGTGGGATCTTGTCTCTTCACAGGGGCATCTTGTCCCCCTGCCCTAGGGCTGGGTAGGGAAAAAGAGGACAAAGAGACATGTTGGTTTCTTCCCTCCTCCCGCTGACAGCGTGCCATAGCAGCCAAGTGCTCGGCTGGTTTTTTCGGAGCCAGAAAGCTGCCTGAAAGCTGCTCAGAACAGGCAGGAGTCAGGTGCCGCTTCCAGATTGCCTTGGCCTGCGGTTTCCTCCGTCGGAGCCGCTGCCCGTGGGGGAGCAAGGCTGCATCCCCGGGCAAAGGATGAATCGGCAGCCGGAGGGGGAGGCAGGTGGGCTGGGTTTTGGGAGGCTTGCTGGGGCTTTGCTGGGTACCACGGGTGTGTAACGGCGCTGTATCAGAGAGACAAAAGTATTCCGGTGCCGCCGGGGGCAGCCTGTGACTTCGTTGGAAGTCAAGCTGCGGATAAACACTTTTCAGCTTGGGACAAGGCACGACAGATCTGTTGGTAGCCCTCCAAAAGCACCGTTTCTGATCTTGCTTGGATCAGAGGGATGCTGCTGACTTCAGGCCCGCATCCAGCTCTTCCATGGGCAAACGCAGCCCCCTCCTAGCTTGCGATGGAGAAGGCATCACTCCTGTCTCCCTCCGCTGCTTCCAGGTGCCAGGAACAAGTCAAGAGAGTGTTCGCCTCGTGGAAATCAGAGCGGTGGGATGCCATTAAATGCGCTGCAGGAGTGCGCGGGCTGTGAGCGGAGCTTCTGGTGGGGACAGTGCAAGCACTAGTGTGCCTGAGGCAGGGAAGGGTGTTCATCAGCCAGGGTTAATGGGGCTGATAGAGAGGGAAGACGCTGCCGTTGAGATTTCAGCCCCAGCGCACGGTGAAGGAGCCATTGAATTTCACGTTATTGCTTGTTCACTGCTCGCGCTGTGCAGGCCAGCCAGGCAAGGGCTAAATCTCTGCATTTCCACTCGCTGCACACCTTGAGTGCGTGCACATCCACGTCTGGGTCAGTGGCAGTGGAGGCTGAGATAGGTGGAAAATTCCTGGGGGAAGCCCAGCTCAGGAGAAGACATGGGTTGAACCGTGCGCTTTGCTGCTAAATACTGGTGGTGCTGGGAAATCCTCCGCTGGAAGAGCAAATGAACCCAGAACAAATGAAGGGTAACATCTTGAAGCGGAAAGGGAGAGAAGGAGGGTTGCAACCAGGTCTGTGCTAGAAGTGGTTGCTGATATAAATCAGCAGTGAAGGGAAATCTTAAAAGGAGGGTGATGCTGTGTTTGTATGTGTTAGCTTAACTCGCAGGTGAGGACCACGCGCCGTTCCTGTGTGTTTGTGCTTAATTTGAGTGTTGGAAGCTCCCCTCTCCCACTACTGTGACCATGCAACGTGGCCTGGGTGCCATCCTCCACCCCGTAGTTGTGCCTTTAGGCTGTGCAGGAGCCCCGGGTGTTTTTTGGGTGGTGCACAGAGCAGTAACCACGAGGTGAGCTACATAAAGCTCCGGTGACTTCTGGTAATCACGGAGCATGAGAGCTCAGGGCAAGAGCAAATGAAGGGCATCATCTTGGAGAGGAAAAGCAGAAAGAAGGAGCCACAGCAGACCTTGGCACTCAAACTGTTTGCCGTTATAATATTGCTGGCTGGAAGCATGATTTCTCCCTCTGCCAGTAGGTCTATGTACACAAAACTTTCACCGTGGTTGCAATTACACCGCTCTAAAGTGTTTTTCTGTCATTACTTGTTCTGCCCAAGGAGCAGGACAACCTGTCCCGGTAACCTGTCCACACCGTATAGCACAGGGAGACTTGTACACAAACAGTATTTGGGTGCCTGACAAAGCCAGGGCAGCTGCTTGGGTCCATTTATTTCTTGTTTGGATTTGCAAAATCGGAGCCAGAAGCGACTTCCTGAGAATAACCTCCCCAGCCACCTTTTTTTGGTTTATTCTCACCAAAAATCGACTGCAAATGGGCAGGAGGAGAAGGCAAAGGGGGAGAAGGTTTGGTCGAACCTTTCCCACATTTCATCGTGTTTTGGCTGAGCTTGAATTTCAGGCAACGAGCGGGCAGGAGGTTGTGACAGCAGAAACATAGTGAGCAGCTTCAATGACAAACTTTGGGTTTTGATTTCAGGGTTGGCCGCGCAGGATTGTGCTTCCCAAGATCAATTGAGGATCAGCTGCAGCAGCGCAATGAATTTAGGGCCAGAAGGGACTTTTAGATCACATAAACAGGCCCCGGAAAGTCATTAGATACCTTTTTTTCTGAGCCTAGGATTTCGTGTTTGTCGAACATAAATCTTCCAAAAAGGTGTTCAGGGTTGATTTAAGGATCTCGGGAGATGCTGAATCCAGGACTGCTATTGGTAGTGGATTTTAAAGGTTAATCACCCTTGCTGCTAAACATTTGTGCTGTATTTAATTTGTCTGTCTTTAACTTTTGGTTGTTGGCTATTGCTCTGTCTTTCCCTGCTAGGGGAAATCGCCTGGCATTTTCTCCTTTGATCAAACCGGGCCTTCCCCTTCTCCCCTCCCCCAGACTAAAGAATTTCTCAATGTCCTTCAGCTCAGCTGTTTTTTATCACCCAGTTTGTCCTCATAGCCCTTCCACTTTTCCCCAACTTCCTTTTTTTAGTTATTTTTTTTAGTCTGAATATTAGAAGAAAAAAAATATCAGAAGGGCCCTGCAAAACTGAGGGGTGATTTTAAAAGCCAGCAGGATTCAGGGGATGGGAGAGGGTAAGGTCTGTGTCGTGCTCCTCCACAGCAGAAATAGTGCTGCTAAGCTCAGGGGGAGCCTGGCTACTGCTGTGCTTGGGCCAGAAACAGGGGGAAAAGCTTTGTGTTTTAAAAAAATGTAATAGATTTTAAATTGCACTTCCTTTAATGAATGAGTCACCCAATTACCACAGCCTGAACACCTGTGCCTGAGATTTGAAGTCTCCAGAGAGACTTTCACTTTTAACAATATTTATTATGATGAGTGTTATCGCATTAGATGGAAACGGCAGAGGAGGGGGGCTGCGGTCACGGGCAGCACCGGGGCAGCGGTGGGTTTTCTTCCCCGCAGATGCTCCAACGCCACAGCGGTGTCACACGTGGCATGGATTTCCAAGTGTGCATCGCCCGGTGATGTCCCCAAAGCACTTTGTCCCTTTCCACCCTGCTAAACCCTTGCCCTTACCTTGCTCTTAAAGGGAGAACAGGAGCATGCTTTGCCCAAAACTCTGCATGTTGTGGGTAGGCTGATTCCCCAGGTGGCTCAGGACCATCCAGGTGAGGAAAATTTGCCTTGAGCCGCCACCTGGAGACACCAAGGTATCTTTTTTTTTTTTTAAATAATCTTTTTTTTTTTTTTTTGGCTTAACAAGTGGGAAAAACCTCAAGGAGCAACAGCCATGCAGCTACATCTGGTTTAATGCCTGCAAAGTTGTGCAGTCACCAGGGAAAGGGGCTGAAGAAACCCGTATCTGCAGCAGAAACACAGAGAAAGCAGGGGCTTGTCTGCTCAGCCGTTGGAGCTGCTGCTCCCTCATGGCTGAAAAAGCCTGTGGAGTTTATCAATAACCACAAACCACCTGAGCCTGATGCGGCTCGTTGTGCTGTGAGCTGCAATGCCTGTGATGCTGCTGAGGGATTGGGCTTTGCCTTGCCCCTGGGACTGATTAATTGCCTCGCAGGTGGAAGGTGTTTGGGGGCCACCTCCTCCTTGGACAAAAGGCAGGCAGGCAGGCAGGCAGGAAGGTAGGTGGTTTGGGCAGACACACAGCTCTTTGAGAGGAGTGGGTGCTGTCTGGGAGGAGAAATAACTTCATTTTTGGTGTCCTGGGCTGTGCTCAGGAGCTTTGCCAGCAGGTGAGTTTGGCCTCTCCTTCCTATCTGTTGTGTGGAGACCTGGTTCTTGCAAAATGGGAGTGGGCTTTTAGGCATTAACCCCTCTCCTCGTGGCAGCTTGCTTTTTGAAGGTTCAGCCAGACCTGGTGGAGTTGGTAGCATGCACTTTGCACTGGTTATCATCCATCTGCTCTCCCCCTTCAGGTCAAGGCATAGCTCAAGAGATGCTTTTGGCCGTGCTCATGTGTGTGGACAGGCTGCTAGCCCGGGAGGTAACAGGCTCTCCGGCTTGAGCTATTGGGTGTGCGGCCAGGGGTCTAGGGTGAAGTGAGAAAGGATGGGGAAGGTGAATGTGCAAGAGGCAAATGCTCTTTGCTCCCCATGCCCTGCTAATTTTGAAGCATGTCCAAGGCTGTGCTTTCTCCTGGGGCACCCCTGCAGAGCACAGAGGCTACCCGTGTTCTCTGTCTACGTGCCACTGCAGAGAACCTTCCCTGGAGCAAATTAATGTTGCATCCTTTAAGGGAGCAGGGAAGGGGCTGTGCCGTGCTGTGCCACCCTCTCCTCACCCACCGTGAGCAGTGAGAGAAGGCAAAGACAGGTCACAGCTGGAAAAACTGGCTGTGTCTTAGATGTACAACTTCTGGGGGTGTTGGTGGGGAAGACGTGGCTTTGCAGCAGCCGGTGCAAGGAAGCCGGGTGCCGGTCAGGGTTAGAAAACCCACACCACGGAGGTGCGGGGGCCGAGACGGCTCAATTTTGACATCTCTTGCAAACCAGCGGATGATTTGAGAAAAGGATTGCATAGCATCTTGCCCGGTAATTTCACATCCCTCCCACTCCAGCTTCGACCGGGTCAGGGCCAAAAGCCCGCTGCGTGGGGACGGGCGAGCTGTGGCGGAGCACAGCCCCGGCAGTGGGCTGCAGCCGTGCCGGCTGTATGGAGACAGAGGTATAATTATCCCAGCTCCTGTCGCTCTTCGTGCTCTGCCAACACTTCTGCAGGCCAGAGGGCTGAACTGATGTATTTATGCACCTTCCCCTGCCTGTGTTTAAACAGCACCTTGGAAAATGCAGTAAAGAAGCCGCAACTCTTTTCAGTGTCCTCTAGGGGTTTTAATTTATTTTTATTGTGTTGGATGCTTGTTTCATTGTGGTTTTTTTAGTTGGTTGGGTGTTTTTTTTTCCCCCCCAGTGCTGGAAGTTGGCTTTACTGCAGAGCAGAGGTGCTGCAGAGAGGCTACTGAATTGCAGAGTGTTAATAGGTATGATAAGCCAAGTTAGCACGGAGGGATGTGGTAGAGCTGTCAATAAGCCATGGGGTTACTTTAGCTTCATGTTTAATAGAGAGTCTGTATTTTTCCTCATAGTTTTATGGGTTTGGGCCCCTGTTTTCACCGGGGCAGAGCCTGAATTCCCTGCTCTGTTAATTTGTACAGGCAGGCGCTTCTCTTGCATCCTTGTGTACAGATCCTGATGCTGGCTGAGGATGCTCCGTGCTTGAGGGCAGTGTTGCCCCCCTCCCAGAAAAAAACAACCCAGAAATTGCTGTGGAGTTTGTTTTCCAGCTCAGGATTGGACTGTGCAACGGGGAAGGCTTCTGTGCGTCTCCTTAGGCCATTTTGTTATGCTGATTAAAAAAAATGGCTAGAAACTGTTTCATTTGCTCCCCCAGTAACTAAACTAGCAAGAAACAGTTGAATTCTCTGCACCTTCTGTGAATGAGCATCCTCTTCTTGTTGCAGGCAGGGCCAGCCTGGCTTGCAGACACGTCGACTCTCCTGGCCATGCCGGACTGCTGCAGCACCTCGAGGAGGAGACACCTCCAAGGTACCCTAGACTGTTGATTATGTGTTTTTTTTTTTTTTCCCCTGATTACAAGATGATGCATGTCTGAAGGGTGTAAATCTGTTTTTTAAAGCATTGAAGGTGCTTTATGCTGCGTCTGTGATGTGTGAAGTTGCCCGCATGGTGAGTTTTTGGGAGCATGGTTTCACCTGACTGGCGTTCAGTAACCCTGCTTAATCCAGAACTGGAAGCTTTTGAAAGTGATTTTGCAAGCCTGGAGATGTTTCAAGCTTATGAGGCTTTTGACCCGTCTCATTTATGCTCGCCTCTTGCATTGCTAAGGGAGAAGCTTAGAAATGTGAATTATGTGAAATACGGTGTGAAATCTTTTGAGATATCTAAGTCGTGTGCATATACACATTGGCGCTTCCATCTCCTTAAGACTTCATCTCTCCTTCCTCAGTCGATCCATGTCTGGTTACATTATGCCACAGCAGCTGGGGGTAGAGTGGGTGGGAGCAGGTGAAGGACGTGGATTTATGCTCCCCATCTCCCCTCCCCAGCAGCATCCTTCCCCTCTTTCTGCTTTCCTTTCCTCGCTCCCCAGGACCCAAACGCAACGTCCTCATTCGCAATCCTGACTCAGACATGGGGATGGTGGGAACAACCTCCAGCAGCCTGGGGGCTGGGTATTTCTGAGGCTTATGTGTTTTTTTGATCTTTTTTCTTTCTGTCCTATTTTGTAAAGCTGAGAGCCGTGCTAGAAAACATCTATTAGGCTGAGAAATTAATACTTCTTCCTAAATATAAGTTTCCAGAATCTACCTGGTTTTCATACAAGGGTTGTATGCTTTTCCTAGTACTTTTCCTAGCAGATGTTTTGCTGTTGTAAAGCTTAGACTTGTTGGTTGTGCTCTGGACCTCTCCTTTGCTGCACAGCCATATTGTATGTCCTTTGGTCTTGCTGAAGAAAGAAGAAAGTTAAGCGGAGGCCTGGGGGTGCGGGTGGGCTGTGCATCGTCTTTCCCAGGATATTCATGAAAAAACCCAGAACTTCAAAGCTTTTGCAAGTTGCAGCTGATAAAGGGTGGCCCTCTAGGTGCTGGCTCTCCAAGTGCCATCCCACCTCGGCGTCTGTAATCCCAGCGGCTGCTCCAGTCCAGCGCCAGCATCCCGCAGCACCGCTGCAGTGCCCGCGGTGCGGCGGTGAGATCTGAGGGCAGGGGCCATCTTTCTTCCTCCCATGGCATCAAAGCTGTGTGAGAGCCCCTTCCTGAGGCTGCTGCAGTTGAAAGGGAAGGAGGAAGGAAAAGGTAAGGAAAGAGGGAATGAGCAAGGTGGTTTGAACAACCTTAATGATCCCAGGCTTTCCCAATTGTGCAGTGATGCGGTGTATTTGCCACCAGATTTCATCCCAAACACCCTAAACTGAACATAAAGCGCTGTTTAATAAACAGCAGTCGGCATTTCATTTCCCTGAATGTTCTGGAAGCAACTGCTAATTATTCCAGTGATTCCACTGTAATTACTCGGAACCCACTATTCACAGATTCCTCCATTGACTTCTATATCTGTACGCGCGCACGCTGAAATATGTATATATTTTGGTGTCCTATTGAAAATTCAATAGGATCCAATTTCAGTTGCTGTTGCCTTCCCCCCGTGCCTCCCCTCTCCAATTTGCTGATGCTACAGCTGCACGATGGAGAAGAAAGGATGCAGCGTCTAGCACGGACGTAAACAGCGACGTCCAACTGAAATGGGGAGAGAAAAATTACTTCCTTGTACTCTGCGCTCTTGACAAGAGCTGGTTCTTTCTTTTCTTTTTTATTTTTCCTCCCTTCCCTTCTTTTTCTACCACGTTCGATTTTCTGACTCTGCCGGGCAGGTTACAGAACTAATCTTGAACATGCTTTGAGCCTACTGTATAACACCACAAGCCTTTAAAGATTGGGGTGGGAGAAGGAAGAGGAGCATGCAGGGAATGCAATTAGTTTGGGGCAGCGGGATGAGTGGGAGAAGCTAAAATTGCAAATGCTGGCTATTTGGGGAAAATGAATCTCATTCCTCCCAGGGCTGGCTTACCTGGGTGTTTTGGGTAGCTGGAGAGTGGGAGACGTGAATTAGATGGGGGGGGTGGAATCCCTAGACAGTCTGCAGGGTCTCAAAAGGCACTTTTGTCACAAAAAGTGTGTTGTAACATGCACATTTATTTTACCCTGTGCCTTTGCTTGGAGTACAAAAGCTCTCATGTTCCAGGCATGCCAAGGATTGACCAGTAATCAGAGGCTGGGCTGGATTCAGAAGTGTTGCATCGGCTCTTGAAAGTAAAATAGGTGCTGGGTGTGTTTGAACGCTGCAGTAAAGGCTTCACCTCTGCTGTGCTGAGGATGGCCCTTCCAGAATTGAGAATGTTTGTCAATAAATAGTATCTGGTGGCTTTCCGTGTGTTCCCAGGTCCTGGCGAGTTTGCTCAAGGATCTCACCTGCGATGTCAAGGTGGCTGCAGGCTTCTTGATTGCCCTCAAGGCAAACTGGTGTGCTGGGTCACTGCTGAGCCCTGGCCATCTGGCTGTGACTGCTAGCTTCAGAGGGGCCGGAGCTGTGCAAGTGTTTTCACCCCCAAAATCAGTATCCTGTTGTCAGTTTTGAAAAGGTGGGTAGAAATGTAAAAATCAGAGAGCTCTGGGAGCAGGTATTTTAAAACCAGTGTGTCTTGCAACATCATCTAGGACTCAGCTGGCTGAGTCTTTGTCTTTGCTCTCCAAGTCCCGGAGAAGGTGGTAGAGAGCCTGATGAGGGGAAAAAAATGAAGAGAAACATAGGGATGTGCCAGGGCTGTGTCACCCTCAAGCCCAGAAGCATGCACAAGGTAGTAAACATCCTCTATCTCCTCGAGCCATCTGTTTGCAGAGTCTTTGCCCATGCAACAGTGCCACTTCCCTGGGTGTACTTGTTGCCTTCTTGTAATCCATAGGTAAATAGACAGCTAATCAACTGGAAAGCAGGGAGCGGCGGCAGTGAGCTGCGATAAGAGTCCAGTTGGGACGGGGACAAACAGCAGCATGTACTCTGGCGGGTGGGATGCTGGAAGATGTCCCTGCAAAATACTTGGAATAAGGGGGAATCTGATTTGTTCGGGGGGAAAGGAATAAATTAAGGGGATAGTGGCCGTTGAGCACCTCCAGGGACTCTTAGCACCTTGTCTGGTCAAACCCTGTTTTGCTCCTGGGTCGCAACGTGCTTGAAATTGGGAGAGTATTATTCTCCAGGTAATGCAGATAACGGGTCCGTGTGCTCTGAGCGAGGGCATGGTTTGCAAGCACGGCGCTGTGTGCAGGGACGCCGGTCACTGCTCCCTCCGAGTTTGCAGCTTTGAGGAGGAGTTCAAGGAATTTGGGGCTCACAGAGTGCCTCATACTTGGGCAGGCGTTTTGCCTGGCTGAGCCAGCTCCTTCTCCACTTACCCTTTCTTTGTGCTTCTTCCGCTGTGAAGATCACGTTGCCCCTCGGTGTGTAATTTGCCATCAGTTCAATTTTGATGGGAAGCAAGGTGCGCTCAGCACTGGAGCTGCTCGTTGCTGGGATTTTTTTATCTCTGAAGGGTTCCTTGCCACGTGCCGCACTGGGGCTGCTGTTTTGGAGAGGCCGGTGTGCGTCAGGCATTGCAGAGCAGAGCTAAAAGCTGGCCCAGCAAGAGGCACCTGTTTTTGGGAGGGCGTCATGGGGCATTCGGAGCTGGGGTGGTGCCCCAGCGCCCTTTAGTACATGGCATTACCGTGTTTAATGTACTCGGCGCTAATCTTTCTCTAAACAGAAGCGATCTTGCTGAGTTCAGCACTGAAGGAGCAATAACCAATGAAGGAGATGAGATTAAGAAAACTCACAAGAATTAAATGTGCTAGAAAGGGCTGGGGAAGTGCCAGGGGCACTGCAGTAAATGACCTCCCTGGGAATCGAGGACAAATAAAATCCATGCCCAGCCTCTCTCCTCCCAGGCGCCCTATGCCGATGCCTAAGCCCTCCCCTCCCTGGTGTGACCATAGATGTTGCTTTCAGGGTTATTTTTTGCACTGGAGTACAACAAATCCTCTGTGCTATGGGGCCGAGACGAGGATCCGTGTCGCTGCATTCAGAAAAACTAACCTCTCGAGCTCAAGGAGAGCTGCTTCAGTTGGCAGTAGCATTAGGTGCTTTATTCTGTCTGGAACAGCCTTGAGAGGGCAAACAAAACCTCTGTGCTGTGGCTCTTGTTTCCAGAGGCTCTCTGCAGGCAGGGCTGCCGGTGAGCGTGGCTTTTTTTCCTGCGAGCCAGAGACGGAGCCCAAAATTTGCCCAAATGTCATCAGACTGGGATGAAAATGGGGGTGCAGCAACCCAGGTGAATCAGCCGTCCCGGTCTGAGCTCTGCCGGGCTCGGTGGGGATGTAGGAAAGTCTTCTGCTCAACTTGCTGTTTGTGGGGCTTTCACGTGAAATGAGCGGAGGAGGTGGGAGTGGTAGGGTTTGGTTCCCCCCCCCCCCCCCCCCCCCCCCGCCTGAAAGTGTTGGGGGTGGGAAATGTCTTGGTGGTGGGCTGGGTGGAGGTCTTCCCACCCCCCCACCCCCCCCGTGGGTTTGCTCGCCACCAGCGTGGTACCCGCGGCCACTCGGCAGCGTGAGGATGTCCTTCACGGAGCCTGGGCACCTCAAAACGTGTCGAGAGCAGCCGCTGCCTCGAATCCCTACCCCTAGTGCCGCATAGGCTCGGAGGCTGTGAGGATGACTTTGCAGTGATATATTTACTACAATTACCATCTCTCTTCCCAGAGGAGGAAAAAATAGATGAATATGTTTTGAAGGTGTCATGGAGTGAAAGCAAGAGAGGAGCTTGAGCCTGAACTTATGAATAACTTATAGGCTTCCTCTCTTCTTGAAGTCACTCCATTTGGGCTTATCTTTCTCACCCGTAGGAGGTGTAATTAAAGGAGCAAAGCCAGGCGTCCGTGCGCACAGCGGCTGCCTGTGGGCACTCGTCTGTCTGGCTCCGTGTGTCCCATGCACGCAAGGGCACGGCAGTGCCAAAACGCCCTTGTATGCAGACGTGAGCTGGGGTACGCGTTGAGCTGTGGTTTACAAGTTCCCCCCTCGGTTCCGATCCCTCGTGAAGGGAAGGGGTATTTTGCACGTATCTCTGATATTTTTAGGATAGCTGGTGGAAGCGTTCCCTCAACTCTCCTCTTGCACTGGTGAAACCAGAAGCAGAAGTCACCTAGGAAGGGCAAACACTGCAAGAGGAAGCAGGCAAATCCTGCAACCCTTACTTAAGATTTGGGAGGTTTTTGTTCAGGTCTTGACATGGCTGGAAACTCCCTCCGTGACCTCATGCGTTGAGTTAGCCTTTCCGAGCCTTATATTTCTAGCCATAAAATGGGGAGTAATTTCCTTTTGTCTCAACACCCTTTTCTGCTTTCTCTATTTTGACTTTAAGAGCTCAAGGGAGGGATTGGTGGCTTTTTTTTTTTTTACCCGGTGTACATACAGAGTCTAACATAATGGAACCGGGATCTTATCAAAGGCTTGTGAATGCTATTGTAATGCATATAGTAATTATAGGTACGTATATGTAAGGATGATGAAAAAAAATCCAATGAAACATGGCATTTCCCTCTGGAAAAATGTTAGCGGAATAAAACCACGCCTGGGAGTATGTCAGTTCCAGCAAAAAATGTCTATTAAAAATTATGCAGTGCTGTTCAGCAAGGTCACAACGCTCCTTTTAGAGCCAGTTAGAGGTTTCCTTTCAAAGCAGCATGTCACCTTTTTTTTTCTCCCCCTGCAGACTTTTAGCTAAGGTGTTGTATTTTGGCCTTCTGTTCGGATCTGGGCGGCGGGGGGGGGGGAATCTCATCTAAAATTTTGCAGAAATTTCTGCCAAAAGGGGCCTTCCGCGGCTCGGTACACGTGGAGGCATGGTTTCCCTGTTCGACACCATATATATGTGTGATTTGCAATGAATAACTTCTTCCCCCCGTCCCCCTATCTCGGGAGTGCAGCCCCGCTATCTGTATGTTCACATCAGCCCGGCACATAGATATGTATGAGTGTAATGGATATTAGGTATTTATTGCAAGGCATTCTGTTGAACATCACCTGCTGTTCAACATGAAAAGTTGATGTTCCACAAAGCCACAAGCCAAAGGCTCCTTAAGAGCTGTTCTGGTGCATCGGGTAAATATACGTGCTCGGAACAAGTGCTGTGTGAATTAATAATGCATAGAGCAAATCTGTAAGAAGAGCAGCTACTGCATAGGGCCTTATAAACTGCTCTCTCTGCTTAGGCAAATAGACAGGGAAGTTGTGTTGGTTTTTTTTTTTAAGCGTAACGGGGAGGTAATAAACCAAACTAACCTAAATAACTGCTTCCAGCTGCTGGAGGTACGGTACCTGCCTCGGCAGCCGGAGTCAAATCTAGAAGCGTTGTGAAAGGTGATAAAAATTGCGATGTAGCAGCTTGCGTTATCACGGGTAACTTGTGTTGGTGGAGAAGTGGAGGGGATGGGATGACGTGATGGCGCTAGGAACCCTTATCCCTTACCCCAATCCGTTACCAAGCATCTCCCATCCAAAATGTATCAGCTGGAGGTCGCCGGGGCAGGGGCGGATGTGTGCGTTGCTCCGACCTGGAGGAACAACTCAAGCCCTAACATCACTGGGTGGGTAGGACCATGTATTCAATACCTCAGAGCCTGTATTTGTTTCCTGAGAAACATCCCGCTGACCGAGTGGGAGCAGGGACTCCCTATGCAGCCCGGGACTGGATCATTAGCAGTACCATTGCTGTTAGCTCTCCCCATCCTAACGCGCTGGGAGGTCGTGCGGACACTAGTAGGCTGTAGGCTGCCCTGGTGGTACCATAAACCTGGCAGTGGAGAGCTCTGGATCAGTCGGACCTCCTCGAAGTGTTCGGTTTGAACCAAGCCTTGGGGGAGGAAGAGGAAGGAGAGCTGAAACCTCCCTGCATCAGGCCGCAGCTTTATACCAGCTGGTGTTTTGGCAAGACCCCCGTGAATATTACCGGATGATGGGTTTTTTGGGGGAAACCCGAGGATGGTGAGATGCACCTCCCTGGTTAGGGACAGCGTCACCCTTTGGCTGGCCAGTGGAGGGACGTGCAGGCACCTGAGGGGGCTGTTGGGGACATCCAACCAGAGCTGCCGATCCCTCCCCAGCTGCCAACTTTTGACGTGTGGATCGTTACTGCCAGACCTGTCGATGGGACTTTGGGAGAGGGACTGGTGCCTGTGGTTTGTCGCCATCCTTCAGCAGAACGGCTGGCCCAGATCTGACTCGGAGAGTCTCTCTGGGCGGCAGTGATAGAGAGGAGAGAGAGAACCACAGCTGGTTTTTTTTTCCAAGAGTTTGCAGCCAAATCTTCTGAATTGCGAAGTGAACAGCTCAGATTTTGGAACCCTCTGAGGAGGAATAAATACAAAAAGCCAAGATATCCTTTTTTTTTTGTTTCATCATTTTTCTGCCTATAATGTTGTTTTAAGGGGCTGTGAGTCACCTCGAGCAACAAAATGAGACATCCTGTACCCCTGATGAAAATAATGAATATTTAACAATATATTATTTATTGGGGTTGTGTAAAATAGTGGCCTGGGTTCAGTACCTCTAATATTCTCCATATTGGACAAGGGCTTAATAAAATTGAGGTCTTGAGGACCTTGTGTGGGCATGTCGGTGTCATGCTCTTGCCATTGGGTTGTGGTATGGACAGATGGGGTGGGTTTAGGTATCTGGAGTTGGAGGAAGGTCTATCTTGTTTCCATTGTTGTGAAATAAGCACCAGAAACTGGCGCGTGGAGCAGAGTTTAAGTAATGGGAGCACATTTGAACCTAAGCAGGGTGCAAGCGGCCTGGGTGCTGCTCAGAGGGGTAGGTGGTCTTGGTGTGAGGCATCTGGTGAGTGTGGTTACAGCACAAAAAAGCTTTGGTCTGGAATAAAAGTAGATTCATGCTACAAATTGAAGAGTTATTACCTAAAAAATTTGCCTTTGGAGCAATTTTCTATATGGGAATTAGCATTATAGGAGGAATCGGCTTGTTCAGCCAGTGCTGGGGTGGACACCAGCCCCCTGAAAGCTGAGGCAGGTGCTGTGGGTGCTCCTCTCTGGGCTGGGTGGGGGTGGGTGGGGGGAGGTTCTCCCTCCCATCATCACGCAGGTGGTGAAACTGAGTCACGGCACCTCTGAAGTCACCCAAGGGGCGTGTGGGTGTGTGTCAGCCCGGGGTGGGGGGGTGTCACCCAAGGGGGCTGGGGGGGGGCGTCACCCCCCGTTCCCCGGCGGGGAGGGGCAGTGGCGGGCTGGGGGCGGCGGGGGAAGGGGGGGTGCGGATGCCGGTGCGGGGGGGCCCCCGCAGCCAATGAGTGCGGCGCGGGGGAGGGCTGCCTGCGCGGCCGGCGGCGTGTTGCAGCCGGGCGGCGTGTGCGGGCCGGAGCGGCGGGGACAGCAGCGCCTGTCCCTCGCACCTTGCCACCCCTTCCGACCCCCCCTTCCCCCCCCCCTTTTTTTTTTCCTTTTAATTTTTGTGGGTTTTTTCCCTCCCCCACCCTGCGGTGCATTATTATTATTTTTTCCCTTCCTTCCCTCCCCCCCCCCCCTTCCCCAACCCTTTCCTGCGCTTTGCTCCGGGAAAACGCTGGATTTTAAACCTCTCCCCGCCAGGCAGTGAGCGGGGAAGGAGGGGGAGGGAGGAAAAAAAAAAAAAAAACCCAAACCACGCAACCCGCGGTGAAACATGGCCCAGGCGAAAATGCACCACCCCGTCTCTTGGGTGATCTTCGCCGGGATGGCCGCTCTCCTCCTCTCCCAAGGTAGGGCCGGGCGGGGATGCTGCGGGGGATGCGGGTGGGGAAAGGGGGGCGGCCCCACGGCAGCACCCTCCGGGGGGGGGGGGGGGGGGAGAAGATGGGGAGCCCCCAGAGCGGGGGCAGAGCTGGGAGAGGGTCCCCAGCCCGCTGCTAAGTTGGGGGGGGGTGGGGTGAAGATGCGGGTATGGCACGGCGGTATATCCCAATTGGCGCTGCATCCCCGGGCTTTGGGGGAACTTATCCCATGGCGCAGCAACCCCCCCCCCCCGCTGATTTTATTTGGGGGGGGGGGATCCGGTGCAGAGGGACTCTGTCGTCTCAACTAAGTTCCCGCAGGAGCAATATATCCAACAGGCTGGGGGCGGGGAGGGGGGTGTTGGAGAGCCCCCCCCCCCCGTTTGCATTGCCGGACCCGCCTGCAAGGTCGTCCCAAAAACTCGGTGCAGCCCCCGGGGTCCTGCTCGCCCCCCGCCGGGCTGGGGAGTTGGGAAGTCCTTGTCCAGCCTGTCCCGGGCAAGCACGGCTTCCTCCCCCTCATCCCCAAAAGGGGATGGTGCTTTGGCGAGGGCGGGGGTTGTGGAAAAGCGGTGGGGAGAGCAGAAAGCGAGGGAAGAAAAGGTAGGGGGGGAGGAGGAGGCAGGAGCCAGCCCCATCTGGCCGGGAGCACCGAGCCTGTCAGCTCGCGTTAGGCTCCTCGCAGCCATCTGGAGGGGCTGTGGGAGCGGGGGTACCGCCGTGGGAGGGGAGGAGGGGGCCGCATCCTGCACCCCGGGGCTCCTCCTGCGCCGGAGCGCCCGCCGAGCCGGGGCTGCGGGGGGAGAAGCGCCGGGGGGCTGCATTGCACCGAGCCCGCCACCATCGCGGGTGGTACCCGGGGCTGTGGCGGCGAGGGCTGGATGGATGCACCCCCCTCCCGCAGCCCCCTTCCACCTCTGTGCTGCCCCCGGTGCCCACCCAGGGATGGGGTTTGGGTACCTGCGTGTCTAAATCAGCCTTGCCTGGGGTGTCTCCCCCTCACCCCCCCTGCCTTCAACCGAGGTGCTCTGCAGCAGGGCTCCAGTGGGGCGTGGGGCAGGGGGCTGCCCGAGCCGGGGGAGATGGCCAGCCGCCATCTCCGCTCAAACTTCTTTCTCCTGGGCAAGCTGGGCCCGCTCTTGCAGAGAGCCACCCCTGCTGTATCGACCGGCGCCGGCTGCTTAGCATGCACATCACACGCCAAGGCATTTCTCCTCTTCGCCTTCCTCCCTCCCTCTCCCTCCTCAAGCTCGCTCCTTCTCCCTGGGTTGCTGCTTCCCGCTCGCGCTGCGCGGGATGCTGGCGTCCCTGCAGCCCTGGCTCCCGAGGGGGCTTCCTGGGGGTGGGAGCCCTGGCCCCCTCTGCCAGGAGCCCAGGTGGGGCGCTGGGGGGCAAAGCTGCCCTTCCCCGCCTCGTTTCTCCTGTCCAGAATTTGTGGGTTTTTTAATTTTTGTATTTAATGCTTGCTTTTTGCTCGTGGCTTGGCTTCCCTGCAGTCTTACTCCCTGCCTCTGGTCATCTCTCATGCTTTTCCCTGCTCCCAGCAAAGCTTACAGATCAGAAAGTAGTTGTGCTTTTCCCCCCCTCCCCCTTTATTTATTTATTTTTATTCTCCTTGGCAGCAGAGTGGTGGGGAAGAACGTGCTGCCTCCCCCGAGTCCCCTCTTTGCAAGGAGTCTGATGTGGGTGCCAAAGTCCCTGAGTCACTGCTGGGGCAGGGGGAAGCAGGGAGCTGCGCTGTGCCGTGGTCCGGGGGGACCCAGGGCAGAGCCGGGGGGTCCTGGGCAAAGTATCGCACAGGGCAGCGTTCGGCAGCAAAAAGTTTGGGCCTTTTTTGGGCTGGGAGACATTGGGTGCGCAGGGTTGTTGGAGGGAAGGAGTCCCCTGGGGAGGTTTTCTTGCATAACCGTGTTTGAAAGAGTTGTTAAAAACAAAATCCAGCAAAAATCATTTTGCTTTTCAGTAAAATCTTTCTAAGAGGGTTTTGAGAAATCGGGGGTCATTCAGCCCCAGGGGTAACGTATAGGTATGCATCCATTGCCACATATCAGCAATATGGTGCTGCTGCTTCATGAACTCTAATAGTCAAAGTGTTTTCTTTAATTTCTAACTTCTCTCTCACTTGGTACACAAAAGTGGAGCTGGCTTCTGTTTGAAAATGCAAAAATTATTGTCATGCAGGAAAACTGTGTTTTGCACAAATCTACTACAAATAGCTCAAGAGATCTGTGCTGCCCTCTGCAGCAGTTTATCAATACTCCAGGTCATTTACCTATTTACAGCCAAACAAACAATAAGAAAAGTGGTTTGTGAGTATGCTTGAGAGTAAAGTGGAGCGTGAAGTGGGATAATTCCGAAGTGCTTGACCATCTGCCTTTGTGCAAACACCCATAGATCCTCCAAGTTTTGCAGATTCGCTGTTGGTTTTGGGGAAACGTACCCCCAAAAAGGGGGGGTTCTTGAGTGTCGTGTCCTTTAGGAAGGAGCCCTCTGAGCCTTGAAACGCCCTGCCTGGCTTTGTGCACGGCGCTGCCGCCGTTCCCAAGGGAGCTGCTGACTGCTGGGTGTTGGTGCTCGAGGGCAAGGTCGGGGCGCTTGCTTGGATGCTGCATCTCCATGGGAATGAGATGCAGGCACCCATCGCATCGGCACGTGGGAAGGGCAGGGCCGGCCAGAGGCTGGGGAAAGGAGCTGGGAAGAGGGAGGCTACGGAGGGCTGGGACAGCCCTGGGTGTTGGGAAACGAGTGGCTGTTTGGCAGCACAGCTCCCGTTGTGGCCGCTCTATCTCTTCTGTAGGATTTTTAAATAGCGACGACAAATATCTACAGCGTGATTAAGGACCCAGCAGCAGCGTTTTCCCTCTTTCCATGTTTCAAAGTAGAGGGGTGGTCTTGTGTGTGCCCGGTGTCCCTGGCTCGCACCCACCGGGATTTCTTGAGGAAGAGGAGGGCTTGCGCAGAAAACCCACCCCAGCACGTGGGAGTGGAAGAGAGAAGAAAACTCTTCGCTCAACCATGTGTAAAAGGATTAACCAGGCTAAAAGGTCATAGAAGATTTAGCTGGGCCTTTAGCATCA
This sequence comes from Phalacrocorax aristotelis, assembly GCF_949628215.1. NCBI lineage: Eukaryota > Metazoa > Chordata > Aves > Suliformes > Phalacrocoracidae > Phalacrocorax > Phalacrocorax aristotelis. The sequence continues at coordinate 5,961,308 of NC_134297.1, read as the reverse complement.
GTAAGCCAAGAATTATGGGAATTTGATTTATAAATTAGCATAAAGACCTTATTCTAATAAGCATACAAGCTGAAATAGGTATGTAAAATAATAGCATATGTCAACATCGTACGCGGAGTGTTCCTCATCCGAAAGAATTCCTCGCTCCGTCGATGTGGCTGGGTTGCAGATAACTCCCAAACCGAAGCACGGGCTCCGCTCGCGTGCGATGGAAAGGCTGGATCTGGCCCGGAGAGGCGTCTATGGGGGGAGCGGCCGGCTGCCTCCCCTCGGGAAGGGCAGGATTCGGGAGCGTGGGTCGGAGCCGCGCATCCCGGGAGGACTTTTTCTCAGCGGAGGTGGGAGGGGAGACCTTGTGCGAGAGGGTAATTGCGCTAATGAATGTGTATAAGAAAAATTACGTGTATCGACATCTCTCTGTGAATACCCGGATTTATTGTTCCCCGGGGGAAATATTAGATGTGGCTTTGTGGTGGTTAATAGTTACTGTGCAGGTCAATAAAATGTGATATTCACCCCAACAGCAGAAAATAGCTATTTAATAGGTAATAACAGTAATAATCAATACCTACATGATTAGATAACCCAGTTATATGTAGTACATAAAAGGAGGGGAATGCGCTCTGGTTCCTCAATGGCCTGATTTGGAGCATTGCTGAACATCTGTCATTCTTGTTGATTTTTAGCCGCAGCTGTAAGCAGGTATCCAGCACCTCTGGAAATCAGGCCACCGCATGGGATTAATTGAGACATTTTTAAGACCTGGGGAAAATAAACAGGAACACAGGCAGACCTTTGCCATTGGAAGGATGCTTTTGAAAGCAGGCTGCGTTGCGTGAAAACGTGGGATGGCACCTAAAATGCTGGGTTGGCGCTTGGGACCTCGGTTTGGTCGGTGGCTTTGCCGTGGACGCTCTGCGGAGCGTTGCACGTGGGGTTTTGCATGCGCTGGGGTACCGCTGCTGCCCTGGGAGCATCCCTCCGCTGCTGTGGTCGTGCAGCGGTGGGCTGGCAGGATATAGCGGGGAGTAAACTTGTGGTTGCTCTACACGCTGCGTGTATGGAGAGATCTCTATCAAAAAGGTTGTCATTTGTAATGACATGCCTTATGGCGTGCCGCGATGGGGAACGCGTGCTGGGGTTGGCTCATGCTGGAGCTAAAACAGCTTTACGAGCCCCGGTTGTGGTACGGAGGTGTGCGAGGTCCCGTGCACGCTGCCACGTGTTTCGGGACGTGTAGCTGCTTGCTGTTCTTAAAATGCAGGCGGGAAGAAGGCGGCTGCGCTTATCTACAGTGGGGATACACAAGGAGGCAGTGAAGGCTGCACGGCCGAGGAGGTATGGGACTGGTCGTTTGTCCCCACGTTTAGGATGGGACTCGTGAACTGGTCAAGAGGAGATGAATATGAGCTTGATAAAGCAGAGAAGATCAGGTGGTAGCTGTGAGCTTGGGGAAAAACCTCCCCTGGTAAAACTAAACTTCTGAAGCATCATAGGGCCCTATGTTTACAAGACTTGGTGGTGCTGGATGCTCTGGAGTCTGCAACCAGTTTTGGGACAACCTAGTGCTTAGGAGAAACTGCTGCTTCTTTACCCACGTAGACATTTTGACTGTCGTAGTAACCCTGGCTTATGCTTTTTTGGTCTTCCTCATGTGCCAACCCTGCCTTGCAATTGAGACAAGTGCATTCCATATTGCAAGTGTCTGCTTCAAGAATTACTCTTGCTGCTTTTGTGTAAAAATATCCATGTTTGTGATCCTCCCCCATTTTATTTTTTTCCCCTATGGGGAAAAATTGATCAGTTGACAGATGTAGGTCAAGTTGGCAAGCCGGGCTTGCTATTTTCTGTGATAAAACTGGGGTGGAGGTGGAGGGGGAGAGCTCACCAGCCTGCTTCCCAGGCAACCTGCAGTCGGACGGCGAAGGTGGGCTCCAGCCTTCCTCTGCAGCCTGCGAAGCACCGTGTGGGGAGTGTCTTGCTGGCCATGGGAATCCGGGGGAAAAAAAAACCTCTTTTGAATCTGTCTTTCCTTCCCAAATGTCAACAGTGGCAGGAAAGAGACAAATTTTCTTTGCTTGTTCCCCAGTCGAAGGGACGAGTTACTAGAGGAGAGCTTTAGAGAGGGTAAATATTATTTTTTTCCTTTTTTCCAGTGTTACTCATAGCAGTCCTTTGATGTGCAGTAGCAAAACTCCCACTAGACTCGGTGGGACCCAAACACAATCAGTCTCAGATGTTCATGGCAAAGGCTTGGAGCTTTGACTTGGACTTGGAGTTGAGCCCTTGTTTTCAAATAGGGGCCAAAATGAGCAAAGTGCCAGATTTTGGGATTCTGTAGTAGAAGTCCAAGCCTTGCTGCCATCTCCCATCTTCAGCCAGTGTCCTGCACCTCCACACGTGGGTCTTTCTATGCCTTTAGCAGCTTTTTTGGGGGGGAGACCAACTTGCAAAGGATGAGCTCTTTGTCACTGCATCTCCTGGGGGACCCTGATCCCACCTGGGGCACCCTAATCCTGGGGGGGCCTCCAGCCCTTTGCTGGGTGCTGGTGCACCCTCTGGGCATTGCCCACACCATGCTCCCAGTACGTTTGGACCTGTGGCTGCTAGCCCAGAGGAGTTGGCCACCTCCCTCCTCCTTCCAGAAGCACGCACCTTGCTCTGAGTTAATAATAAATCAGAGGTGCTGCCTTCACCGTGCTCTGTTATCTCCCGCCAAGAAGGATATCATGGATTTTTGATGCGTTTACAGTTAATATGTCCAATACTGAAAGCTGTTGTAAATTAATTGACCCCTTGACCCCCTTGTCCCATTGACTGTTCCCACTAAAGACAGTGTTCGGTTCTTGGCATCCTCCCCCCTCTGCTTTCCCTTCCTCCAGCTCTTCCACCTCACACATGCTTTGCTTACTAATCAGGGGGAGCCGAAAAAGGTCTTCTGAGCAGGGCTTCATGCAGCCGAGGAGCCGCGGCACCGAAATGCTTTGTAGGAGCCGTGTGGGGAAGCCAGGATCCCGGCGACCCAACGTGCATAAATTATGGGTGGTTGGAGCATTTCCTTTAAAGCACTGGGGAGGCGGTGATGGAAGCTGGCACGGCATCGTCCGCCTTCCCACGGGGACGGGGGCAGAGCGATGCAGCTGCTGCCAGGCTAAAGAGTCACAGTGCAGCACTGAGGACCTTCTGGAGGCGGGTGGACCTCCATCAGCGGGGTGCAAAGGTGCTCAGCACCTTGCATGAGGGCACCTCTATATATCTAGGGAGCTACGGCTCGTGCCAAGTGCTTACTTTTGGAGCTGTGGTGGGTCTGGCTTGCAGGGAGGATGGGAGCGGGTGCTCGGCAGGGGTTTGGGGGAAAGGAGCAGGAAAAGATGCTGGGAACCTGGAGGTCCTGGACTGGGACGTGGGTCCTGAGTTTGCATCCTTTCCTCATCCTGCAGCGATTTGGCCTCATTGCACGGTCCTTCCCTTTCCTCGCTTGGCCACGCGCTCCATAAGGATACCAGCCATCTTTCCCCTCTTGTGTCTGGTCTAGCTGGATTTGCCTTAAAACGTTTTTTTTCCCCCCCCGCTATGTAATTGTACATCACTGAGCATAGGGAAACCCTGATTTACCTTGGAAAGGAGCTTGCGCGGCTGGTTTGTGTCCTCCCGTGACTCACGATGGGAGACAGCAGCTGCTAAGAAGTAGAAAATGCCACAGGAAACTGTGTAATGTTAGAAACGCAGCAGAGCGGGGTGTTTTTATTTACTCCAAAGAGGAATAAAATAGAGCAATCGCAAATTCCCAGTGAAAGTAAATTCTGGGGAAAATAGGGATTGATCTTGAAGTATTTTTGTTCTGATTCGGAGCTTGCGGAAGCTTTATATGTACAAAGTAGTGAAGCAATTTCAAACAAAAGAGATCCGAAGGCTGTGTTCTGGCGGTATCAAAAGAGCCTGGAGTCTCGAGCCTTGTTACTTTTGCGTTTTTTTAATTGTTATTTCTTCAAAACAGATCCTCTGCTAATGTTTTGATTTTGCCAGAAACGGCATTCTTGATTTAAAGAACGGGTTTGAAAGCCAAATCTGACCCGCCGCGTTGGAGGCGTGACAAGCACTTGAAGCGGAGCAAGGTTCATTAATACTGTAATATTATCTCGCCGTTTTAAGTGGGTGTTTCCCCCCCCTCCCCCCCTTTTGTAAGAGTTATCTGGTGAAAAGCACTAACTTCCTGGGTTGGTTTGGCTGTTTTCTAGCTTTGTTCCTTTTCTGCAGGACAGATGGTATTTATAGATCCGAGGGGGCCTGCATTGGACTTTCTTTTTTTTTTTTTCTCAAAGTCAATCCCCAAAGCCCGCGCCGGGGTTTTGATAGCGGGCCAAGGCACGGGAGAGTGGCAGGGCTGGCTGGCAAGAGGTGAATTTGGATTTAGCATGAGTGACATCTCTCTTAATGACGAAGCCCTTTCTGGAACGAGGCTGGCGGGGAGCGGGATCCATTAGAGGCCGGGGTAGCGGCAAAGCCAAAGCCGCCTTGTCGTTGAAGACAACATTTAAAAATTTGTATTATTTATTGTTTACTTTTTGTGCCCGTCAACACTTCCCATTGTACATTTTGGGCTTCAAAACCTCACATCACATTAGAGCCAGCTCCAAAGCCCCCAAATAATGCATAAACTATGATTATTCCTTCTGATCCGGTTGTGTTTATGTAAATGGCTGGAAAAGCGGTTTTCAGCTTATTTCAGAAGCTTAAGGGATTCATACCAAGCCTATTATTGAAAAATCAGAAAGTGAAAAGCAACTTCTGAGACAAGGAATTAGCAACTCAATGGCAGCGTGCGTACGGCTGGCTGTACGGGATCCGGCGGCATCACAGCCCGGAATTCCCCCGGGATTGTAAAACTCAACGCGTGGCAACAGGTTGTCGGGCTTTGCAGGGAGAGGGGACTTGAAGGAGGTTTGCACTTGATCCAGAGGGGCCAGCGTGTGGGGTGGGAGGCTGGAGAGGGAGCTGGGGTGCAAAACCGCTGGTGGGGGTCAGGTTTTTTGGCTGATGGTGTGCGAGGAGCATCGCTGGCGGCAAAAGCCACCAGCCGCTTGGCTGGTCACCCTGGCTCTGTGTCCCTGGGGCGCACGGGTGCACGCCGGGAAGGGGCTGGGGGTCCCCTCTGTGTCCCCAGCGTGGCTCTTCCTGCCGTGTGCAAGCCTTTTCCCTCTGTCCCAGGAGAGATGGGAACAGATTGAAATCCTCTTTGGGGCGCTGGCCCCTTCCAGCCGGCCCTGCAGCATCTCATCCCTCTTCTCCTGCCGCTTTTTTTTCCCTGGTTCAGTCCCTTTCCCCCTTCCTTATGTTAATTTCCCACCTGAGCACCAAGTACTTTATAAATAGCAAATCTGAAATGAATTTCCTAGCAGCAATCATTATCTCCCTCGACAGCCATTAAACATTCACACAAGCAGAGCAAAATGACAAAGGGGATTGATTTTTACAGTATGTCGGGGGGAGGTAGGAGAAAGGAAATATGTTGACAGGGCTTTTCCCCCCCTTCTACTCTCCCTTCCATTCCAGATCCTCTATCTTGAGGAATTCAAAATCACCCAGTGACTCCTTTTTGAGATCAAGTTGGAAGGGGGTGGGAGAAGCAAAGTTGGAAATAAATTAAAAAGGGGGAAAAAAAAACCCAATCCCTATTCCCTGCTTCAGCCTCTACGAGCTTCTCTCTGATCTGTCGGCTGCATGCGACTGGTAAACATGAAGTTAGTTACGCGGCCCCGGCTCTTGAGATGAATATGTCAGAGTTAATGCCTCCGAAGATGGAGGGGTAGGGTGGGGGGGCCCAATCTCCGCAGCCTTCTCAGCAGAATAAATGTGTTGATGCAATAGTTGGGAGCTGGCGAGCTGCTGCCGTACGAGGCACTGTAGCTGAAAATTTAACTTTGATTTCAATTTTCATATTTGTCAGCAATAATTAGATTCAAGAAATGTTTTTGCCGCTGTTCTAAAATACTAATAAGTAGGAGCCTTTGTAGTATGGCTAATGGAGTCTTTTTTTTCCTAGTGGGCTAGAAAAATTCCATTAAAGGGAAAAGTCATACTATATTACCATGCTTCAACATGCATTGACTTTGCTGCCACAGGAATATCTGTGCTGGGAGACAGCGGTCCTCGCTTGGAGATGCGGGGACGGTGCCTGGGAATGGGGCTGGTGTCCCACGGTCGTGATCTGATGGGGCTTCCAGGGGAGGGGCTGCTGGAGGGGCTCCCCCTGCCCCACGCCTGGCTGGGGGCGGCTGGAGGCTTTCAAAGCGTTCGTGAGATGATACTGCAGCGGTAGCCTGGCTCTCGTCCAGCCTGCTCGCTTTAGCAGTTATTTTTGGTATTGGAAGTTCCCGTGGGGTTTAAAGCCTTTAGGTCAATTAGGGGTCTCCCCTCGCTGGCTCTGCCAAAGGCAGAAGGCCCCTTCTCCCCCCTCCCCGCCCTGCTGCCTGGATTTCCCTGATGGCATGCGCCAGGTTTTATCCCAGAGCAGCGCCGGAAAGGAAAGCGATATTAAATTTGCTGGCGATATGCACAGCAAATGGGGGAAGCTCTAAGTTGTGTCATTCTCAAGTTACTTCAGCCTATTAAGCAAACAAAAGCACTCGTGGAGTGAGAAATGGAAATGGCCAATGCGGCCCGATTAATCCTGGATGTACAATTCCATTAATAAGCCAGCTTTTAATAGGTGGCTCTTTCCAGGAGCTGCTGGGCCTAAGAATTGATGTATTCACTGTAATTGTATTGCAACTAATAGGATATGAAGAAAATTGTATGGAGAACCTGTTCCTTCGCCACCGTTTTCCAATCGGTTGAAATAATGCTTCCCCTGGAAGAGCCCAGTAAGGTAATGATACTTAAATCTAAATAGAAACAGGAATATTTTTAATTTTAGTGGAGGTGATTGTGGCTTCTGCTTTTCCTTCGCCACAGAGCAGGCAGAAGCTGAAACAGCAGTTTGCTGATGTGCTGGAGAAAATAGGGATCCCAACCCCAATGGAAACGCTTTGCGGCTGGATACTGGGGCTGCTGTCCCAGGCTAGGCAATGGGATGCCGCGGCAGAGAGCTACACTGGGTCTCTTGAGAGCAAAGGGGGGATGTTTCTGGGTGCTGAGGCAGGGGGCTGCCCCTCCGGCGTCTCACCCGGAGCGTTTTGTTCTCTTCATTGGCAGCGAGAGGGGCCTTCACCCTCCGCAGTCGATGCGATTCACTGGGAGAGCTCATTAATGAGCCTGAGGTTCTCACTCCATTCATCCTCTGTGTTTATTCAGAACCACGATCCCAGGGCTCTGACAGTTTGCTGATACTCTCTTTGCAATGAACTCCTGTTTTCATACCCCTGCGAAAACTCGCCTCCTGCCTTGTGGAGCAAACGTACCTTTGTGGCTGCGGCTCGGGGTCCCCGAGGTATTCAGAAAGGGATCTGGGCTTTTATCGGCGAGCGTCTCCCCCAGGGCGCTCGCACGAGCAGCGCGGCGATGCCGTTGGTACGGCGCTGCAAATCCCAGGCAGGCTGGGCGGATCAGCGCGTCCGAGGTAACGCACAGCGCTGCCCCGGGATGCAGATCTGCGTAACATCGACGCAGTTGCGGAATAATTCAATCATACAGTTAACGTTTCCTTCCTTTTAATGTGCAAGAGCTGACTGATTCAAAAATCCAGGCCCCTGATTATTGCAGCCATTGCTTTGCTAATGGGCTGGGGGATTTGGAGAAGTTTGCAGCTACTGTTCATCACCGAAGGCCGCTGGTTCGGGGTTGTTTGTTTTTTACTCCTCCTCCCTATTTGTATGCATGCTCTGACCCTTCTTTGGTAGCAGGCTGGAGAGTAAATATAAAGGGGAGGGGGGGAAAAAAAAAAAAGAGGGGAAAAAGGAAAAGCCAAGGCACAGTTCAGCTCAAATCCCTGAGGGAACAGATGTGATCGCCTTACAGAAATGGCTCCAATAAGGCCAGAAAGGAATATTGCTTTTATAGCTTTTGGGATATAAAACATTTGGAAAATGCGGTTGACTGGCAGGGCCTAATTTATCATTTACCCATTCCTCTCCCTCCCTCCATCCTCGCATCCACCCAAACACAGAAGCGTGCTCGGACGGACTTGCTTCCACTTTCTTGCTTTCTGCCTCTGTCCCGCACGTAGCGCGTGCAAAGCCGCGCTTCCTTGCACGCCGAGCTGTGTGCGCGCACACGCCGGCACGTGTTCCCCTGCGCTCCTGCCTCCTTGTCCCTCCACCTGTGTCATGGATTTATCATCATTCTGCTAAGCACTCGAAATCCTGTGGCTATTTATAATTAATGCTCAGAAACCTGCCAATCCATTTAATGACACTAGGAGGTCACGGCCTCCCTTATAGCTTCCCATTAATCATCATTAGAACAGTTCTGGGTTTTTTACATTCTTTTTAAATGTTAATTCACCTTTATAATGCTCCTTTCAGCTTTGACTGTAAAGGGAGACTCTGTAGTGACTCCAGACTGTCTTGCAAGTGTGTGCGGGTGAAAGGCGCAGTGGGACAATTGCACTTGATAAAGTCTCTTGGATGTCTCCCGCTGGAATGAATTACACTCACAGACTCTGCGAGATGGGATTTCTTCACTGCCCTCTGCTGCCTGCTCCTCGCAGTGATGCTGGCACGGCTCCCTCCCTCCTGGCTCCGTCTCTCGGGTACCACCGAGCCCCTCGTGATCACTCCCTACCCGCAGAGACCCATGCGCTGCTGGCAGCCGTGCAGCAAGCAGTTCCCGGAGGGGAATAAGCTCATCGATGCTGGTGCAGAGCTTGAAAGGGCCACATGTGCTCTGCCAGGTTGCGCTTGGGCACGTCTTTGCTGGGTAAACTTGCTTTGACATAAGGCGGGCTCATGCGTAGCTTGGTTTTATGGGGTTATGGTTGTTACATCCCCTCGGCTCCTTGGTCTGGGCGGAGCGTCAAACTCGCCCCTCGTGAGGGGTAACAAAAATCCCAGTTCCCAGAGAGCAGGGCTGCTCGCAGCCGTGGGTCCTCGTCCTCCTCTTTCCTGCCACCGCCCTGGAAGCAGGAAACCCCCAGTCCTTCCCCTGCATCCCAAAGCACCTGCTGTCATCGTCACAGCCCCACATCCTCCGGGAGCCGATGCGACGGCACAGCAGAGGGGGCTTAGCAGAGACGTCAGGCAGCAGCTTGGAGGAAGGAAAGCTCTGGGTGCAATCTGGTAGCTTTTGGCAAGCAACAGCTTTTCTTAAATAGCCCTCTCCTGGCTTGCTGTCAGAAGTAATCGTCCCCTGTCTGAAGTCAATCTGTGCTCGTCATTAATGGAACGGGTCCGAAGCGGTGCGTGCCCGATCCGGGTTCTGGGTTTGATCCTTTCGGGGGGGTCCCCGGCGTGGTTGTGCGTGGCTTCGCGGTGGAGGCTTGCTGCAGCGCGTGGGGTCCCGTGAGCTGCTTCTCTGACAGAGCTCCTGGAGAGTTTTCACAGCCCTGGGTAATAAACCTGCAAAGCATCCCACGGTGCTTGCTTCACGATTGCTCAGCAAGATGGGGCGAGGCAGCCCCGACATCCGGCCCCTTCGGTGGGAGGCAGCGCACGTAGGCTTGGGGTGGGCGAAGGTTCGTGCTGGCCCCTCTTCTCAGGTGAAACAGGATTGCTCCTTTGGGGAGTTCTGGTCTTGGTGAGAGCCGAGCCCAGCCCCGTTTCTCTGAGTAAATACGCCAGCAGCATTTGGCTTAATGAACTGTGGCTTTTAATAAATGGCTCTTATCTCGCTGAAGTGCTGCTAAATTGTCAGGATTTAAAATTAGCCTAATAGATTTGCGGGCGATGTTTTATTCACTGGTTAGTTGGAAAGAGACAGAGAGAGGGGGGGAGATGGCTCCGCCCAATTCTCCCTGAATTATACAAGAGTTATTTATTTGTTTGGGCCGAAGGGGAAATGTTCTGGATTAATGTGCGATGCCTCAGCACCTGACTTAATGAGAATTTAGAGACCTATCCCAAACTGATAGTCTCCAATTAATCACTTGGTGGCCCCTCTGCTTCGCTGTCTCCGGAATATATTTTTTCAAAGTGGTAGTTGGGTTGTGGTACCCGCTGCTGCGTGCCTCGAGAGGGGGGATGAGGATGGAGTGCTGTGGTGGCTTATGGGACCACTTCTTGCAGCTTTGCCCCGTGTCGACGTTGAAGTAGAGCCCGTCCATCTCTATACCGCATGCGTACCTGCGCACCTCGTATTCTTGCACGCAAAGTTGAGCTGGTCCTTGCTCGGCTTCTGATATGTCCAGTGAACTTGCACGAGCCACTTGGTGCCTTTACGCCTCTTGGCAGCGCAGAGCCGGTTACGACCCTGTCGGCAGTTTGGAGACGTATGGAGAGTCAAGACAGGACGGTGTTTTATAATAGAGTAATATGAGTTCTGGTCGGGATGAAAGATGCCAGGGAAATGTCAATCACTATCATTATCCTAACAAACTGCTCTACCTGCAGAGAGGATAATAATAATATTTAGCAATTATATAGCACCTAACAAGCTCAAACAGCAGCTAATTAAATCTCCCAAGACTTCCTTTGGGTGGGTGTTTTCCCAAGAGCACGGACTGGCTTCTGCCCAGAGCGTTCTGTGCGAAGTTAAATGCGATTCCCCGCCATTTCACGGGTAAGGAAAGGTAGCGATCCTGCCGAAAACCCTCAGTAAGGGCGAGCCTGGGCTCGGGAGCAGGCTTGCAGCGGGCAGTCTTGGCACTGCATTGTGCCTTTGGCTCCGTTTGCAAGAGCGCTGTGGGGCCTTAACCAAACGACCCAGATGGCCAAAGGTGGTTGGATGCCGAATGCCTTGATGAGCTCGTTGCTTGTCCTTTCTGAAGTCAGGGAGAGTTTGGGTGCTGGGCACCTGAATGAGGACCCCACCAGCATCCCTCGGAGAAGCAGAGGTGGTGGTACAGGTGGTTTGCGGTGCTGGATGGTCAGCAGTGCGTTTTCTCCCTTGTCCTTCTGGCTTTCTGGGCTGTTCCCCTGAGGTTCATCATTCCCCTGCCCAACCTGCATCCCTCTTGTCTGAGCTGCACCCTGAGAAAGCTTTCTAGAAGGTGATATTTCTCAACCAACATCCCAGGTTTGGCCTGAGCATCCAAGATCACAGCAACTGAATGTAAGACGTTCAACTTTTCCCCATTTGTGGTGTTCTCACCTTGCCCTTTCTGGAAAGCAGCAGGTGAAACGATATGGGGCTGCGCGGATCCAGCCGGGATCCTCGACCTGCGCCCAGCGGTGCTGCTGCTCCAGCCCGGTGAGTCAGCGGTCTCCCTGTGACTTTGTGAAGGTCAGCGTTTGTGTCTGAAGTGGGGCTGGTCGTAGCAATGCATGATGCACAGTGTCAGCCATAAAGGAAATATTGTATATAAAAGATAAGTTTTCTCCTTTCTTGTGGCAGAGGAACAAGGCGCCGAGTTCATTTAGCATTCATAAAGTCTTGCTTTGGAAACGCCTTTAAGTACTGCTGAGGGAGACTTGAAGGAGCGTGTTTGAGAGTCAAATGCACATCTCCTTGGGCTCTCCTTTCATCTGCTTTAAAAAACACAATCTTTTTTTTTAATCTTTTCTTCCCCCTCTGTAAAAATACTAATCTTCTCCAACAGCAGCAGACACCCAGGGTGCAGGCGCTCAGCAATTAGTTCAGTGAACAGAATAAGCGAGGAGCAGAGGGAAGGGGAGACTCAGCCAAGTACCGGGAGGCCGGCGAAATGCAGCCTGCTAATTAGGAGGCAGCACAGCACTGCACAGGGGGACGGCGCTGGGGTAATTCAGGTGCTAAGTCACGATGCGTGTCGTCTGCCCGGGTGGCAACGTGCTCGCCGGGATGCTGGGTTGACCTTCGGCAGAGAGGCGCGCCTAGCAGGGAATTTGGGTCTTGGTCTGGATCCGAAACCGAGTGGTGGAAGAGCCCAGGGAGGCTGAGGTGAGGATGAAGCGTGCGATCTGGCTAGATTTACAACCTAGCAAGCGTATTCCCAACTCCAAGCTGTCCACGAGCTTCTGTTGGGAGAAACACATGGAGCTTTTGGCCTGAGTCCTCTCTGGACTCTGAGCCAACGTGGGGAGAGGAGTGGCCATCCTCCAGAGGCAGGGCTTTCCCCGCAGAGAGTCATCGTGTTGGCTTTCATGTTGGCGTGGAAATTCAATGGGTGGTTCCTGTTATCGTGGGAGGAGCTGAGACAGAAGGATCAAGCGTGGAGAGGAAAGAAAGCAACAAGTGGTGTCGTCATCCAACCTTCTTCAGATTGTGAAGAGCCAGCTTCATGAGAAGTGTTGGAAGGGCAGAAGTTCCGCTCAGCCCCTTCTTTTGGCTGCAACTTTTCTCGTCCTTGAGACCTCTCTCCTCTGCCCTTTGCTTGAGGGAAGGGAATTTATTGCAATGAAATATGTTGTCTTGTGGCTTTTTATGAAAACAGCACATGTCGCTGCCCCTATTTCCTGGAGCCAAAGGATGTGGCTGGATTTCAAAAAGGAAAGGACTAGATGATTTCATTATTGCTAACAACTGTTCTCACCAAGATAAGGGCAGTCTAATCACATTCCCTGTGCAGAAGTACCAAGGGAACCAAAAGGGAACATTTCCATATGATTTTCTGCATTGTCTTCTGTGTTTTGGTCGTCTTTGGTACTGTAGAGTGCCAGAAGCAGGCTGTGAGGCTAAATGGGCTTGGGGGGGGGGCATCAAGGCAGCCCTACATGGGGGACTGTTATGGTTATCAGGGCCCTGGTGTCCCAGACTGGAGATGCTCTGCCAGCAGCAGCCGTCATCCAATTTGATGCATGGATTTATTTCCATTGACCGCCTGCGGTCAGGGCTTGAGCTCCACTGTCCTAAACTCCTTGAGCAGAGTCTGAGCCAAAGACGGAGGCTCAGCCCTGAGCAGGGGGGTGGTCTTTCAACCTTGTTTTTGATTTGTACATCCCCCAGAAGAAAAGTGCCACCCCTGCATAGAAAAAAAAAATAAAATCAGAGCTTGCTGCCGCTAGGTTTGCTTTTCTTAATTACGGGTTGCAGACTCCCTCTGCAGATACCCCTGAGAACCGATCCATAGCTGAAAACTACCTCCACAGCGACCACGTTCCATCTTGTAGTGCCACGAGGTGATGCTGGCCGTAGCGCAACCCAGGTAGAGCTGGTTCGGCTCATAACTGCCTGCCCAAGAGAAGGTGAGGCCTGGGGGAGAGTAAAGCCAAGGGGTGGATGGGGCACGTTTTGGCTGTGCCCTCTAACGTGCTCTTCTTCTGCCTGCGTGGAGCTGAGCTGCCACGTGTCCCTGCTGAAAAGCTTCGTGTCTCTAGGCTTTGATTTGCCTTGTAGCAAGAGAGAACATTATTGTCTTGTCCTTTAATGATCTGAGGACGGAATATTTTTCACACCAACTTATTTATCTTGGTAGCCCCGATTCTGTTCTTGTGCTGCGGGCTGGTGGATGGTGTAAAAATCAGTGCAAGTGAGGGGATGAAGTAACTCGGTCTTCCTCGTCACCCTCTCCCTGTTCGCGTGCCCTTGGTGCTTAGGAGCTCCATAAAGGCACTAATTGCTCGGTCCCGTTAGCACAGTCGGTGAGGAGCCGTCATTGGGCGAGCAAAGTGGGGTGCTCTCTCGTGGAGCAGAGGGTCACCGATTCGGGTCCCAGCAGCGACCACCCAAAGAGGAAAAGATGACTTATAATTACATTTGTAATTGAAAGTGATTAATGGTAGCAAAAGAACTTCGAGCTATTTCTTGTAATTAAATACTAATTTTAATTCCTTTGCAGTGCCGAGCACCATATTTGCTTTACTGGTGATATTTATGGCTGTGCCTTAACACAGTTTAATATCTTAAAAATACATACTGAGTGATTAACGTTTTTTGTAACTGGGTAAACAAGTAAATATCAATTAATTTGTTTACTTTGTGTCTGCAATTAGTGATGATTATTTCATATTTTTGAGGCTCTCTATTCTGGAGGATTTGTGGCTTTGAGTGGAAGCAGGGGAACCCTTGATTGCTTCCAAGCCAGGGGAGTTGTGGTCTCTGCTCCAGGCTGCCCTAGCTGCAGGGAAAAAAAAAAGCTAGGAGAAGGTGGCTGTGATCACACCTGCGCTGGTTGAGGCTCAGAGGACACCATGGCCAGGTTTTGAGCCTGCTGGCAGTGAAGCCTCTTAGGAGGGCTTGGTGCAAGAAGGGAGTTGTCTGTGCATGGCAGACGCTCGCTGGCTGTTGCTTGGTCTTGAACCGAAGTATCATGAAATCAGCTGCTTTTGCCAGGTTTTTGCTGTCTGTAAGTGACACCTTTCAAACTCAGCTGCTGCTTGCGGTGCTGCGTGCCAAGGGATGCTCAGGGCTTCCCTCCCTCCCTCTCTCTTCGGTCCAGCTGCCAACCTCATCTCCTCCCCACCGCTCCTTGGAGAAGGCGCTTCCCCTGCCGATGCATGCCGTAGCCTTGGCTGGACCTTTGGGGATATATTTGCAGAATTTAATATTTCATCCTTAAATAAATACAATGATAACATTGGTTTTGAAATTTGACGTGGCAAACAGGGCACGCCACCGCTGATTGGCGTGGTTTGGGGTTTGACCGTGGACAGGGAGCTGACGGGTGCCCTTTTGCGTGGCTGTACCTGGGTGCAAGCGTCGGGGGCCACAGAAGCGGGCAGGATTCCCACCCTGGGAAGCGTGGGGTATGGCAGAGACCTGCCAGTGCCTGGGGAGAGCCGCAGTGATCTGCTCTAACTGAAAATATCATTGAAGCTGGGTTTGGCATGGGTGATGAACAGCTGTATGGCTTTCTTTCAAGCACTATAGGATGAGTGTTATATGCCTAGATGTGCTCATGTCCTTCCTGCACCTTGATAAAGTTGTTTTCGGATGAACCAGGCTGGGAATCTGTTTTCCGAAAACTTGGTCCTGCTCACATAGCAACACACTGGGCCAGAAAGCACTTGATGGAAATCATGTCTCTTCCTCACCAGTTCCTTGATTCCTTGCTAATGCTTTTCATTCCCTCTTGCTGCTTGAGAGAGCTGATCGTCTGATTAAATTAAGACAGACACAAAAGCAGCTGGCCTGCCAAAGCCTAGGATTTTATTAAAAATAATATTGTTTACAGAGTTCTCTCCTTTTATGGCGCATATAAAACAGTGTGTTCCACCCGAGCAGCCGGCAGGCTCGCTGCAATTTACCCGGGAAGAGGGAAGAGATGGAAAGACATTAAACCTTGTCTTGATGGGGAGTAGGGAGGGCATAGAGGAAAGTGAGGTTGGGGATAAGAGATGGAGCGTAGCTGAGACAGCAAATGGGAGGGAAGGAAACGCAAGGAAAAAAAGGAAGGATGGTTCCCTTTTCCCTACCTCCCCTTGTCCCCTTGCATACCTGTGCTGAAATGAAGCATTCCAAAAGGAAGAGAGATCATGGAAAACAAGAGACAAACTAGGCCAGAGAGCTTCAGCTGGGGACCCAACCTCCACCTGAGCGAGGAGGAGAGCTGCTTGCCCTCCTTGCAATATTCAGGGGCCCTTCCTGGGCTATCTGTGCAGGTGGAAAGGCTCCTCTCCTCTGTTCTTGGGTCGTTTGAGGTCTTGCAGATGGTTTTGCGAGCCCTTGGGCAGTGGGGCAAGTCAGTGCTGGAAGATGCTGGAAGCACTGGCTCCGGTGCACCCAAGCACTCCAACCTACCAAGACCTCACCAAAGAGTCCTCGTGGTTTGTAAATAAAATTTATTTGTAATTTATTTCCACTTCAGGGGTCTGCTGGGGGCAAAGGGAAGGGAACGGCGTACAGCGGTGGGTCACGGCACGTAAAGTGAGGGGAGATGAAGAGGTTTTTCCAAGGTCACAGGAGGAGCTTGACATAGTATCTGAACTTGCACCAGGGCCCCCACCTCCAGCCCACCCTTGTGCTGGCTAAAATGGGTTTCGTGGCTTGCTTTGGGAGGCTCGGAGGAGCCTTGCTAATGCCCCGCCACAGGAGTGCCCTGTCTCTGCTTTGCTTTTCCCTCTTCCTTCTGTGTCGTCTTCTGTTTGTTTGTTTGATTTGGTTCCAAATAATTAATTGTAAAAACCCATGGCTAATGGTTTGAAAGAAGGATGGATGGGTACTTTAATTAACTTGTGAAAGGATTATACACTTACGTTTTCAGTCTCCCTGACCCCAGCCGAAGTAACAAGGCTTGAACATCCCCGCGTTTGGGGGGAGCCAAGCGCCGCCTGAACATGAAAGCGGGCTGGGGAGGGGGGATCAGCTGGAGATCCCCCGGCGAAGCCCCTCAGGCTGAACTGGGAAAACGCAACTGGGATCCTGACTGTAGTTCCTGTGCTCAGCACAGCGAGCACCTTCTCACGGCTGTTCACATGCTGGTTTTGACACCTTAAGGGGTTTGGTGCAGGTGAGGGAGGTGTCCCATGAGTTGTACAGAGACTTTAGCGATTGAATAGACTCGAGACATAATTTGGGCTAATACGCGTGAAATTTGGACTGAACATGAGCCGTCTGCCCCTTCTTTATAAGGTGGTTATCATACAAGCTTACAAGGTCTAGAGAGAAGAGTTGCCATCTTACTTTCTACCCTAAACCAGGCAAAATTCAGTCTTTGAGCTGGGTTGGAAATAAGCTCAGCCCACCATTCTTGGGGAGCTGAAACTGCCACCGCTCCCCGGTGCAGGAGGATTTCTGCAAAGCCAGGAGGCGAAGGGGTTGCTAGACAGAAGAGGGGTCTTGGCGGAGGTGGCCCCGGGTCGCTCCTTGCTAGCCTGTAGGCACGCTGAAGCTTGATGGGCGTCAAAGCCTGTATCGATTCCTCAGTCTGAATCACTGAGTAAGACCCTAAGAAGATCTTTGAAGAAAAGCACTGACCTCCCACCGTCCTCCCAGCCCTTCCACGCACCGTCCCTCCCAGCGCACCCCCAAAGCTAACTCCTCCCGATGACCTCTCTGCTTTTTAGGACAGGGCTAAGAGGCGAAAGGTCTCTCCTGCATGGACATTTTCATGAGCAAATAAAATTGAGAGCTGATTCCAGCACAATTGGTGAGGGAGCAGGACTTTTGCAGCTCCTCTGCTGCATGGTTTGGGTAGCTGGGACCAGGCTGTGTCAAATAACTTTGAGTGAGTCAAAAGCACTTTGAATATCTATGAGAGGGAGGGGGCCTCTGAGTCACCGGGCAATTTCCCATCCATCCCAGTGCAAAACACTCCAGGTGGGAGCTTCAGCATTGCTGCTTAAAACAAGGCTGATTGGGCTGTTTCTGTCATGGAAAATGCATGAGAAAAAATGAATTTCCATGCTGTATTTTGGATCAAAAGCCATTTTTACTCTAAACAAGGCCTTTTTGGCCTTCTTTCAGTAATGGTATCTGCCCCTGGAATCCTCCACACTTATCAGTCCCCCAGCAAGCTGCTCTGTTTGATTGTTAATCTGCCTTATTATGTTTTTAAATGCACTTTAATATTTTAGTTTTAGTGACTCTTTTTTTTTTTTTTTTTTTAAGGCCAAGTTCTAGCTTCTGAAGTGCGTACCTCTCTTTTACTTCAATGGCAGCCTTTCACGTTTATCCGGAGGCATAACATGGTCCTTACACTATTTGAAACTAGATGCACTGATTAGAGCATCTCTCAGCCACTGCCGCCGTTCTGCACCTCAAAGGACGGCTCAGAGAAGAGGCTGGAAGTTGGAGCTGGGAGTATTTATGCGCTCAGCATGTCATTTCTTGGGACTTCACGCCTGTTGTAGCTCTCTTCAAGTGACCTGGAAATAGATGTCTGCTTGTAGGTCATGGAATGTCTCAGTGGTGGTGTTGATGTGTTTGGTAGGAGGTCTGTGATGCGTGTGGGTCACGCCGGTGTGGATATGTGTGATTAAGCCAGAGAGGAGAGATGAACACACAGGGTCAGTTGGAGTTCTTGCTTTTGTCCTGTCTTTTGGGTTGTTTTTTTTATACTTTTTTTTAAGCAAGAATGGTGAAATACTGAGCAAGTCACTAAAAATTGTTGCACCTGATATTCTAGGTTGAGTGTGCTTCTGGCCTCAGGTATTTAATGTTTTCAGTTCTCGCTGAAGCCAGCAGCAACCTCAGATCTGCTGTGCGTGCTCGGAGGTGCTCAGCACCCATTGTAATAGGGTGCAAGCCTTGCAGAGTGCTGTCTGACAGGCAGAAATGTGTGCCTGGAGCGCTGTCTGAAGCCTGGTTAGGCTGCTGCTCTGATTGTAATTGCTCCTTGGAGAAACCTCCCTTTGCTTAACAAGAGTTAAGTATTGAGTTAAGCATTTTGTTAAGGGAACGCATTCGGTTGTTTTGCGGTGGGTTTTTTTAGTTATTATTCCTCCCACCTCAGTGTGGTCTTGGGAAAATCGTACGTGCCGTAGGGAGGAGGCACGATGGAGGGGACAGATGTTGCAGATCTGGGTTTGAGCTGATGGCGATGCTACCTGGAGGCGCAGGATCCGCGCGGGGCTTGGCAGAGGAGCAATCACAAGTTCTAGCAATGACACACTTTGCTTTTCGAAACACCTTTTCTTCTCTAAATGCTTTCTCACAGGGGGCGAAACTTTAATATGTCAGCACTTCAGACAGGGAAACTGAGCTCTGCAGAGGAAGGAGGATGCGTTTCACGGAGCTGGTTGGCTTCGGGAGGCACCAGTCCCATCCACCTTGGGCGATGGGGCTTGTCTGGGAGGTAGGGCTGTGCCCAGAGGTCTGACCTGGGGTCTGCTCGCCTTGGGGCAAACGGTGGGATCTAAGTTAGCTTGGAAACAGGTGCTGACCCACCACAATAACCTTTCAGCCTTCAGATCTTTGCAAAACAGATAAAAGTCCATCTTTACTTTGAGGCGCAGGCTTAAAATGAGGGTGATAAAAACACTGTGGTGCTCGGGGATATGGAAATATGTTGGATATCTCTATTGAATTCAAGCCAGCAGCCACCCTGCTCTTAATGACCAGCCCTTGCAGTCTCTCCAGGTAGGAGTAATATTTGTCTGAATTGGTTTAGCTTCTTCAGTTCCTATAGTTGGACAGAAAACCTGGTCTGATTGAATTGCCTCGGGAAATTTTCAGTGCTTCTGTCAGTCTGCGCCTGAGACTTAGCTGTCATTTTTGGCTGAGCGTTTTCAGTCCTGCCCTTGTCAGAACCCTTGAGTGGTGTGAGAGAGGGGACAAACGAGCAATGGGATGGTCACCCGTGATGTGCTGAGGCGGGTGGGATGCCTCCCTAGTCAAAGCCAACATTATTACATGGACAGTGGTAGCACCGTGTCCAAATACCCTGTAAAGGGGGACAAGGGCTGGGGGCGAGTAGGGAGGAGAGACTATGATAACTTTATCCAGCGAAGCGGGTTGTCCCTGGAAATAGAACATGAATAAGTAATCTAGATAAATAATGGAGCTGTCTGAACTGTAGCAATAAAGAATAAAAGTGCTGAGTGTGGCTTGCTGTGATTTGTGGGGTCACTCTGTCTGGATGGTGGAGCCCTTGGTCCCACTGGTGAGCAGGTGCTTGCAGACGGATCTCATTGATGTTGCAGAGATTGCCAGTACGGCGGTCACTGGCCAGCGGGTGGAAATGGTTTCGTGGTCCAGTCCGTTGTTACGCTGCCGCAATATGTTTGTGAAACCTGAAAGCTTGCTGCGTCTTAGTCTGCTGCTGAATGACCTCTGTAGGATTACAAAACCATAGGGGTAGGTGGGATCCCAGCTGACGTCACCCTGGAGCGGAGCTGGGCGCATGTGGGACATCCTTCATGGGCAGCTGAGCTGCTCTTTGGTGATGGAGGTACTTCCTGGAGACCCTCTGCAAGGGTTTCGTGAGCATGAATGGAAGTCATTCCAAGTACCCAACCAAAATCTTCTCTGCAGCAAATTAGGCTGTTTTCTTCTTCTGCCTCTTTGAAGGGATGTGGCAAATAATTATTCACCACTTCCTTCATGTGATATTTATGTATGGGAAGAGTGTTGTCACGTCTTACTCAATCTTTTATTTTAGTGACAAAGCAAACCCCAGCGCCTTTCATCTTTCTCTAGAGTTGTCTGCATCTCTCACCAATTTCATTGCTATTCCATGGACTCAGCCCCCCCCATCCACGACTCGGACGTGCAATCAATTGCGTCGCACCGGTTAAAGATGTGCATCTTGCACTGTGGCAAACGCAGCTTTGATTGATCTGAAAAGGAAGGGAACCTCCACCTGCGGGTTCGGCGGAGGAAGACGCCGCCGGTTAGCGCAGGTCAGCGGGTGGGTGCGAAGGGGCCAGCCGCCGCGACTTAACCTTTGGCTTTCTGAAAGCGTGACATCCACATGGGGATGAAGTACTGCAGCTGAGGCCTTGAATTAAACCAAGTAGAGCAAAACAATTCTCCTTTGTCCTTCTTAAAACGCTCATGTTATCATAAGGTTTGCCATCTTTTGTAGCCTGGTCGATTCCTTTGTAGCTTGTGGTCTGCTGTAACACCCTGGTCCTCTTCTGCACATGGTTTCCTAGCCGGTCTTCCTCGTTTTTATCCCTGCATTTGATTTTTTTTCCTCCCGAAGTGTATCGCATCGTGCTTGTCCATACAGGATTTCCTATTGCTCGTTCCGGAGGTGATTTGAGATTCTGGTCCTACCCTCGCAGCCCTCCCAGCCCCTCTCCTCCTAGCTTGGCGTCATCTGCAAATTTTAATAAGCATGCTCCTGGATCCATAATGCAAGCTGTTAAATGCAAATGTTGGAGAGAGCGGGGCTCGGGACAGGCCCCAGAGGAATCCCACTGTAGGTTGCCCTCTTAGCTTGGTCGTAAATAATAGATAAGAGCTCTTTGAGAGTGCTTTGTCAACAGGCTGTTATCCTTCCTCCCCTCTGCCCCCAGCCTCAGCGATTACACCAGACCGTGTTTCCTCAACTTTCCTCGGCAGGTGCCATGTGGGACTGGCATCAGAAGCCTTATTAAAGTCAAGGCATATCATGTCTACAGCTTTCCTCTTATCCACCAAGCCTAGTTATCCTGTCAAGGTGGAAATTAGGTTGGTTTGACATGATCTGTTCTTGACAAACTCATGTTGGTGGTGGTTGTGTGTTTTTTTTCCCTCACTTTATTAAATTCCCGGGACTTACAAGCTGTGATAGTTTCATCGTTTGTTTTAGTAGCTTCCTGGTGATTGAAGATGAGCTGATTGCCTACAGCTCCCGGCTTTTTTTTCTTAAAGATATGAAGATTTCTTGCCCTTTCTGCTGGCCTCCACAGGCTCCCAAAAAGCAGCGCTGGTGGCTCAGGGATGATTCTGCCTGATTTTTAAGCGCACTCAGGAGAGTTTCCTCAGTCTCAGCCAGCTTATTTTTTGTTAACCCTCTTCTTTCCCTCCCTGCTCTGGCGTGAATGCCCAGGTCCCTGTTACCGTGTATTTTGGAGCTCTCTGCTTACCATATACCTTCCTTTATACAGATACAATCACACAGGGCAGTGAGGTCTCTGCTGCGTGCTTTTCTCTCCTGCTTGGTAACGGACCTAACCTTCCTTTTCTTCTTCCTTTGAACACATCCAAGAGCGTTTTGGTTCTCCTCTCGCGTCCCTTGCTAATTGAAACTTGTTTGGCACGTTAGTGCTGCTGACTTTATCCCTGTATGCTATTGCAATTCTGTTATACCCATCCCTAGTTATGAGCCCTTGTTTCCATATTTTTTTTTTCCTGTGGTTCCTTCTTTATTTCGAGGTCATTGAATGGCTCCTGATTCAGCCATAGCAGCCTCTTACTATGCTTCCTATCTTCCCTTTGCATGGGGATAGCCTGCTATTGTGCATGTAATATAGTCTCTTTCAGTAACTGCCAGCTTTCCCCTTCTTTGTACCTTAGATTATTTTCCCAGGAGACTCCATCTACCAGCTTCCTGAATTTACTGAAGTCTGGCTTTTGAAGTCTGTTATCCTTATTCTGCGGCTTTCTTTCTATCGGGTTGTGAACTCTATCATTTCATCAGCACTCTCACCCAAATTACCTTCCCCCTTAGAGCCTGCAGTCCGTCTTTACTAGGCATACCCCAGTCTCAGGCTTTTCCCTGCACCTTCCCAAACACCGAGTTCCCTTGAACTTAACAGGGGCTCGATGGACCGTGTCCTGCCACGTTGTGCTTGTGCTTTAAAGTACCATGCGTCCTTCTGTCTGTCCCTCGGTCCTTGCTTTGGTAAGGGCTGGCCAGGGATGGAGCACCCATGCCCTTGGCTCTCATCCGCTCCGTGCTCTCCCTGCCTCACGCTCGCACGTGGCCGTTTTGGGTTGGGAGCTCTCCTGGTTGTGTCCTGCTCCAGCTGAGAACGTCGGGCACTTTGCAGCCACCACCTCAGCTGCTTGTCCAAACCACGTGGCGCCCGTCTGCATGTGTCCAGCACCCTGAGGGAAGGACTGGCTTACTTCTCTGCTGCTGGTTGTGCTGGCAGAGCCTGCTGCATCAATGCCCCATGCTGTGAGGCTCTGGTGGCCGTGGCAGACCCCGCAGGGCTGTGATGGAGCACCGGGCATGCTTCTTGTCACCGAGCCGGTGACTGTCATAGAGGCTGAAAAGGCAAAAATAGCTTAGACTTGACTCTGAATTTTAAGGCAGCAGACTTGGGTGAAGCGAATCCCATCCTCCATAACAAAGATATGTGGGGCCAGTTTGGCAAAGACCTTTAAATGTCAATAAAGCAATTCCGCAGAGCCCACAAATCTTGGTGGGGAGCTGACGGGGACTGCAGTGCGGGGCAAACTGTCTGACTCCGGAGTAACGGCTCTGTCTCGGAGCAGCCTCTGGCAGAGATGAGACCCGTGAAGTAGACGTGGTTGCAAGCCAAGGGGTTGTAGCAGGGTGCACCGATGGGTGCTAGAGCAGATCTGTCTGCTTGAGTGGTTTCTGCGGAGATAGTGGGAGGGATCCCCCTTTTCCATGGGCTTGGGGTAGCTTTTTTTAAAAGCAGGCAACGCCAAGCTGTGGCAGCTCAAGTACGGCTCGTACAGAGCTTGGATGCACGCATGGTTGTGGTGCAGAGTGGCCTGACGGTGTCAAAAGACACCCAGCAAACTCTGGGGTTGCAACAACACACCCAGTCTGAAGTAGCTCAGGAAAACAGTCCTATTAACTTCAAGTCTAGGGTGAGAATAAGGGCAGGATTTGCCCCTCCAGCAGTGCCCGAGAAACCTCAACTGCTTATGCTTTGCTTGTGCAAAATGCTGGCACCACCCACGGCAGACTTAAACCCTGTGGAGACCCCTGGCTGGCTCGTGTGTCAGGTTGGTGTTAAACATGGAGATTTCAGGGCTGAGCCTCCCCCCAGCTGCTCTCTGTCCGGGTGGAGCACAGGAGCCTAATGCCCGGTTAGCCACGCACGGTGGGTGCAATTTGGCACCTCCTCGGAGGTCGCAGCGGGGGCTGTGCGTGCCGCAGCGGCGTCCCAGCATGCCGACACGACACGGTGGCAGGGATGCACGCGGGCTCGTTGACAGACACCTTCCCAAAGCAGGCTGTTGTGTCCTCAGCCCGCCCTCGGGGATGTGTCACGGGCGCCCAGCCGCTGACAGCTGGATGTGCTGCTGCAGAGGAGGCACAAATGCACAGGCTTGGAGCTATGCTGCAGTAGAAAATATATCCCCTGTGCGCACAAAAGATGAGGCAGACATGCCACGGGGTGGTTTGGCCGTTCCTGGATCCTGCAAAGCCAGCCAGGACCTCTCCCCCCTGTGCACGGGGTCAGAGAGATGCAGTCCTTCTCAGTAGCCCATGAGGCTATTAAATTTAATGTGTTGATGTCCAGAAATTATCATATTTGGGAAACACTCATTAATCTCTGTCTGCCTCCCTGGCTTTTACTGTCTTCCCTTCTTATGAGCCCCCCCTATGCTGCGACTCTTGCTCCCGGTTCATGTCATCGTCTTTCCACCCAAGTTTTGTCTCCCACCCCTTTTCCCCTCCCGCTCTGCTCCCGCTGCACCTCTGCACCCGGTGAAGCTCTTTGCAAAGTCTGCGTCCCAGAGCCCATCGACTGCAAACTGAGGGGTAGGGGTAGAACTTCTGAAATACATCTGGATTTTATTGATGGTTGTTTTTATTGCTTTGTAAGGCTGCAAGAGCAGAAGGTTGATAGCTTGTTAATTCTGGCTGCGGGCAGGTGACAGGCAGAGGGCTGGCGAGCACCTCTCTGCACCTCAGCCTGATGCCCAGCATTGACCGCTGTTTTTGGCATGGGGATGCTCTTCCACACCACCGGCTGTGCGCCACTGATGGCACCTTGTCCCCAGCATATACCACAGGGAATGGTCCCTCCTTGGCGCTGCTGCTCGGCTGCTAACCCTGCAGCCCTCCGCCGTAGCTCCAACCCAGCGTGCGTGCCCTACTGCAAATACACAGCGTCTCCTCGCCTCCCCTGTATCCAGGCCCGCCCTGAATGAGCCTGGATTTATTCCTATCCCATCACATATACAGTGAATTTTCCCTGCTCCAACGGGGCAGCGTGGGGAAGGGGAGAAGGCTTACTCTTGCGTGGCTGGGGCTCCTGCCAGCTTGCAACCGCACTGGGCTCATCCCTTCCCTGGAAGTTTCCCAGCTGCTAAACACGCTGATTTGTGGAAGTTGATCAAAATAGGCTTCTTAACTTAACGAGTAAACTAATTTGTCAGGCGGGTGCTGTTCTGTTTCCCTCCGCAGTGCAGGTCCTCTCTGCCAGCGCTGCACATCTTGACACGGCGGTTACTGTACGGTTGGGAATAGCTGGGCCCCATCACCAGGGCTGTCATTTGGCACCAAGGCTCTTTCTACACAAAGACTTTTGTTTAATAAAGCATAAGACTGAACAGTTTGCTCTCACTTGTAGGTTCTGAAATATGCATTTAATTTAGGCTTAATGGGGAAATTATTGTATATAAAATGAAATGCCTGCGATGACTCTCCAGGACGGAGCTTCTGTGGGATGAGAGCCATTGGGACAAGTGAAGCTGGAAGATGTTGGGGATGAGGGATGCTGAGGGCTAGACCTGGAGTGATGAGGATGGACCTGCAGGGCAGGAGGGAAGGATGCCTGCGGTGACCGGGATGGCCGTGCCATCCCATTCCTAGGATGGGAATGGCTGCAGGAAAGGAGAGCAGAGAGCTGTCTAGAGGAATGACTTGAATCTTCCGAGCACTTTTAGGTATAGGCAAGTTTCCTTGTGTAAATGAGCCTCACCAGCATCAGTAGAGCTATTGCACGGGCACCGGCCTCCCTGGTGCGTGCGGTCTGCGGGCTGCAGAGGAGGAGGTCTGGGCCCAGCTGCATCGGAGAAGCTCTGACGGCGCTTGTCGGGCGTGCAGAGCTGCGGCAGGGAGTCAGCGCAGGGCTCTGGTGCAGAAGGTAAATGCCTATTTTCAGGAATGCATGGGAGGAATAGCAGGCAAAGAATTTGGAGATCTTTAGCCGAAGGTGGGCGTTAATAGCCAGGCGTTTTGTTCCCCACGTACCTCGACTTGGAGCACACCATAGCTGTGGAAAGGCACAAAAGATCTCAGCGGCTCCTTGTGATTCTAAGCAGGACTGGATTATTTCAGGTATTTAGGTATTTATTTTGATAATTTGGCAAATACAGCAGCATGCCTGGGGCTGCAATGGTCTGTAAGGAAAGAGCCTGGCTAGCTGAGGAATAGCTTTCGATGAAAGGGCCTAAAGATGCAAGCTCCATCCATCCCCTCCAGTTACGTGGTTGGAGCAGTGGGGACGAGTTCAAAGCCACTGCACAAATAAACTCTAATAGCTTTCCTCTTGCATTTATGTTATTAGGGGGTTCGTTTGACTGGCATTATGATGATAAATGAAAAACGCTTTGCACCATTACGTCGGGCGCTAATGCGTAGTGGGAAGAATTTCTACTCGTTTAAAAAAAAAAAAAAAGAAAAAGGCAGTGGGGAATGCAATGGGTTCGTGCAGCGGCTCTGAGCTATTTGCATGCAGCACGAACCTTGCACGCGTGCCCCGTCGCCCCTCTGCTCTTGCTGCGTTGGGGCAGGGGGAACTGTAAGGAGGGCCATTGCATGGAAGTAATCCTCTGAAGGGTCGCTATTGCTTTGTAATGAATAAATAAACATATCCACAGCGCGGGGCTCAGCGTTGCTCCTGGCTGGTAGGTTGCACTCCCTTTTGCACTGCATCCCGCCTCATCCCTGCAGGGTTTGGGATGCCGCCTCCATCCCCAGGTAAGGAAGCAGGAGCAATAGTTTTAGGGTGAGGCATGTGCTGGGCCCCCAAAAGCTCGTGTCGGAGTCTGCAGCCACCCTTGGAAGCCAGAGGAGGAGTTTGACAGTCCAAAGGCTTTCCTTCGGTTTTAAAGCCATGGAGCAAATTGAGTTCAGAGGGTCACTGTTACTCCCAGCTGCCGCGACAGAAATCCCTAATGCACCGTATGCCAGCTTTCTCCAAAGCCTCGGCTGCTTTTTTATGAGGCACTGTCACTCTATTATCTGTCTCTGAGTTGGTCTTTAGCTCTTTAACCTCATGAGAAGGGAGGGAAAAGGAACCTTGGGAAGAGGGGGTGGGGTGGGGAAGAGAGAGAAAACAGGACGCTCTCCAGAGCAGCTTTTCATTCTTGGCCACGGAGCCATAATTGGGTGCTTGGTGAGAGCCTCCCTTGAAAGGGGCAGCTTTGAAAGGGTCCCGGGGCGGGAGGGAGAAGGGGTTCGCCATGTCCTTTGGCAGGGGAGGCGGGTGCAAGGGGTTGGAGCTGATCAGAGGCACCGGCATCAAACAGGGACCCGCCGCCCTCGGTGACGGTGTGCTGCCACCCCTTTTGGTCCCCTCCCCGGTGTGGCCTTGGAGGCAGGTGGG
Source organism: Phalacrocorax aristotelis (assembly GCF_949628215.1). Lineage (NCBI taxonomy): Eukaryota > Metazoa > Chordata > Aves > Suliformes > Phalacrocoracidae > Phalacrocorax > Phalacrocorax aristotelis. Next base: position 5,934,507 of record NC_134297.1, on the reverse strand, counting down.
GGAGGGATGAGGGTGGGGATGCTGGTGGCAGGTAAGGCTCGGAGGAGATGAGCCCCAGCCTGCAGCGGAGGAGGAGGAGGGCTCAACACTGGGCTGAGGGCTGTGCCACATGGTAGGTGCTGGCCAGGACGCATCACCCATGGGTGCTCGGGTGCTGCCGCTGTCGTTAGGGGTTGTGGGTCCCTAGTGCAAGCTGGCAGGAGCTGCAGCTGGGGAAGAAAGGATGGAGCAGAGAGGTGATGGTCCTGGAGCAGAGAGGTGGGTTCCTCGGTGTTCCTGCCCAACAGTTCGGGGCTGTAGCAAGAGGGGTGGTGGGATGCCATCATCGCCCCGCTGCTCTGAGCTGCCACTGCTGCTTTGCAGAGGGAAACTGAGGCAGGGAGCTTAGGTGCCAAACCCTAGTTTGCAACCATAAGCTAAACGGGAAGAAGAGGGGGAGCAGTGGAGGGGCTACGAATTCACCCGCCTTCCCACTCCTAGCAGTGTTTTGCTGCTCCTGTCCAGCTGCTTGGCAGGCCCTGTGCACTGTGGCACAAGGCAGGGCTTTTGCTCGGCGCTCTCTCCTGCATGCTAAACACGCTGCCTCCCTGCAGGATCCTGCAGCCTTCTGCACTGCTCTGCTGCAGAGGGGGTGGGGAGATGGCTTTCGTCTTCTAGCACAGCAGCAGGCGGATGGCAGGGAGGGGGAAAGCAGCCAGACAGAGCCCTCCTCCCTCAGACACACGTTCCTGTGGGTCCGTTCTCCCCCAGAATGATCCCAGCTTGCGCGCAGCGAGCGCCCGACCCGAGCTGCTCTGTGCCGGTGTGCCGCCGCTGCACGTTAACAGCAGCTGCTTTCCCTCTTGCACACTTGCTCTACAGGGATGTTCAACCCCGAGCATCATGTTGCTGCCCACCCCACAGGTTTCTGGCTGCCTTTCCGCTCCCTGGCGTGTCTGCAGGTGGCGATGTCCTGGACTGGGGTTTGCAGACGCCAGTTCTTTGCTTGACCTACAGCACCAGTTGCCAGTGCTGCAGGATAAGGTGGTGCTGGCGTTGCATCCTGACCAGGGTGCTGAGGCCACCCATGGCATCTAACCACGGGTGCGTGGGGTCTTCTCTGCACACACAAGTTGCAGTTGGTCCTGCATCACTCAGAGAGTTTCCAAGAGAAGTTTGGAAGGAAACAAAGCAGCTCCTACATTTCTCAGGGACCACATTTTTATTCATTGAGTGAGGTCCTCTATTGAGCTTGTTGGGAATCCATTGGGTTTGGTCTCATCTCTGGGAGCACAATCCCCTTTTTTTCTTCCATTCATGGTCATATCAATTTTTTTTCAAAATCCGAAAGCAGGCTCTTGGACTGGGTCTCATTCCTCCGCCGCCTCCTCCAAACCAACTCGGAGATGGCTTTCAGCCAGGGCCGGGAGCTGCTCGCTGTGAGCCAGGGACGGCTCGGTCTGTGTGTGCTCTGGGGCTGAGCTCTGGGGCTGAGCTCTGGGGCTGTGGTGGCCTCTGCTCTGCAGAGGTTCGCGTCGGCTGAACGGTGGGGGAAATGAGCTGCTGAAAGGATGCGTGGCTGGGGGAGGAAAGGGGATGAAGGCTTTTGTCTTGCAAGAAGCCTTCAGGAGAGCAAGCCTTGGCAGGCGTGGGAGAGTTGGGAAGGAGGGGAGCGATGGGGTGGTGTGTTTGGGAGGAGATAAAGGCTCTTGGCTGATTTACAGGGTGGAAAGGAATGGGCAGCTGCATGGGGGAATAGCCAGGGCAAGGTGCCTGGGAGAGGTCTGTAAGTCTGGAGGCCTGCAAGGACCCTTGAGCAGTGGGACACGCTGGTGTCCGCGCAGGATTGGATCTCTGCATCCCCAGATAAACTCCCGCACCTATTGCCTCTGGTTACCGGTAAAGGTGATGTTGCACAGGGCTCTGCAGGGCACGGGCACACAGAGAGGCTTGTGGTCTTCAAAAGCATGTCCCTGGTATTTCCATAATGCTCCATATTTTTAAGCCAGAAATTGCACTTTCTCCTCCTTTCTAATAATTCCTTCTCTTCAGAGCTGAAATGAAGCACTGAGAGAGGTAGAGGACACCAAAAATGGAATTTAAAAATAATAAAAAAGTTTTTATTCATGCCTAACAAAGAAACCACTATGGCAATGTGTCTCTTGTTTGGGGGAAAAAAAGACATTTTTGAATGGGGTGAGGGTAGAGAAGGAAAGAGAGATCACATAAAAATTTCCACCGGCTCCAGTAATGAGATTAAGGGAGCTGCCAGATGAAACCATCTGCCTAATCTTTTACCCAGAGCCACTCTGTTCCCAGCTTCCATCCAAGGATGGGACCAAAGCCACCTTCTGCCATGGACTGGCCTGACAGAAGATGCTTTGGTGCCCGTGTCCCCGCAGCCAGGGAAGGACCACTCTCCGGACCGAGCTCTTTGCTGCCAGGCGCAGCGACGAGCGCCTGAGGAGGAGGGGGAAAGAAAAAGGAGAAGGAAAAAAAAGAAGAAGAAAAAAAAAGGCACTCATAAAAAAGACAGTTTGACATTTTCTTGACTGTTTTGAAATTTTCCTAGCACAACAAGCTGTTTATCCGCCACTCCAGCTCTTATTGAATTAAAGTGTGGAGGGGGTGTTAGGAAGAAATCAATTCGTGCTCCATATGCTGCTCTGCCGAGCAACGTGGCTCTCTGCACACTATGGAATATGTAGGGAAGGGTGGGGGAAGGAGAGATAAATCCATCAGCTAACAAGATAAGTGCCTTGTTCCTCCATCTGTTACTGCTGTGTCCTTATCTGGGATTGCGGTGTGGCAGCAGCGATACATCTTGTGTCAGGTATTATATTCCAAATTCATATGAATGAATTTTCCTGCTCGCAACAGTCCACGATCCACCCGCAAGCCCTGCTGTGGGCGCAGGGTTTGCTGCGGAGCGGCTGTGTCCTGCAGGCTTGTCCTCACCCGGCTCCTCTTTTGCTGTTGTAATTTGTGACTTGAAAGGGATCAAGTAGGCACAGCACTGGCTCGGCGAGGGGATGGCACAGCTGGGAGGAGGACCTGGACGCTATCCAGCCTTGGGATGCCGACAGTGCGGACATGTGCTTTACAGACAGGAAAATCAGCCTGGGAATTAAATGCGTGTTTAGAGGTGGCAGGAGGAACAAGAACTTCTCAGGTCTTTGCTTTTCTGCTAAGCCTCTTTGGCTGGAGTATCGCAATTAGCTGCAGCAGCTCTGGGGCGTGGAGGCTGCGGTCCAGCCCGCGTTAGGGTGGGTGGCAGGGAGAGAGGCAGAGCCAAAGCGCAGTTCATATTGTCCTTAGAAAGGGGATTTTCAGAGGCATCAACTTCCCCTCCTGACGGATGAGCCAGATTTCTGCGTTGGACCAGCTAGCCAAGTTTTGGGAGCAGAAGCTGGATGAGATGAATCCCTGCCCTGCTGAGCAACCTTGGGGAGCTCATTTAGCTGTACATGCCTGAACTCCTAATGCCCAGCTGCAAACCGACTTCAAACGCATCTGGCTGCGAAAGCGCCCAATTTCTAGATGGTGCCTGTGTTTAAAATCAATTTAGCTCTGGACTGGCCTCAAGACCTGTACTGGATTCGGTGGCTCGATATGCAATGAGCCAGGCTCTTCAGAGCTGGGAGCTGCCCTCAAAGTCTAGTCTTAAGGCTAATCCAAAGCTGTCCTCGCCAGATCGCTGGCATACTCATAATTGACTGTACAAACAAAAGCTACCGAGGAATTTTATGGGTGGTCTTCAAAACTCTGGTCTCTGTGTAACCAGATCCCTGCCTGAAGTCTTGGTTGTTACAACTACCTAGTCAGCTCGGTGTCTGCAAAGCTTTCTGCAGCTTGGAGGTATAAATCAAAGTCTGGCCGGGATGCAAGGAGGCTTGTAAAATCCACAGCGTCCTTGTGGAGCGATGCAGCGGGGTGAACGGCAATATCGGCGTTTGCTGCTGTGTTGTTTCGAACGCACTCGTGTCTGCTGTCGTGCCAGCTTTTCCTGGAGAGGACACTGTAGAGATACCGAAAGTTTAGACAGGGAATAGGAATGCATCTAAGTCATCCCTAACCGGCCATACTCGACAGAGTCTCTCTTGACCTGCAACCCCTTGGGTTGCGCTGGAGGACCTGCCGCTGCCGAGCAGATGAATTAAGTCTGTACGGGCTCGCAGGCGGCTTCGCAGAGGGTTTTCCTTCTGCCTCTCGGCTCTGGAAACATGAATTTCCTGGCTGGGCTTATTGCACAGCGAGGCTAGAGGCAGGGGAGGCTGGAGGTGGGGGAAGCCAGAGCGAGGCTGGTGAAGGTAAGAGCCAAATCCGAACCATTGCTGGGACCAAGACTGTTTGGAGCTGGCTGATTCATTTTGGGCCTGCTGTTAGTCTAGGCTTGTATTTGCTAGCGGAAGGCACAGGCTGTGGCACCGTTCCCAAAGCCAAGAATTTAGAAACCTGTTTTTAGAAGTAAAGTCTAATTTGGAGTTAAAGCACAGAAATTGCTAATAGGCTTCTGGAACTAAACTGTGGCTGGGTCCTTATTTTCCGCTTCTCGTAGTGTGTGAGTCTCCTTTGAGTAACAAAGGAGTAACTTAGGGCTGGGCGAGAGACGGTAAGAGGATTCAGTCCATCACCAGAACCTTCGGAAAGAGAGATGCTGCCATTAAGTACCTGGCTCCTAAGTGTCCCTTTTGCCTGGGACTGGGGTTTAGGAAGAATTCGGCCCCCCTGAGTACATGGCAGATGTTCAAATGTGTGTAGTTTGGGGGCTGCTTGTTGGGGTGAGCCAGCAGGTGATGAAGTTGTGTTTCTGCTGCTTAGGATATCAGTCCCAGGGTGCAGAGGGATGTGGGAGTTGGAGCAGCAATAAAAGCAGGAGCTGTGTCTCTTTTTCTAGTGGCCTGTCCCTCACCTTTCGTGCCCACACGCCTCGGCTGCAGAATAAAAGGAATAAAATCGGGGGCACTTATCTTTGCTGGCGTGAGCATCAGGGTAAAGAGCAAATTTCACGTGTGGAGTAGTAAAAAGTTTCAGGGAAGGGTAGGGAGCAGGACCAGGAGCTCAGCTCGCCCTGGGTTTCATCAGAGCGCGGGAGGCACGGTTTGATCTTGAAACATCCTTTCTGAACCCGCGCTCGAGCTGAAAAGGGAGAGAGGTGCCCGCGCGAGAAGCGGGAGCGCGTCATCTCTGCCCTGCCTGCAGGAATCGGCGCTGGGACAAAACCCAGCCTCAAAAGCGAGGGCTGTGAAAACCAGGTGTGCCGAAGCCAGAAAGGATCTTTTTTTCTCATTGCCCACCTTCTTGTTCTCGAATAAAGATGCTATTTTTATTTCCCTTCTGTTTAGCCCCGATGGGCTTAACCCATCTCTGCGGAGGCACAGAAATCCCAGCTCTAATTTCAATTAAGAGCGCTCCTTTTGATTGCAGCCCAGGCTGGGGTTTGGGATCTATTCCTAATCCCTATATTAGCACTGATTCATCTCTTCCATGAGTATTATCATCAGCGGCCCTTAGGGAAGGGAGGGGAGGGATCTTTCGGGAGGATAAATACCATTTGTTTGTGTTTGTATCAGCTTCCACGCCGCATCCTGATTACATCCCGCATTTTGACACAACAATTATTATTAATTTCCCGGCGCCTGCGTTTGGATTCTCGCCGACACAAAGGGAAGATGACGGATAATGTCAGGCTCGGTAATTGGGTGGGGGAGGGATGGAGAAGAGGGGTGGGGGGGGGCAGATGGGATATTATTAGATTGCAATTCTCGTTGCGGAGCGGGGAAGGTATTTCTCAGCAGATGTTGGCACCGGCTCTTTATCCGCACGTTAACGCCGGTGGAGCAATTGTCTGGGATGCGCTCGGCTCCCTCACCCCTGCCCCTCTCTGCCCCCTTCCACGTGGAAATCCCTTCAGCTCTTTATTGCGGGAATTGGCTTTTCCGGAGGGCCCCGACGCTTGCCTTCTGCTCAGGCGCCGCTGTCTTTGCAATTAACTTTGCAAAGGTGAGCCCCGGCCGGTGAAGAAGGCAGCCACGGTGCTGCAGGAGGGCTTTTCTCTGCAAGTAAGGGTTTTGGAGAAGCCCTGGTGGGTTTGAGTCCCTTCAGTGTTGGAGCGTAAAGAGTTGGTGCCCGTTGCAGAGGAGCAGGAGCTCCTGTGACTTGCCGAGCGCCGCTGCAGGCAGAGCCAAGACGGGAACCTGCCAGTCCTGCCTTGTTTCAGAGACGTGGTCCTTGACCTAACGCATCGGATGCTTGGCTGGGGCAAAGGCGGCAGCTAATGCGCGGCAAGGTTGATGGAGAGACATCGCTGGTGAAGAAAGCAGAGCAGGACATGTGCCCTGGTGCTCCTCTGTCCTTGCTGCTGGGGATTTTTGATAACTGCCAGCTTTTTCCCTTTAACCGGTCATCATAGGAGAATTGCAGCAAGGCTGGGGCATCGACCACAGCCCAGGTGCTTTAAAATCTAGGAAAATACCCAGGAAATCCCGTGTTTAACAGCCAGCGTGCAGAGGCCCCCTTCTTCTCCCGGATCTTGCATCTCTCTTGCATCACTGGCTGCGTTGTACCTGGTGGCACGCGAAGCAGCGCGCTGGAAGGGAAGGTCTCCTGCCCTTCCCACGTCTCAGCGTCGTCTCGCCCCTCCTGCAGTGTTTGTGCTTGTGAAGTGCTGGGTGGTTCTTCCCCCGCTCTCCCCAGGAGGAAGGAGGTTCGAGTTCAAGCTGGGAAAATAATAAATAAATCAAAGGAACTAACTGTGATTCAGTGAACATCGATTTCTGAGGTTGCTTGTGAATCACGGAGAGATGCTTGCGATGGAGGAGAGGAGGAAGAGGTAGGCCTTTGAACCTTTGGGAAAGCCTTCCTCCTCTTCAGTATAAATCTGTGCAGGGTGGGTGATTTGCTGGAATATCTCCTCCTCAGCACAGATACCAAAGGTGGTGATGGATTTGCTCTGGTGGCTCATGCACAGGGATGGCAGGGGGCCCACAGCTTTGGGGGCCTTTAGCAATGAGATCCCCTGGCTCTGGCTGGAGCATGGCAGGGATCTGGGGGGTGAGAGGAAACGCTGCTGCTGCCTGACCCTTGCTGGGGTTGAAAAGTGCCTTCGCCGCCACACTTAGAGCAGCAGCACAAGGTCAAGCTGCATCTGTGCCCGAGAGGACCAAGCGCATTGACCTTGTAACTTGTAAAATCATTCAGAAGAGGTGTGGGGGTGGCTTTTGTTCTCAGCGTCTGAGCTTTGGCTGTGCCTGGCATCCACTGCACAAGCTGTCCCCCTGTGCTAGCCCCTCGCCTAGACCCTGGTGTCAGCATCTTGCGGCGATGGGGCAGGAGTAATGCTCTTTCTTTTAGATTTGTGGTTCTTTTGCTAGCCATGCCCTCCTTGGACATAGCCGAATCCTTTTCCTTGTGCTCGCTCCCTTTGCGTAGGGTCCTGCCCACCCCAAGCCCTTTCCCTTCAGCATGTCCCAGAGCTGAGCCCCGGCCCCCCTTCGTCTCTCCTACAGGGCTGGCAGCCGCAGAGGTTTTCCTTATAGGGCAGGATGACAGGATCATGGTGTACCTCCAAGTCGATCAGGATTTCTCATGCTGATGAGCTGGGCCTTCTCGGTCATCCTGCAAAACGTTTAACCCCCGAGGCACCGCTGCCAGGTTTCACGCAGAGGGGCGTCTGGTGCATCGCAGTGATGTCAAGGCAGTGCGATGCCAAGAGCTGCGTTGCTTGGAGGTTGCACCTGACCGCTGGAGGGGTTACATGCATACATCTATATGCTGAGCTGTTGTGCTTTGAGCAGTAGCTCACGCATAGGGCTCCTGATCTTGGTGGGGCCAGAGCTGGAATTGCAAGGGAAGATCCTGGTCCTGGCTCCAAGTTGGAGTCCTGCCCATGGGTAGAAGCAGAGGGTGCTTTTGAAAGCTTTTTATTGAAATAGAGCTGCTTTCCCACTGCTCTGGCCGATGCACAAAGCTGGGCCTGCCGTAGCAGCCGGCTTTGTCTCCACCAGCGATGCAGAAGGTGCTTTGCAATGAGCTGAGCAGCTGGGCTTGGCTTGTAGAAGCAGGGCAAAGCTGTGTTGGGGAAAGAGAGCCTGGTCTGCAGAGCCTGGAAAAATAATTGGGAGATTTGTTTGGGTTTTGCCCCTTCCGGTAGCTTGCGAGGGAGAGCGAGCTGGGCTGTGAGGGGCTGGAAGCCTCTCCTGGGTGTAGTTGTGAAGCATTTACTTATGGGTTGGAATGGGCATGACTTGACACTGCTAGAAGAAGTGATGGGTTTGATGCTTTGCTTTGAAATTGGGCCAAATAACAATCTCTGGAACTAGCTGTTGAAATTAAAGACCATGTATGCATCATGATATTTAGTCTTTTTGGAAGCAAGACAAGCTGGAAGGGCAAGAAAGGCTAAGTTAGGCAGGGGTGGTGCAGCGCGGTCCCACGCCAGCCTGACTGCGCGCTAGGGCCTGGGGGATGAGGAGCATCTTGGTCCCTGCTGCAGACCAGCCGTGTGATCCTGGCCAAGCCCCTGCTCCTTGTTTTCCCTCTCAAACTTTGATCTTTTCTCTTCAGCCTTTAAGCTCTTCCAGCCGTGGATTTGTATGTTCAATATCCAGCACCACTCCTGCGGTGCTGCTGGGGGTTAGCATAATGGCAATTGCAAGGCAGGGAATTATCAGAGACGTTATCAGCACAGTCAAACCCAAACTTTGCAGCTTTTCCCATTCGCCCCTGAAGCAGGATCGACTTTCTGTGTGGTGTGACCTGTAGGTGCTGGGGCCAGGCCGTCGGGTCATCTCATCTAATAGCAAATCTTTTGTCCTTAGAACAATAAATCGAATGTTTCATTCCCCCTCTTGCATCTTTTTATGTCCATTTGCACATTGAAATCTCTTCAGCTGACTCCTGCCAGTCTTTACAAAGAGCTTTTGCTGCTTCAGATGTTTCAAAGATTGAAGGGTAGCCCATCAACTGGAGAGCTTTCCTTGTAAGCAGCTCCGGCTCTGCGGAAGGCGGTGGGAGGGAGGTGAATGTATTTGGAAGAAATGGGAAAGGGAGGCAGAAAGAGAAGGGGTTTTGTACCCTGTTCTCCTGGGGGAAGCATTTTTATCTCTAAATCTGTGTAATTGATGCCCAGATACTCTGATGATGAGTGCCTTAGAAATGCATCTGCAATAATAATCTAATATCGTTTGTTAGAGCTCGGAGGAAATCTAATAATACTGATGCTTTGCCTAATAGAGCTCCTTTCATCCCAGGATAAAGTGCAAGGAGTTTGAGACAGAAAAGACCAATTTTAGGTCGTGCAGTTCATCTCCCTTCCAACGCAAAGTCTCGAGGTATTTTACAGACATTAAATAATTAAAGAGCAGTTATGGTCAGAGAGGCAACTAGGTGAAGAAAGCAGCAGCTGCTGAGCGCACAGCCCAGCTCCCCGGGTGAGCTGCCAGCGCCGGTCGCTGCGAGGAGGGGAGCCAGGAGCTCGCCGGGGTTGCACGCTCCGATGCCGCTCCCGCAGCGAGGTGTGAGCCAGGAGCACTGGGTTTTGCTGGGACCTTGTTGGTCGTGTGCTGGTCCAGACTTTGAGCCGTGCTGGGGGTGGAGGTGGTGCCCGACTCAGGCGATCCTGCCCAGCCGGGTGCCGCTGCTGCCACGCGGGTTAATGACGATGACTGTTCTGCGACATCATCCCTGCTAGATGGGGATTTATCAGTGGTCTTAGGATTGTCCTCTGGGGCAGAGGGGCAGCTTGATGCGTATAGGAGCCTTTTTGCTGACTGTCCACGTGAGCGATGGAGGATGGCGATGGCTGACGGAGCTTGCCTGAGCTGGAAGCCAAGGTGTCGCTCCTGCAGGAGCAGCTCCAAAGAGGAGCGGCAACCCGAGTTTCCAGTTCACCGGCAGCTCCTGGTGGTAATTGTAGCAGAAGAATCTCCTTCGGTTTCTGACAGTTGTAATCACTTTGTGTCAGTTGGTTATTTTTTGCAAGAAAGTGTGTAAAGGCCTGGGTTTATGTCTGCAAGTGCTGCTTTTTGGCTTTGCTCCGCGCGGGAGCGGGACCAGCCCCGGATTTGGGTCCCTCCATCGCCAATCCCCTGCTCTTCCCCGCCTTGGTTGCTCACCGCTGAGAAGCAATGCCATGGAGGGCCTCACTCCCTCTTTGTGCAATAATTCCCCTAATTGCCCGTGGCCCGGGCAGGATCTGGTCCACGGGGCTCCCCCTGCCCCTGGGGCTCAGCGGGGAGAGCAGCTCCTGCTGCAGCCAGGGGAGGCAGAGGCAGCGGGGGCTCCCGCGGGGCTGCGGCCGCTGTCAGTTTTAGCACGTTGTACCTCCACATTCCCCAGGACAAGGGCGGTAGGAGGGTGGGATTTGGGGATTTGCAGAATTAATGGCATCTGCAGTGAGGTACCTGGCTCCTGCGGCTCATGCGGAGTGGAGCTGGCAGTGAGGGGGAATCACCTGTGACCGTTCCTCGGATCTGCCCTCCTGTAAATAATCGTAAATGAAAACATCAAGCCCAAAGCTCCTAATGCCGGGCTAAAGGAGAGGGGGTAAGCGGAGGGAAATGTGTTTGTGCGGGAGGGCGAGAGATGGAGGGAGTGATGGAGGAAGGCGGTTGGTCCGTGATGGAGATGTAAACCCTGGGCAGGGAGGGCTGGAGCCGACCTCCTCCACAGGTGATGGGCTGGGGGGAGATCCCAGGAAGATGTTTATGATCGAGCGTGGGACTCTGCGGGGACGGGAAGGTGTGCGCCGCGGGGTGGCTGGGCGGTACATCCACCTCGGGATGGGGTCCCTGGGACCAGGGTCCCAGCTTCAGGCCAGCTCCCGCTCCCAGGAGTCAGCCTTGGAGAGGGGGTTTTCGTAGTTAAACACCCAGAGTTTAACCCGCAGAGAAACACACAGCGTGGAGGGATGGCTGCTCCTCTTCCCCCAGCCAAGGCTCTGCCACCTCCTCTGAAAAGTCAGTCTCCTGGTCCTTTGCCTCTCTGCTGAGAGTGCTAATTAGAGGGCCAATTAGTGTTCAAGGTCAATTTGATTTGCACACTCACTCCACTAGGAATTGGAGGGAGCCCGTCTCCTCATTTTGCACAGCAGACGCTGCGGTGACGGGGGGTCACCACCGAGCCAGGCTGAATCGGAGCGGGGGAGCGGGAGGTGAGACGGCTGCTCCCTCTCCGTCGCCACCCCGGCAGCCTGGCGATGCGCCGCGCACATCTGGGCTGCTGCTGCGCACATCTGTGCGGCACTCACGTGGCTGACGGGAAGCGGCAGGTATCGGCGTGCTGCGAGGAGCGGACCTCTGCCACCGTGCATCAGCGTTTGCTAATGGAGCGGAGCTCAGAAGCACTCAAATAGCAGGGAAAATAAAAGATTTGGGAAGCTCAGAGAGGTGATAGCGAAATGAAAGAGGAGCGGAGAAACGAAGGGTTTGGAATTGTTTAATTTATACCTGAACCCCAGAGGCTGCGGTTGTGCTGGAGAGGATAGCAGTAGGGTGAGGAGCAGGTGTCAAACAGCCTGCGCACGCAGCCCTCAGTTCCTCATGCCGAATCCTGCTCCAGCCCCATCAGCAACCCGGACAGGAGCGCTTTGTCTTGGCTGGGAGCTGTGATGGCACTTGAGGATGCAGTGTCCCCTCCAGGAGTTCCTGCGGGCAGGGATAAGCCTGGCAGCCCCTGTGCAGCACGGCTGGGTGTTGCACCATCCCAGCTGACCTGCAAATTTGGCTTTTTTGGGTATGGGACAGGTAGCAGCACTCGCTTTCCATGACTGCCCCAAGTGCAAGGGCACAGCAAAGGCACAAGAAAACACATTCTTGTGGTTCTCCCCCAGACTCGAGTTTTCTGTCTGGGTTTGGCAGTGGATAAGGTGCGTAGGCTGCCCTGCGGTACTGATGTCAGTGCACAGAAACTGGGGGTTGCCCCTCTGCACAGCCAGCATGCTGACAGTCCCCCCCACCCCTGCCATCAGGATTTCTGGGCACGAAACAAGGAGCAGACGGAGCAGGAACCTGCACGGCAGCTGTTGCCTGCACCCAGCCACGAGCACCCTGCCCACCCAGCTGCCCCATCCCCACACACACACACACACCCTCCCCAAAACCTCATGGGTGCAGAAACACCCATACGGCATGCGGGAAGGTCCGGGTATGTGCCCCATCAGATGCAGGCACGTCCGCAGTCTCCTCGGCCCGCGCCTGCCTTCCCCACAGCCAAAGCTGGCCGTGTGAAACCTGTGCTGGGGGCATCCGCTTGATACCAGCTCCAGTCCAAAGCCGATGAGAAATGCACAGACTGGCAGTGCCGGACTGCATACTAATGGTGCGAGAGCTCGCAGGGAGCAGGGAAGAGAAAGGGAAGGAGCCAGACTGCAGCTCCTGGCTACCCGCGATTGATTTATTACCAGGTTTGCTGATGAATGTGTGAGAAACGCTATTGGTGATAAAGCAGAAAGCCCATAATTAAAGTAACAGCTTTCAGTTTTTAAGCACTGCTTGTGTGTTTTCTTCTCCCTGACAAATTTTGTGTCTCTGTGCTGCTCGGCAGCATCACCCCCACCCACCATCCCGCACCGAAGCTGCCTTTCGGCTCCAGGCTGGAGGTGCTGGCAATTGGCGAGGGGCAGGTTATGGCATGATTTGGTCAGCGACTGGTTTGGAGAAGGAATATGGGATTTTGGAGACGTGGGCTTTGCCATGTCATGTACACCTGCGCTGTGCATTGGGGAAATTCCCCCCGCTGCCCTTGGCAGAGCGCTGCAGAGGGACTAGGCAGGATTTGGGGGGATACAGGGCACTGGTGCTCTTACCCCACACGGGCATCGGGATTTTACTTTAAATCACTGCTGCACGCTGGCAGAAAGTGCTCAGCGCCTTCATTATAAGTAGTTGTCTGTATTTTATGGGCTGCCATGGTTTACTCCTGCCCAGACCAGGAGTTTGCTCCTTTCTCCTGTCGGTGCATGCGTGTGTCGTGGCATGTGCAGGTCCGGCAAAGCCCAGCGGGCTCGGCGGCGTGAGCGCTCCTCATCTGCTCCAGCGCCGAGTCGCTGTGGCTGGCTCAGAGCATCGTTCCCAGCACTAACCCACTCGAGCCCCTCTCCGGGGCTGCCGCCGTGTGGGAGAAGGGGACCCGCCGCTTTGCAGGGCGTGGATCTGGTGCTCCACGGCAAAATATCTGGTGCCTGCGGGTGGTAAATTGAGCAGAGAGGCACCCCAGGCCCTGCGAGTGAGGGGCTGTGATGGATGGGCCGGCAGATAGAAGGATACGTGCGGTGAGGGATGGGGGGGTGGAAGGGGAGAGGAGGTGAGCGCTCTGCTGATGACAGATGGACAGACGGGGAGGTGTGTGTGTAGATATATTTGTGTATATATATGAAGGTAGGTAGGAAAAGGGTCTCTCTGATGAGAGATAGATTGGGAAAGATGGATGGATGGGATATTTATAGTGATGGCTAGGTAGATAGAGCTGGATATGTGTTGATGAATAGGTGGATGATGGATAGAGGGCAAGGATTTTGAGAGCTGGTGAGCTAAAGGGTATATACGGTGCTAGATAGATTAGATAGAAGGATATATGTGATGATAGGGAGATAGCATAAGCAGCAGCCTCCGAGTCCCCAGCAATGCTGCTGCTTTTAGCTACTCTGAGCTGCGGTGTAATCTCATTTTGCCCTGGTAAATTCCTTATCAAGGCAGCTTTTTTAAATGAAATCCCCTTAAAAGAAATGAAAAAAAGAATGAACAGATCACAACCGGCAGCACTCCCCGGCTCCTCCGCCGACAGCCGCTGACCGGGGCTGGCTGTTTCCATGATTACAGATTAACGGATGCTCTGCAGCAGCCCCAAGTTTTTCCCAGCATCTGTGGCGGGGTCTGCCCGGGTGCCGGCGGGGAGATGCCGTCCCTTGGCTGCCTCCTCCGTCCCCGGTTCGGGGAAGCCTTTCTGTCCTCGGGCAACCTCGCCGTGTCCCCACGGTGTCGTAGGCACATAAGGCATCGAAGCGTGTGACTCCGGCGCTGGCTCGTGGGGGATGTGGGTGTCTCTCCGGGCTCAGCTCCGGCGCTCGCATGTTTTGGCAAGCCCTGGTGCGATTCCGGGCATTCGCCAAGAGGAGGGCTGGGAGACGAATGTTGGCTCCTTTCCCTCTCCCTGCCTCCTCCTGCAAACATCTGAGGAGCCCCGGGGACAGATTGTGCACGGAGGAGACCGAACTTCCAGCCTGCAGGATTAGGGCTGCGCGCCGGTGGTTTTTCCTTATCCCTGAGCAGGCAGACAGACTCGGCAGACGTGCGAAAGTCTGTCGTTCCTCTGTGCCGATAGCAATTAAGATGTGCTAATGGGTTCAGACGAGCCCCTAAAAAATGTGGATGTTTCGCTGAGCCTTCTGGAAGCTTTCGCTCATCTGCAAACATTTCTGCTGGTGGGAGACGAAAGCTTTCCGCGGCAAGTCCTAGCACAAACACGCCTTCTGCGGTGGCATGCGGAGTGACCCTCTTCATCTCACGCGTGGTATGGAAGGTCGGGGAGCCCTTGAGATGTTTTCTCAGCATCCCCAAAGAGGTTTGACCTCAGCCTGCTTTTGAAAGCTGCGGGATGCTATTTTACCCGTCACTCTGTGCTTGGTTTTCTGCTGGGCAAGGACACGGGGGAGAGACAGGAGTACTGGACCTAGCGCAAGCTTTGCCTCTGCTTTACTGCAGTGAAGTGATTCCCATGGCAGCTGGGCACTATTTTTAAAGGGTTTGGTGGAAAATACAGCCCAGACCTGGCTGGCTTTGCTGTCTCAGGTTGCTGATGACAAGGAAGGTAATTAGGCACTCTCTGGCTCTTAGCGTCACCCAAGAGCTGGCTGGAGGGGTGGTTTCATCTGGTGATGCTCAGCACAGCAGCTGGGGAGTCCTGGCAGATAGCGCAGGACCTGGAGCCACGGGCGTTGCAGGGAAAGGCTGTAGTTGATGTTTCCTGGCTGGTGGTCACTGATGCTGGATGCAGGGTCTGTGGATCCACTGTTTTCATTGGAACTGAAAATACTTCCCGATATTTTTTTACTATTTTATGTGAGCAGTGTGGTTGTGCTCCTGGACGGGGAGCTGGCAAAGCACCTCTGCTGCAAGCGAGTCGTATCCCACCTCCCTGGTGAATACCCTGCTCAAAAAGAAAAAATAAAAAAAGCTGTTACGCTGTTGCTTGGTTTATTTTATGTGGTGGAGGGGTGCGGGAAACGCTGAGCAGAACTAAAGTGCCCACGCTGGGATTTCCTCTGCTATTCCTCCATACAAACAGCCTTGCAAACTAAACCTGCTCGGCCAGATGCATGTGGATCGGAGCGTGAAGGCTTTGCGTAGCGCCGGCTGCAACCCTCGGCCAGAGTCTTGCATTTTATTTCGGTGGAGGGGCTCAACCCTCCAGCACCCACAGCCGCGCGCTGGGGAGAGGAAGGAGAAACGACAAGTCTGTTACTGGTGGGGAGCTGGGGTGCGGTGGTGTAGCAGGGGTGTAGCATCACCTGCAGCGCCTTGCTGGGCTGTTACGTGGTTCTGGATGCTCCGTGGAGGGGTTTTGAGCTGGCACAGAGGTTTCTGCCCAAGGACTTGCTGGTAGCCAGGTAAATGAGTCACGACTTGCTGTGCCTTCACGCGTCACCAGTGGAAATAAAAGGATGCAGGGGAATGAGGTTGGCTCCAGCGGAGGGTGCATGGTGCTCCCAGGACCCCCATCCTGCACAGACTGTGCCTGGGGGTGCTAGCCCGAATCCAGCCCCTCACCCAGCAGGGTGGGTGAAGCCTCTGCCTTAATCCACACACTGTAATGATGCTCAAATAGGCAATGCCAAGAAAGTGGGATGGGGTGGGAATGTAGATCCAGAGGGCCCAGAGCCTTTCTTTGATGCTCCGTCGATTGGAAACGTCAGGGGACGCTTCAAGAGCTCGAGGGGAGGCAAATATCAGGTGGAAACAGAGACAGGATTGCTTAGGAGGGGAAACTTTCCATGCCAGTGGTCAGGTGGTGTGATGTCCTTTGTACTAAGTTTTCAGCCCCTGATGGTAAACACTTAGCTAACCTTATTATTATTTTTATACGCTTATAGTTTGCTTCAGTGATCTGAAACAAAAGCTGTGGTTTTCCGCTACGCTTAATGGGAACTATTTGAATTTCTTTGAATTTTTTTTTTTTTTCCCCTTCCGCTTTGCAAAACGCCCGTGCTCCTTACGGAGACGCGGGCTGTGCTCCAGGCATCCCTCTCCACGGAGTGCTGCCTGCCCGCCGCCTGCCCGCCGTGGCGCGTCCCCTTCCAGCCAGCTCCTCGCAGCCTTTTGATTGATTGATCGGCGTGGCAGTCTAATAAGCGATAACAGCACATATGACAAACTAAACAACCGTCTAATGAATTGATTGACATCCGAAGGATTTGACTTGATGCACAACCCCAGTCACAGATAAGGTTAATGAGGGAGAAATTAAAATGTAGCTCAATGGGTAATGAATACAGCATGTGCCTTGTTGTAACACATGCCAGATCCATCACTCTGAATCAAGCGATGGTAGCAATTTCTAAATTATTTATTGCGCCCCCTCATCCTCCTGTCTCAAGGGAAGAGGGACTCGGACCGGCTTTTGTATTTTTTTTGTATGTATATAACTGTATCCATCTATCTGTGCATTGTGAGGATCCATAGCCAAAGAAAATTGCTTTGAGTTTTGCAATTTTCATGTTGGTTTTTTTTGTAAACTCAATAGCAAAAAATACAACAATCCAGAACCTGTCATGCCATTTGAATCATAATAGCTACAAATTCACTCCCCTGAATAAATGGAGAGGCTTATTTATCAAATATATACAAGATGTCTGTCTGGTTGTTAACACACAGAGGTATGAGTAGGCAGAGGAAATCGAGAAAGTTTACATATTCACTGCTATCTCCAGGGACCTTTCCTTTCCTCCTACTTATTCCCTCTCCCCTCCCCCAGTTGCATCTCCAACTTGCTTTGACTTGCTCAGGTTTTCTTTATTTCTTTCCCCCCTTTAAATACGTCTGGCTGGCAAAACTTGGGCTGTCGGAAGTGATCAAGAGATGAAGTTGCCAAGGAAGGGGAGAGAGATCTGCGTGGAGCTTCCATCTCCCCATGCAGGCTAGCCAGGAGGAGCGCCAGGGACTGTCAGTCTGCCGGAGACGTTGCTTATCACGCGCATTTGTTTCCACTTTAGGAAAGGGGAAGCAAGATTCGCTAGAAGTGGGTCTATACTGGTTTTCAAAGGTCATCCTCAGGGCCAGATGCAGATGGAGAAAGAAGCAGCCAACGAGCATCACACGGGCTCCCTATATTATTATTTATTCCTGAGCTGGGGTATGTGGAGCCAGGACTAGGTGAGGTGTTGCACCAAAAGGCGGTGAGGAGTCGACAGGGACTGGGCAAACACTCATTTAGGTTTGTGCCTTCTTGTGAAGCTGCTGTCGGTGAGAGGGTGTTTGCCGCCCACGTCGGTGGCGTTGGACGCTGCACGCCCGGGAAATTATCCCTGACGTGCCTTGATCCGGGCGAGCTGTGAAGTCCTTGGCACCGAGCCGAGCTCTTCCCACGAGCCCGGCGAAGCCTGCCCTGTTCCGGGAGGGTAAAGCCACTTCTCCTCCTGCTTTGTGCCCCGTCAGCAGCTAATGAGTTCATTTTCGACCTCAGCATCCTTTCCCTGATCGGGAGGCAGGGACAGAAAGGACCCAGGTAGCATGACTTCATCACAGATGGAGCGAGACTGGGCAGCTAGAGGGGAGGGGGGGAGGAATTCATCTCTTTGCTTATTAAGTGCAGCTGGCTCTGAAGCCATTCAGAGGAAATGGCTGTGGATCCCCCCCCGTGCCATTCTTCAAAAATAGAGCCATTCTCCTCCAAGCACTCTTCCAGGATTCATTTGAAACCCCCCATTGTACTTCGGCGGCTATTGGGTTTGGAACGCAGGAGTTGGCGGCTATTAAGAGGTCTGCTCCTGCCACAGGTGTCCTTTGGAGACAGTGCTTCTCTATTACGGTGCAGCAGGTAGATGCCACCACCCGGCATCGGGGAGGCCGGGAGAAGCAATCTTAGCAAGGCGCCGGTGTTTCAATTAACTGGCAAGACAGCCAACATTTCAGCACCTGTACATCTCTCTCCCTAGCAGCCGGGATGTATTGTATTATAAATAACAATAAGCAGGCCCAGTCAAAGGCTGTAATTGAATCTCTTCATTTTGCTGACTCGGGCGAAAAAGCCCCTTTGAGTGAATTACAACGCACGTGTATATAATTTGGGCGATGCGTAAAGGTAACACGCTCGGTGTAATTGAAGTACGCATCCCTCCCAGTCGGTGTCACTGCCCTCGGGGCACCCAGGAGCTGCTTTGATGGTCTTACCGTGGGGCGCATCGCTCCAAAGCTTTCCCTTCCCCTGAAGGGCGGGCACCGGCGACTGAGCTTTTGAGACCTGTTGAAGAGGAAAGGCAAATTCCCTCCTCTTCTTGCGGCGTGGCACTCAGACCCCAGCTCCTTTCCCTCCTGTCCCTGGTGGCCTTGCCTCCCTTGCGATGGGAGGTGAGATGGCCCCCCGCCTGGGCCAGCGGTGGGAGCAGCAAAAGCTGCAAAGCCGCAGGATTGCTCCTTGCAAAGGGGTCAGGAGCAGCGTCCTGCAGCTGCATCTCACCTGTACAGGTGTCTCAAGGTGTCTCAAGTGCATCACCCTGGTACGGGTGTATCTGTAGTTGTCCCTTGGGTACAAATGTCCGCAGATGGTGTTCATCAACCTGCCTCACAGGCTTTTACTGGGCTTGGGGACGAGGATTGTCCCTGGTAGTGCTCATCCCCTGCGCCCGGCAGGGAGGGACCCCAGCTGGGGTGCAGGAACACCCCCCTGCCGTGCTCGCCCGATGGCAAGAGGCTGAACCCTTGCTTTGACGGCGTGGAGGCATCGCACGGAGCAGTCCGGTGAGTGGGGATTCGCAGCTCCTCCATCCTCTTCCAGCTTTTCCTTGTAGCGGTACTGCAGCCTCCTTCCCGTGTTGCACAGCAGTTCCCCAGTCCCCAAAATCCTCATTTTTGTCATCACGGAGACCCCCTGCCTGCTCGTGAGCTCCTGGGAGGTGCCCATCATGTGCACCCCAGCTGTGAGCCCAGTGTTAAGAAAGTTTTATGGATTTAGGGGAATACTAGATTCCTTTTGTGGCTGAAATCGAGTTGCGCAGATGAAGTCGCCGTACAGGAATGAGCAGTTCCGTCATCCTTCTCTTTGAGTAGTAGCCAAGGATGCCTTTTGGCTAACGGAGAGAGCCAAAAGTTGATGCCTTCCAGACTTTCAGTTCTCTTCCATCTCTTGAGCCTGGCTGCAACACTGATGCTCAGCGTGCACCCTCCTCCTCTTTCCCCTCCGGTCCAATCCAGGCATCTCCTGAAGGCCGGCACATTTTTCAGCCCAAATTTTGCGCTGACAGAATACATTATATCTGCATCGAGGCGGAATATCTAGTGAAGAGGAGCTGGTGGGGGGAGCACAGTGAAATGAGGTTTTGCTCCGCCGCAAGAGCACGGGGTTAAATTGGCAGCTGCAGCCGGTCGCTCTTGGTCCCCGCTTGCTCCCTCTGTGCTGTTTCAGGTTTTCTTGGAGGTTCATGTTGAGAACATGCTCCACCTTTTTTTCTTTTTTGTCTCTAGAATCCACTTTGTATGCCACTTGCTTATTTATTTATTTATTTATTTATTTATTTATTATCTTAAATATCCATTATTTAGAAACTGCTGGAGCCTGGAAACCAATTTCCGTGCTTATTTCAAAGAGTTTGTGGTGTTTAGGTGCTTATGTACAGGCTATTACATGAACTGACCATGGGGAAACAGAGCCTAGCAGGGCTGGGTGCCCCATGGGGAGGGGTGGCAGACCCCCAGCGGGCAGGCGTGGGGAGAAATCTGGGATAACTCTCGCTCGATGGACATCTGTACCTCGGGCTGACTGGAGGATGAAAATTAGCGTGGCTTTTAGCACAGGGTCCTGTGCCGGGGGAGGGGTGGGAGCTCAGATCCCTCCACCCCCCAAAATGGGTTTGTGGTGGGAAGCGATGCCTCTGGGCATCCTCACTCCTGGGGTGCTGGGCTCCTTCCCGGGTGGGGGTGTGGATCCAGCAAGTGTCCTTTGCTGTTCTTGGCTTTGCAGGGCTCAGCGTGTAAAGCAGCAGATCCCTGAGGATGCCTTAAGCTACTCAAGGGATTAGGCAGGGTTATGAGCAATCCCAGGACGTAGGAGCTGTCAAGGCAGCTTGCAGCCAACCTCCTCCTCTCCTCTGGCCAAGTAAAGGAGTGGAGGGGCATTTTCATCTTGGTTTTGTCATTCGTGGGTTGAGGAAGCCCCAGGTGCCGGAGGATTCCCTCTTCCCAACAAACTGTGCTGATCACATTTAGGGTCAGGGAGCTGGTGGGAGGGAAATCCAGGATTGAGGGATTGAGTTCATCCCTCTTGTAAGCCAGTCAAAGTCAGCGGAGTCACGGCAAGAGCAGGGCTGGCCTGGTGCATTCGCGGCCCGAGAGCAATCCCTAAATGCTATTGACTTAGCGTAACCCTCTGCTGAGCTGGCTGGCAGTCGTGCCGAGCTCCTGCGTGGGTGTCCGAGTCGCAAGGATCCCTCAGCACACCCCAGCGCAGGCGAGGGACCCCTGGGCCACTTGGGTGCCCTGGTTTGGAGGTGAGGGAGCACCGCAGAAGTCACCATCGCGAGGGTGTGCGGACAAAGGGAAGAGCTGTCCCAGCAGGGCGTGATCCTTTTACCCTGTGTTAAGCCGTGAGTCTTTCATCCTGAGACATCAAAAGGGCTGAAAAAGATCAGGCAGTGGCATTATCTCTGCTTTTTGCAAACAGGGAAACCGAGGTAGCAGAGCAGAGACGGGGTGAAACAGTCCCTGCCCGCCCTGGGTGCTCCAACCCCTTTCAAAACCTCCCAGGGTGCCAGCGTATACAGCCCTGGGGTTTGCAAAGTGTTTTATCTGCGGGGCACCTCTCCCAGTGCCCTTTATTAAAACCACAATGTAATTATTGAACTCCTGAGCAAATCTGGGGAGCGCTGTAGGGCATTGCAGCAATTCCTCCTCGGCGCCCATGCTGGCACTCCTCCCCGGGAGACGCCAGCTGAGTGTCCCTGACCTAAATTTGATGAGTACCTTGACATGAGCGTGTTGGGCCAGCTTGGTTTTGCGTGGCGTGTGCTGTAGCCCAAACCTGGAGGCTTTACAAGCAGCCGCACAGCAAATCCATCCATGTCGGAGCTCCTGGAGCCACAGCGGTCAGCCCCTTTTACAGGCAGCAAAACTGAGGCCTAGTAAAGGCCCTCTCCAAGCGGCTACCATCCTCATCCTCGCAAAACAAAGTTAAGGCTAAAATCTGAGCCATGCTATCGATGGGCGCCGCTGGTGGGAGGCAGGCGGCAGCGGTGTTGGAATTTTCTCCGCGTCGCTGCGAGTTAATTCATTCCAGTAAATCATCCAAAATAATTTGTGGCGAATATCAATTTTCTGTGTGAACTTCTCGCTGGCTGCACAGAAGTATCTTCTGCCGACACGGCTCCCTAATTCTGCTGATCTGAGACAACAAAGCAGCTGGGGAATAAACAGGAGGCAAGCTGGAGTCCCCAGGGCTGCCGGCACGAGGGAGGTGCCAGGGCTGAAACGCGCTCGCGGGTAAAACCCAGCGAACGCAAGCGATGATTAAAGGCTAATTTGCTGTCTGTGTAGTGTTAAGTGCCCCCTTTTCCTAACGAGCAGAAGGCACTGCCAGCCACATTCTCCTTTGCTGCCTCTCTTTTTTATTTACCTTTTCAATTATTTTAGTGCTTTTCCAGCCTTCGATAATGAGTGCATCTCCTGAGCTGGGACTGCTGAGCCCAACTCTGAGCCGGGCTGGTGGCAGAGGATACGTCTTCTGTGCTAGGAAAGACTTTTACGGGCAGCAAATGTCTCCAAAAAATGCCCAGCCTGCTCCACCTGTCTTGCGATGGATTTCAGCCCGCAAGCGCCAGTGCTGGCTGTCGCTGGGCCGACCTTTCTCCCCACCAGCTGGTAGAGCAGAGCTGTCCCGGAGCCAACGGCAAGGCTGTACGGGAGCTGTGTCACCCCGGGATGGCGGCTGCAGGGTGAGGGAAGACTACCCGTTAGCATCTGAACCACCATCTGTCCCCCCCAAAAAAAATTTTGGGGAAGAGTTTTGGGTTGGTTTGGTTGTTTTTAAGGATGGTATTTCATGGTCTGTCCTTCAGAGGTGTAACACGAGTGGCGTGGGATCCTGGGCGTGCACGCACAGGGTGATCCTGGGTGCGGGATGCTCTGATGGAGCCACCCAAGAGGCACATGTGCTGCTGCTGCACCCTAATCCCACCTTTTTGGAAGCACAGTTGTTTCTGCAGCTTCCCCGTGCCCTCCTGTCGCCTAGAGCACAGGTGTGAGCTGAGGATGGGTCCAGGGATGAGGAATCGAGGGGACACCAAGCACCCCGTAACGCCGCGTTGCTGACCTGCCACAGCGATGCATTGCTGATGATCAGCAGGGCGTCGTGGCAGCCGGTGTCGCCAGCACTGGGGCACAGAGGTTTGCCTGAGCACGGCAGCGCTTTCAGGGCTGTGATGGATTAGTCGCTGGCTACACCGTGGCTGTGTTCGCACCGGGGATTGGAAAACCCATTTTGGTGTTTTGGCTTTTGTTCCTACTGAGATGGGAGCAGGTTTGGGGAGAGTTGGGATGAAGGGAACCCCTTTTCCCACCTGTTGTCACGGAGAGGATTTGCCAGGTGGGAGCTTACCAAAAGGAGCTGTAAAGGAGAGAAAGGCGGAGTAATTTCCCCACTAGCAAGGTCTGATGCAACTTATCTCCATATTGCAAATGTTTTTAGCGTCACTTCTCAGTGGGTCTCTCGCCCTGGTTTATCTGCTGAGGGTACGAGCGCCTTCCCCTCCTCACCTGCAGGAGCCAGTGGTGTTGCGGTTTGCATCCCAGGGGGAAGGAAAATTGCTCCTTGCTGATGCTCCCTGTGGATCAGGCAGCTCGAGCACCCTCTCCCACCCCAACCAGGCGAGGCAGCTTGCATTACCGGCGTGCACTGATGACGGGCGCCCGCCAGAAGCGCAGCCCTCCGGGGAGCTCGGCCCAAAATAGATCTGGGGCACCCATTTGCAACCGGTGCTAGGATTGCGCATGGGCTCCCGGTGGGGGAAGCGGCCCTGATTAGGAGAACTATTTATAAAGAGCCTGGATGCAGGAGAGGAAGAGGTGATAATTAGCTGGTGGCGGCGGCTGTGCTGCAAGCTGGGGCTCGGGATGGGTACCTGCACAAACAGGCAGATCGGTGCTCCCGGGGCAAACGTGGCCAGGATGGGGGAAGGAATAACTCCTTTCTCCTTCGCCTCTCTCCAAGAGGCCCCGCTGATTAATGTGATTTTATTATTGCAGTTTTATTTTCATAGTTGCATTATCCACTCCTTGTTCCTGGCGGTGGGAGCACTAAGGGCGTCGAGGGCTGGTTGGAAATCGTGTCTGTTCGTGTGGCAAAGGGGATTCATCAGCAATGGTTTGGGTGATGTTTTCCACCAAGAAGAGTTTGTTTGTTTGTTTGCTTATTTGCTTTTCAGATGGCTGTGAGACAGAATGAATTTTTCATGCAGAAAATCTTCAAGTGTGTTATTGTTTGAAAAATTGGCTTTAAGTACATGTGTGTATACGTGCATATAGGAAAAAAGTGGCGCTCTTCAGTCATCTCCACTTATTTATTTATTTCTTTGATGTATTGTGCAGATTTATTTAATTGATGGCAGCACCTAGAGTGTGTTAGGCACTTCATAAGCTCTCCCAAAGGCTGGGCTTTGGGTTTGCTTCAGCGGCACGCAGCCTAAGGACAGACAGACGTGGCGGTAGAGGTCAGCCGAAGGGGAAAAGCCGTAGACGATTTATGTACGAGCTAAATCTCTTCCCACTGAGCTGCCGAGAGCCGATACCTGCAGCCTCTGGGGGGCTGGATTAGCTCCCTGTCACCTCCCCAGAGTGGATTTGGTTTTTATATATATGTGTGTTTGTGTGGGGGGGTGTATTTCTCTTTCATTTGGCTGGGATAAAAATTGCTGAGTCAAAGATTCATTTTCTTAGTGAGCCCCTTGGAAGGCAGATAAAGGGGACGATGGTGCTAGGAAGGGCTATAAATAATGCATAGAGCACAGGAGCAGCCCGAGCAGCCCTCTGCTTACGAATAAAAGATTTCTCAATAACATATTACCCTGTTTACTATCCCCAATACTGTCACTTCTTTGCTCACCTGAGGCTAACACCTATTGCTCATCGAAATAAATAAATAAACAAGCCTAATAAAGCCTCTAGTTATCACTAGTCCTGCCTGATCCTACCGTTGCAGCCCTTGTAATGCTCTGCTTGGCATAGTATCCTGGGTTTAACGCTTCTGAAAGTCACCGTGCTCAAGGTGATGTGAGGACAGGGGGGAAAATGTGCCTGGTTATCCTTCTGCCTGTCTTTCTGCCTGTCCCCCAAGGCTTTAAATGCTACCTTCCCACCCTTTCCCTTCGTCTTTGGGATAAGTCCACCTAAATACAAAATAGGCCTGCCTGTGTGCGTGGCTGTACCAAGCTGGAACGCCAAATCCAAGGCAGCTGAGGATGCGGAGGGGGTTCAGATGTAGCTGAAGTTGGGTCTTCAGCCACAAGGGTTGTGATGCACAGAAATGTATCATAGGATCTGCTCCTGCTCCATATCATTGATCAAATTGCGTTCAACCACTCGTTTCAAGGTCCAACCCTTCGTGCCCTGAGCCACTCTGATGTTGAAGATGACTTGGAAAGGCTCGCTGGTGGGGAGGGTGAAAGCCCAAGGCTTCCCGGTGGCTCAGCAGCCCGCCTGAAGCACAGTTCAGTCTTGGCTGCTCTGCACGAAGCACTCGCCTGCTCGGGGTTGTAACTGGCTCCGGCAACGCCGTGGAGCAATGAGGACTTGTGTGGGCTCAGTCCCGAGCTCTCAGTGATGCTCTGCGGAGGTTTGAGTGAGCCCCGACATAAAGGGAACGGGGGTGTTATCAAGCTGGCAAGGGCTCGTGGGGGCTTTTTCATGGAGTCCCAAGCCACGGGGGGCTTCAAAGGCCCTTTGAGCTGCCCGTTCATACAAGCCTCAGCCCTCAAAGCGAAATGCCGAACAAAACTGTTGCATTTCATCTAATTCCCATCAAGACTCGATGTTGAGCCATAAATAGGTCCCAGGCTGGTGCAGGGGATCCAGGTGAATAAATAGAGCTGCTGTCCCACCTGTCTCCTGGTGTACGGACAGGACACCGTGAGCAAAACCGAAAAGCAGCAAATGTCAAACAGATGAAAGAAAAATCTTTCTTCTCCCTTTTTTTTTTTTCTTTTTTTTGGGCCTTCTTGCAAAATACAGTCGCTTCTGAAGTTTCTCACCTTTTTTTCCTTGGTCTTTGGCCTCAGATTCATTGTCACGAGCCACCTTTGAAACCAAAAGTAAAGCTGTGCGAGGGCGGGCGGGAAGGACACATTTCATGGCCAACCTGGACAACCTTGGAGCGTTCGGAGGAGCTCTGAATCATCCCGCTTCAGGGCACTGGGCAACCTCTCATTAGGGAGGGTCAGGAAGGGAGGTTGGCTTGGGAAGGGTAGCCCATGAGTGCCATCTTCAGGATTGTCGTTACCTTTTTTTCCAAAGTTATAACGAGCAGGTTGGGTGCTGTTACTGCAGTTGGCTGCTGATTTGAGCATGCTAAAAATCCGGAGTGGCTGTTTACCCCAGTCTTCCTCCCCAGCTCTTGCTGAGGCCGTGCATGCTGTGGGTAATACCTCTTTGGTGACGTTTCTTTGGGTATCATTGCGCTGCACTGCACTTAATTGCCTGATTCAACATTTTCAAGGGTATTTGGAGGAAATGTGGATGGTTCGTTGACTGGTATTTGAAGGAAGCGGAGAATTTAATTAAAAAACATGAGGGAAAATTAGTAGTAAAGGAGACTGATTGCAAGGCTTGACAGAGGGAGGATTTCGGTACGGCAGCCCAGCCGGCGCAGGCAGGGGGACTGGGAAGTGCTGGCTCCCTGCTCCATCCCAGTCCTCTGCCCTTGGGGAAAATAATAATAACAAGGGGAAATGGGGTGGGGGGGTGGGGAAAATAGCTGGTTTTTATTGTTGCTTGTGATTTTTACATATATTTTGCAGATTGCACAGCCTGCTTTTTTGGTTTGTGTGGTTTCTTTTTTCTTTTTTTTTTTTTTTTTTCCCCTCCCTGTCTGCTCTGTTTAATGCAAACGGCACCTTCTCACTGATTGCAATCACACGCTGATTGAGAGAGGCTTGCTCTGCCTGGGCTGGGGAGGGAAGGAGGGAGCTTTAACCCTTTCTCTTGCCTCCTCTTGTCCCTTCTTGCTAGCTCGCTTCTTCCTCGCTTTCTACCCTTGCTCTGTGACTCGAACGCCCACTCCCAAAAGGCTTTCTGCTTATATATGCACAAGGCGGTCCACAGCTCTAATAGTGAATTTATTTTAATAAGCGAAGGCTTTGAAATAGATACAAACCTGCCCGCTTCAGGGCACGGGCCCAGCTCTAGCTAATGTGATTAGGAAGAAACTTTTCTTGCAGAGAAATCATTGCCTATCTGCCTGCTGCAGACCGGTGCCCCGGGAGGCAGGGAGCAGCGGTCACCGCGGGAGGCGGATGACTCTGCTCGGCGGATCATTGTCTGTTCTGTCCCGGTTCTTGTATCCTCCTCATCAGCTCAGCGTCGCGGCTCCTTCCTATGGTGCATTAAACAACACCCGGCCCATACGGCCCCCTTGCTCTTACCCGCTCCTTGCGGGCAGATTGATGGACGCCGTGGGAAGCCGCCTTGCAACTAATGCACACGCTTTGTGGCGTGCCTGTGTGGACCGGCACGGCTCTGTGCTCCCGGGGGACCGGGGCTGGATCCAAGAACCGGGGTTACGTATATAAAGAGCATTTTGGAGAGCGGTTGCTTTGGAAGTGGCTTTGCACAACCGCTGCTGGAGCCGTCCATGCTTTTTGCAAACTCCCATCCTGTGAAAACTTGTAAAGGCTCTTAAACCTCCGTAATCCTTAACGCAGCGGACACAAACGTTTTTCACGGTGGAGACGCGCAGGCTGTGGGCACGGCATGGGAGTTTGATGAGTACAATCGCTGCTTGCTTGGGTTTATGCCTGTCAGCTGTGATCTTGGATCTAGATCCCACGTGTTGCCTTGGGGCTTGCGTTGCAGCATGCCGAGATCTGGCAGGCACCCGGTGCAATGAATCTCCTCAAAAAAATAACACTCCACCAGGGAACTGGGATGCGGTGATTGCCCCCGTTTTGTTACAGAATGCCTGTGGTTTGGGTGGGGGAGCTCGAAGCTGCAAGGACACGCTGCATGGGGCTCCTGACTGCGCTTCTCAAGGGTTAATGGCTTCATGACGAGCAACGTCGCCTGGTTTTTGTGCGTCATGCTAAAATATGAGCAAAGGTGGTCCTGATCCCTTCTTGCAGGTGTCTGGGACTGCGATGCCGCTCAGCGAGGCCAGGCACGCGCATCCCGAAATTCAGCTGTGCCGGTTCCGCCCCCTTCTCTTGCTCTGCGATAAAGGCGCCGTAAGAGATAGGGAGTCGAGCGCTTCACAGGCGCAGCGATGCCTGCACCGAGGTCGGGAGCAAATATGGTCCACGGGCTGATAAGTTACCTGTGAAGGCAATGACTTCGGGGATTGGATTGCGTTGCCCAACTCGGTTATGTCTAGATAACACCATGGTTTAAGACATCGATCATTTCAAAGGAACCTGCAGAGGGATTTTAATGCCTCGCAAATTGCTTTTCCTTCTATTCAATTTACATTCACGATTGCACAGAGCATGTTTAGGAGCTTTCCAAACCACCACAAACAATGACAAATCTCCCCTGAAATGTTCTCCTGTTGCAGTAAATTTGACCTGACAAAAGAGAGGGAGAAACTTCAGCCTCCTTCTGCACCGTAAGGGCCTCTTAACCCTGCAGCAAGCTGAGGCTTGGCCTCGCCAGCTCTGTACCTGCTGCCCTCCCTAGTGAGCGCAGGGGAATGTTTTGCTGCGATGCTACAGCATCCTAGGGCTGTGTTGGGATGCGCTGCCAGGACGCATGAGACACGCATGAGAAAAGTCACTGATCCTGAAATCACATCCCTGTAGAAAGCCTTATTAATGGAGCTGCAGCCTCTCAAATTAAAGGGCTGCTGGCTTGGATCCATAGAGAGGGGCTCTTCTACAGGTAGTAGCGAGTCTTTAAGCAGGTTTTTCCAGGGATGCTGGCTGCGGCATGGGGTACGAGAGGTGCCTCTGGATTGACATGCGTTTCTCGCTGTTAGGCGGGCTCAATAGCACTGCCAGCCCCGTCGCTGCCTCTCCAGTCCTGCCCGGCCCACTGCCTGAATGGGATTCTCGCTAATTGAAATGTAATCAATACGGCGGTGATTGGTTTGCTCGCGAGAGAGGATCCCTTGCTGCTGCCGGAGGGACGGGCTGCGCTGCGATCTGGGGAAACACACAAGTCTGTGGCCTCACCTGGGCATCTTTGCCATGCTATTTTGGGATTCCCAAGCTGTCCCAGCACGGCTGGGTCTGATCCTCGTGGTTTAGGAGATAGAATGTGCTTTAAACCTTTGATCCTTATGCACCCAGTGACCTCTTTGCTCCCATACCTATAGGTTTGGTGTAGGTGTCTTTCCTGTGGCTCCCGGTGGGATCGGTGGTGGGGAGAGGGCTGGAAGAGGAGTGCAAATGCCAGGAGGAGGGAAGGACATTTTTGCCAGGGAGCCTCCGGGGCTCGCTTCACCCCGGCGTGGCTTTTTCCCATGCTGCCCCAGCCATCAAGTAGTGGCCAGGCAAACATGTCTCTCACCTGTGTTATTATAGCATTGAAGATGTTAATTTTGGCTGGCTGTCTTCCTGCCCTGCCTCTGCGTATTCGTGAGCACGTATTGTCCTCCCGCTGCCGTGGACAGCCAGGAGGAGCTGCCGTCAAGGCCCACAGCGGGTATGCTCTTACCTGCTGGTTACCGGGGGCTTTGATAGCCCGTGCAGAGATGCAATGGGTTTGCTCCACAACTCTCTTTGGGTTTTTCCAGGAGCATCTGTTGCCCCAAAGGAGGCCTGTGAGCCCCCATGGCTCCTGCTTGCTCAGGGGCACCTGGGTGACCCCACAAAGCACCCCTAAGCTTCTGCAATGAGTTTCCCAAATGGAAATCTGAAGATCGCAAAGAGGCCAGCTGAGCTCCTTGTTCGTCATGGCCAAGACACCCGAGTGAAGCATCTCGCTGCGTGAATGTCCTCTGATTTGCTATCTGACGCCTGCCAGAGCATCGCTTGCTCTGATAGAGCCGGAGATTTCAACTGGAAAATGTCAACTAGCCTTGGACGGATTAAGCCCAGGAGTTTTGGCATTGTTCCTGGCACCTTTTTATCTCGTTCCTCCATGAAGCTACGATCCCAGGAATGACCATGCTCGAGGGGAAAGAAGCAATCAAATGTGGCAAGGACTAAAGCTCCTAGAACAGAACAAAACCTATTTGCCAAGGCCCCAAGTGAGGACAGGCTTCCCCAGTCCTTTCATTTCGCTGTGCTTCTGTTTGGGGATGGTGTGCTTGGCTCTCGCTCTGATTTTCCTGTGCTTTGGGGGTCTGAGATAAAGCCTTTTGGTATTACTCATCTGTCCCGGGAGCCTGGGAAGGGTTCTGAGGCTCTGGTGGTGTTTCTGCTTTCCAGCTAGAGGTAGACGCGGTGCTGCAGGCTCTCTACGTGGGGCTTTTAAGCTGGTATCTAACATTGCTGCATGCATCTCTGTCCCAGCTCTGCACCTCATTCCTGCTTTTTATAGCCATGCAATAGCTGAGCACAAAGCTAGTCTGTCCCGTGGGCCCTCTTGCCCTAAGATGGCTCCAGAAGGCTGCAGCCCCATTACCGTTCTTGATTTAATCCTGGCTTTTGCGTTACAGTCTGAAAATCCTCGTGGCTATTAGGGCACATCACATTAGGGGTTTGGAGACGCATGTTCAAGCCTTGCTCTGGGCTCATGCTGAAGCACTCCCACGGCTGTCACAACCACGGAGGCGTGCTGGGATGCTCGGGCAGCGGGAGAGGACTTGCTGCATTGCTCGCCTCTGCGCTATCAGCCGCCGAAGCCGGTGAGCGGCAGGGCTTTGGCTGAGGAGCGAGATGGCGTAGGTTGGGGTAGCTGGGAGAGTTGCTGCTGTCAGCTGTATGTGTGCTGAGCCGTGGGGCAGAGCTGGCTGGGATGCTCTTGAAGGAGCTGCTGAACTGCCAGGAGTCACAAAGCAACATGGGAAAGGAAACATCAGCGAGCACCGGGTTGTGGTCGGATGCTGGGCTTCAATTCGCGATGGTTGGGAAGCTGCTGCGCGAGCAGCTCGGCTGCATCCCAGAGCACTGGGATGGCTGGGGTGGAGGTACAAGGGCAGGAGCCCATCTCCAGCAGTGCAATGTGTCACGCTCAATCTGACTGACCTCTGAAGCTCATCTTTCCCAGATGGTTGGGATACCCAGAGAAAATAAAGTGGTTTCATGCCGGCATCTTCCCCCAAGCGCTGTGGCTAGACTGGGAGGTAAATTTGAGGCTCCTTAGTCTGGAGGAACTTGACCCATGAGCATGGGAGCAGCAGGGCCCTCTCCTGGCTGGGCAGGCTGCTGCCTCCAGCACCTGTGTGTGAATGTGTGGTCGTCCTGTGCAGGGCCAGGGGTTGGACTTGATGATCCTTGGGGGTCCCTTCCAACTCAGGACATTCTATGACATTTTCTTCACATCTTTGATCTGCTCTTAATGCTTTTAGGGGCTCAACCCCTTTCCCTTGTGTAGCCCTAAAAGCCACAGAGGAATTCTGATTTTTTTTTTCAAGTCTCTGCTGCCTTGTCCATCTGAACCCAAGTTGACGCTATGAAAAATACCATGATTATATTTCCTTCCTCTGCCTTGCCCCTTCAGAGCCAGCCCTCTCGTTGAATTAGTGGACACACCACGGCTGATCATTTGTCTTTTATGTTTCTCGAGCACCGCTGGTATATCTGCTGGGGTGAAGCTGCAGCGTCCTCTCTGCAAAGGGCTCGAGGGGGTCCCCGAGGCGTCACCCAGCTGGTGGTGGCAGTGACACGGCGTCGCTGTGCCGGCTGGCAGGGAGAGCAAGCACTGGGCGCTCTCCATCCCTCTCTCTCTCCTCTCCTCTCCTGCCTGGAGCTTGCCAGTTTGCATTGCATAGGAGGAAATGGGAAAGTCATAAATCAATCTCGAGTGTTTCTCTTCTCTTTAGGGGAAAAATAATAACCCCAAACAAAACAAGCTTGCAGTCGGGAGAAAGGAATTCCTAATGACAAACTTACTTCAGCTAGGACACCAGGGGCTTCAGCAATATGAGATTAAACCTGCTGTGCTGAGACTCTATTACTCCATATATTACTGTGTGCTGCTGGACTGATGGTTCTCGCAGGCGGAAATATAACCCTTTGAAATGTCAAGGCACATAATAAAGAGACCTAGCAGGGGAGGCTGGATGGCTCCGGGGATTGATAAAGCCTTTACAGTGCTGGCTGTGCTGCGAGGAGGGGTGGGTGCCTGGTGGAGCTCCCACGCTTTGCTGGCCCTTTTGTTAGGTGGCTCAAAGGGAGAGGTGGCATGGGAGAAATTCTCCTGCAACAACCCTGTCTGGCCAAGTTTGCTTTGAAAATAAAGCAGGGACCTCAAAATGAAAGCTTGGATGAATAGTCGACTCCTTCTGCAGTCCTCAGCTGTAAGCGTTTGTCCCTGGGGTGGCTGTCACAGACAGTATGGGGAGGAAAGCTCTTAATACCTCCCGCATCCTCTTTGTGTTGCAAATCTCTCATGGATGGACCGTTTCCCTGGGAGCCCGACTGGGTCTCCTGAGTTTGTATAAGACCTTGCTGTAAATCTCTTGAGAAGGGTCTTGCTAATGCCTGGTGCATACAGCCATTTCAAGATGAAGGTAGGAGCGAATGGGATCATCATCGAGGACCCCTTAGCAAATCCCTAAGGATTAGGAAAAGCATTTGTTCATCGGCTGGTGGATCTGTAATGCCTATTTTTGGGAATGGGCATGAGGAGCAGGAGCTGCTGGAGGAGCCGATGCTGGTGGCTCTGTGCCTGCTGTTCCTATGAGTCCCGCTTGCCTCAGCCATGCAGCACAGAGCTCCCTGATCCCCCCAAAAATGCTGGTCGGCAGCTGTAAACCATGAACCTTCCCATCTCTCCATGGCTGCTGTGGGCTCGTTAAGGTGAGAAGAGGGGGAATAAATCTCATGGAACTCATGAACTATTTACAGCTGTGCTGAGCAAGCAGTCTGCAATTATTTATTTATTCTCCCAGCCAGGCTGCACTTGTGAGCCCAGGGAGTGGGGAAGGTTGCCAGGGCTGCCCACATCCAGCCCCACACTGTCTTCTCGGTCCTGGGGAGACACGGGGCTCCTTGTGGGCAGGCAAGTCCCCCGGAGACCCTGGAGCACGTATGTCCTGGGAGCATCTCCCGTTTTGTGTCTTGGGAAGGAAGTAAACCCCAACCTTTCCTTGTGCTGAGCGTAAGTTCAGCCCTGCTGCAGCTGGGCACCCTTGTGCCCAAGGCCACAAAAAGGAGGAAAAACATATTGCAGAAGCGGACGGCATTTTGCACGGCAAGGAGATGTGTTGGAGGAGCCTGTTGCATGTGAAACATATCTGCAGCTGGTTTGGGGTGTCAGGGAGTGTGCTGGTGTGAGCACACACAAGCAGTTCTGCTCAGGCACATGGGTAAGGGCTGGAAGACAAATTACTTTGGTTTACATGAAAGTTGCTTCCCCTCTTTGGACTCTACTTCCCTGTCTGTAAAATGGGCTTTCGGCTCAGGGGAGCGTGCGGTAAGCGAAGGTGATGAAGGCTTGTCACGTGCCCTCTGCCTAAGCTCCTACTTCCTCGTGCAGATGATGAAGACATGCAGTGTCTCTAGGGAACGGAGTAATTTTGTTAGCTTGAAACTCAAAGCCTGTCCTTGAGGCGCTGAAAGTTTAATGTTCAACCCCTGCTCTGATCCTTTCGGGAGGAATTGCCCATTGGTGCTGCTCCGTCCTCTTACTTTTATTAAATAGCCTTTTTTCCCTGCAGCATCCCCAGACAATCAATAGATATTTGAGTGATCATTACAATAATTATTCAGCTGCTTGTGTTTTGTGAAAATCAGTCTCTAAAATGGTCAGGAGGTGAGACAGGCTCCGTTAGGTCATACCCGCAGCACCCTGCGTTGCACGTGGATGTGTACGAGAGGCAGCACCAGCCCCTTTCTCCTTCCTGCCACGTCTCTGTGGTGCTGCACCAGCCGTGAATCTTCCCCCCCCCCCCCGCCCCCCCCCAGTATTTGGGCTGAAGGAGGGGAATGGTGCAAAGAAGAAGAAATGGCCGCTTTCCTCTCCCCTGGAAGCGCTGGTGCCTGCTTACGGGCACTCCTGTTGCTTCAAAGGTTTTTTTTCCGTCGTGGGGCTTATGGGCCAAGGACATTTCTCGCCTGCAGCTTTATATCTGTCAGTTTGATCAGCAAATGGGGGAGAGGGCCATAAAACTGTGGAGGCTGAGTCCTAGCCCCTTTAATCCCGCCAGGAGGGCTGGCGTTATTTCTCCGCCGGGAGTGCTAATAGGATTCTAATACGCTGGCAAATGGGATTTTTTACAACTGCCATCCTGCAGTTACTGAGACGGTGCGTCACCAGGACAGCCCTATAAATTCTCCTGGAGATGGAGGGGGCTGGTGGCCTGGGAGGGGGAACGGTGCCCACCACCACCCACGGCATCCCTCGCTGAGGATGCTTCTGTGGGGTCTGCCGGCTCCCCCATCGCCGCTTTCTGCGCCCTGGGGGCATCGCCGCAGCTTGGCTGGGCGCAGTGTTGCCGGGCAATATGTGCTGGTGGTTGGGCTGATGGCGCAGGGGTGGTTTGGCTGTTTCTAGTAGTCTTGTAGGGTTGGTATCTGGCACTGCGGGCTTCCTGTCCTTGCTCCCTCCTTGCGCACGTGTGCCAGGACTAACCATCTCTGTGACTGCTTTCAGCAAGCAAAGCAATGAGTTGGGTGCCCAGTGGCCTTGAAGGGATTAATAAGCCCTAATAAATGTGGGGAGGCGCTGGCAGGACCCATTTGTTCCTCCCCTCCATCGCCAGCCCCTGGGTGGGTCTCCTCTGTCCCCGGGGCTCTGCATCGCTGCCATCAGCCTTGGCTAGGGCGGCTGGGGAGGTCGCATCCAGCTCCGGTGCTGGGGCCCGCGGCAGTGGGACCGTTAAGTCTGTGGCATCACAGGATGGGGGTTTCTCAGCAGTGCCAGCACCGTGCGTGGTTGCTGCAGGGTGGCCGTGCACAGAGCACCCGCCCCGGACTGGGAAACCCCTGGGTATAGCAGGGCTCATCTTCAGGGCCCTATTCCCTCCCTTGCTTTCATGCATATGGAAATGATGATGAAGTTGTAGGACTCATTGTGTAGGAGGGTGATGCATTTATGGCCTTGCCATACATCCTTCAGCTAGCTCAGGGACAGCAGAATGGGCAGTACCCATGGGTGCAAACGAATCCGACTCCATTTGAGCATCACTTGGGCACCATGGGGCACGCATGGAACTGCACTTCATCCCCTCCTCAGCGGGCAGCACCCGACTCGAGTGCCAAAGCCATAAATATTGTATTACTGTATCCAATCTCAGCTCCGGATTGATTTTTCTCCAGCCCTGATTGAGGAAAGCCAGGAAGATCGGATTATTTTCCAGGGCAATCACAGGTTGATGGGTCCTTGCAGCTGCTTCCACACTTTTTGACATCAGTAAATAAGCAGCTCCCCACACTCTTCTCTGAGTAGCACCTATTTCCTCGGGATGTCCGCTGGGGTTTTGTCGTACTTAGCTGCAAATTGGTACAGGAGACTGGCCCGACCCTTCTTGTTTTACAGCAGTATAGGCATGTATGCTTTATCTTATCTATTATCACCTCTGCCCAGTAGCTAACAAGGTCCCATCTACCTCTCTTGCAAGTCCTATTAGTCATCACATTTTCACAGCTGCCCAAAAGTCCCAACCTGACGTCAGGCATCCCCGTGCTAGGTGCACAAGCAGATTGCACGGGGCAGACCTGCCCCACAGATAATAAAGCAGCTATCTTTATTCCCATTTTGCAGACAGCTGAGCCAAGGGGAAATGTATGGCCTAAGTTAATAAAAGCTTGCGGAAGAATCCCCCATGATTTATCCAAGGTTATAAAGAAAGTCTGAGCTTTGAAAAGCGATCTCAAGAGCACTGAACAGAAATTTGCCTATCTGTAAACAGCTCGCTCCAGGTTTCCAAATCACTGCTTCAGGAATGCAACCAAAGCAGCAGAGTTTCTTCCCCAGTTACAAAAAATATTTTGAATAGAAAAGTTCTGCATGTGAGTCGGCACCAGAGAACAAGATCGTGTTGTGCAATAAATAGGTGAAGGCAGGAAAATGTCACATTTTATGGAGGCATAATTTGTGACGAGAGAATATCTTCTCCTAGACTAACTGATACGTTTGGGCAAAAATAAGACAACAGCAAGCCAGCTTTTGCACAGAGTAGCAGCTGCAAGAGGAGGCAGAGAGGGAGGAGGCGGGTGTCCCTGGTAGGGACATCGCAGGTACCTCTGCAGCAAGGACATGGGAACAACACGGGGAAGGGCTCCTGAGCTGCCACCAGCTACGGCAGAGAGTTAATGCAAAATGGGTACCATCTGCTGCCCTTCAGCATTTGCTTCCCGTGCTGTTCGGTCCTGCCCGCGCACATCTGTGCGAGGAAGGGGTGTCGAGAGGGCTGCTGGGGGGGCAGCAACCCTTGTGCTTACCAGGCGGCGTTTTAGCTCAGGCTGCTCCAAATTCTGCAAATTCCAAGCTTTTCTCAGCTCAGACCAGTGGCTGCAGCTTCCCGTGCTCCTGAAGCGCTGGAGCTGGTCTCGAACCGATGCGAAGTCTCACAGGCTGTGATGGGGACGGGTGAGATGTCCTTTCCTGGACCAAGGTGCTCTGCAAAGCTGCTTCCTGGGCTGCATCTCCCCCTTCTCCCTTCTTCCCAGTGAAGCCAGTGGAGATATGTTCCTTGGACAAACGATTCCTATTCTGCCACCCTTCTTTTTAGTCTTCAGAGTGAGACTTTCTAAGAAATCATCTGGTATCGTGGCTCTTGGCTTCCTGACTCTCATCAGCTAAACACCACCCTTTCCCAAGATGCTAAATTAAAGCAAAAAGAAAATCAACACCTGAGCTACGCCGGCAGCTCGGTGTAAACAACCCGGCACCTGCTGCATTAATAGCACGGAGGAGAAGCGATGCCGGGGGCTTCAAACGCTGCCGAGCTGTCGGTTGGAGAGCTTCGGCTGCCGGGCGTTCACGCAGACTCCCCGGCTGGCCGGGTTTTGCAAAGCGGCGGTGCTCCTCACGCACCCCTCGCCGCTTCTCGCACCGTGCTGACGTGGGTGCAAGGCGATGGGATGCTCAGGTTGAATTTTGGGCCCGTGGGGGTAATCCTGGCTGAACCCGTTGCAAGGTTTAAACGATGTGTGTCTGTGTTTTGGTAGGTCCTACCCTCCGTGTGCTTTCAGGGGGTGTATCCCACTCGGTGCCCACGCAATGGGCACAAGTCACTCTGTCTTCATGTGCTTTGTTTTCTCTCTCAGTGAAGAAGAAATACCAATATGAAGGTATTATCCTCTTTTCCGTATCCAGCGTCCTTTCCTAGCAGCCATCTGCTCCTGTGTCTCTGAACATCACCCAGCGTAGCAGGGTCCCGCCTGGGGGGAGAGCTGTGGTTTCTGCCTTCGTAGAAATTAAATAGTTATATCAATACCACAGAAACTGTTCTGTTTGCTGAATTAGTCTTTCTTCTTTTGCATATGACCGAGTGGAAGGTCTCCTTATGACAGGTCTAGAGAGCGGAGTTTTCTGTCTCGTGGTGAAGATAATACCTCCCTGTTGGGAAGTCCCCACGTTCAGCTTGTGCGTGAAGAATTTCCACGTTTCTCCCTCCAACCCCCAGATTATCTCCATCCCCCTGCCCAAATCTGCCAGGGCGATGCGTCTGCATATGCTCTGCGTTTGCACGCTACAGCAGTGTGCTTGCAGCCTCATTTTCCCCCAAGGACTGTGCCTCAAGGGGCAGGCAGGGATCAGGGTTGCGGAGTCCAGCTGCTGCAGGCTCTCCCCGGGGCTTAGCTTTATTTCTCTCATCCCTCTTTTCCCTCGAGCTTTGGGGGGGAAGCGTTGTTTCCCCTCGCAGGGCCAGCGGCGTCGCAGCGATGCCATGCGGCGCAAGGACCGACGCCTGTTTCATCGCCGGTCTCTGGGGGAACTGACCACAAGAGAAGCAGGGAAGGGGTAAAGAGTGTGAGAGGCAGCAGCACGGAGAAGGGAGGTGGGTTTTTTCCCTGCCTTGCCCCCCGAGCTGGCTGTGGCCAAATCCTTTGGCTCACCGAGGAGTCGGGGGATAGAAGATCTGGGCTTTGGCAAGGAAGAAACTCATCTTCCAGTGCAGCAATGCGCAGGGGGTGGGTCCTGGAAGGGCTTTTCCACCTCCTGAAGCATCTGGCGCTGGCCGCTGCTGGCAACGTATCCCAGAGCGATGGGATTTCAGCGGAGGCATCCATTTCTGCAGCTAGGGAGCAAATAATAGCAACAAACAGCTCAGCGATGGGGGCAAGCAAGACAGAAGAAACGTGAATACTTGGCTTGGAGAGGACTGTTTCATTCCTGTCCGTGCCAAAATAGCATCCTCCTTTCTAGGACCCTCCTTTCCCATCAAGAATGAAAATTAGGTTGTAGAGATGATCTTTGGGTTTTCTTTGTTAGAGGGGTTTGTATGGCAGGAGGAGAAGCAAGGAGGAGAGTGAAAACATGGAACCGTCTATGCTCTCCTTGAACCTTAACATATTTTTTTCATTAAATAATGTTATATTAAATAATTTCTATTGGTTTTTTTCTAATAATTTTTTTAAATGCATGCTGGATAGTTGAGCTTGGAAGAGCCTGAAGCTCCGTACCCCGTACCGAGGATACGGTGGGTATGAAAGCCGCGCGTGGCCAAGCCTCGTTAGGAGCTGAAAACCATCTACTTGACAGGAAATGGAGAATAAGACAAATAGATCAATTTTCATTGCAGCAAAAGCTGAACAGTAGAGGGCCTCAAATTTCCTCTGGGGTCTAATGTTGTTTAACTTATTTCTTAATGGCCTGAAACACGGGGTGACCGGGGCTGTGGCCTTTGACTACAAGAGAAATATAAAGTTGCCCTAATAATGGAGCACTTGGAGTTACAAAAAGGAATTGGATAAATCAGATTGCGGTTTTTTGTGTGGCAACAGCCGTGCCCTCCTGGAGAGGTAAATATCGGTATTAAATAAGGGGAAGGGAAAAACAGGGCAAATTCGCTGTATATGGAGAATTTATTCCAGGGAGAGAAATACTGGGTGAGCGATGCTCTACCCATGGGATTTCACGGTGAGCCGCGCGTCCCCGGGGCTTGCAGAAGAGCAGCTCCGAACCGCGGAGCTGGCAAAAGATGGGCAAGTTTCTGGGCTCAGCAGAGATGTGAGGAAATTAAAAGGCTGAGGAGATGGGTTCTGTGTGCAATTTTACGGCGAGGAAAAGCTCTCGGTTAGTCACTGGCAGGAAATAGCGAATATCTGCCTGCTAACAAATGGTGCTGATGTCCTTAGTCACGCTGGGTGGAAGTGACCCGATGCAAAATAGTTATAGATTTCTTGTGCTGCTGGACATATGGCTAGACTGGTATGTAAGCGCTGCTTTTGCAGCTTGTGGTCCGCAGCTGTAAATGGAAAGAAATGCTGACACAAAGATGTTTCTGGAGATTCCCCACCATTTCTGAGAAAATAAAAATTTAAAAAACCCCACCAAACCTACTTTTGCAATGCAATAGTTTAAAAAAAGAACCCTAAAGTGAATTTAAATACTTAATAAGAATAAATATTTTGACTTAAAGGTGACTTTTTTCTCCCCACAACCATTTCACGAAGCCAGCAGAGGCTCAGCCGGACCCGCTGGGACATTTCTTGGTGCACAGCCCCGCCTCACCCTGCCCAAGGCTTGTCCAAACCTGATGCTCCCGTGGTTCACGTCCCATCCACTGTCCCGCGGGCTGGCGTGAGCCCTTGGCGCATCGCACGCACGCTGGCCCTTAGGGGAAGCAGCAGCATCACCAAACCTTGCAAACCACCTGTGTTGCAGACGCTGTTGCTGCCTGAAGTTCTTGCTCTGTGGATTCGCTCTGTGGAAAGGAGCTGTAGGGCACCGTGATTTATGTTCCCTGCAGCAAGCGTTTGGTCCCGCGTCCTCCTAGATTTGGGTGATTTGGGACATTTCACCTGTCATTTAAACTTCTGAAGTTGTTGCACTTGGGCAGAGCAAACTTCAATGAATGGTGAGAGGGGAAAAAAAAATTAAATCTAGTACGTTTGTGTTTTTCTTTCCCTGTCAACAGCTTGTTGAATATTCTCCCTCATCAGGAAGTGGGAATAAAGTTCACGGCGTCGGGAGCATAATCGAGCAAATGGCCTTTGCGCCATTTGCTCGATTATGCTCCCGATGCCGTGAACTTTTACCAAGTGCCTCTGTTCTGCTTGGGCATTTAATCACCCACAAAAGCCATTTATTGCCTCGTATACTCCTCTTCTATGAACATTAGCCCTTAAATACCTGGCATAATTAAAGGTGAAGCTGCAGCGCTGTGCTCCGTCTCCTGCCCATGGAAGGGTAACAGATGAGGTGGGAGTTCTGGCGGAGTTCAAGGTGAGAGCCGTAAAGCCCATTTTCTGCATGTGTCAGGGACATTATTTTAGGAATGTCTAATTCTGCTGGCGAAAATTGAGGCTGGCTCAAATAA
The DNA here is from genome assembly GCF_949628215.1 of Phalacrocorax aristotelis. NCBI lineage: Eukaryota > Metazoa > Chordata > Aves > Suliformes > Phalacrocoracidae > Phalacrocorax > Phalacrocorax aristotelis. The sequence goes on along the minus strand of NC_134297.1, from coordinate 5,894,589 downwards.
TAATTCACGCTTAATGAACTTAGAGTTATAGCCCCAGCTCTGCGATTCCCTCTGTGCCTGGCGCGGTCGATTGGCCTTGTCAGATGTTTAAAGGATGGTGAAGAAATGACAAAAAGGATTTGATGGAATTAGGCGGAATTCCCCCCCAAACCTATTTCTTTGTGTTTAGATCCCTGTCTGGGAAGAGAGAGAGAAATTCGCCGCAGATTTGGCTGTAATCCAGTCAGCTCCTTGATCGGGACTTTTCAGGGCTTTAACCTTGTGCATTCTTCTTGCAGCTCAGCTCTTCAAAAGGCTCGTGCCCTTTCTTTATGTGAGGGGGAAAAAACATAAAGTATTGATGAAGGGTTAACACCCGGCGCTGTGTGTAGGTAGCAAATTTAAATACTTGTCTGTCACATTCCTTGACACATCCTCAGCTGCCCAACAATCAGACGTTCAAAGGCTTGATCATTAATGCAGTTATCCTTGTAACACCCCTTTGATAGTAAATTAATGGGCTGTGGTATGTAGAACATCAGCCTATTGCTAGTGCTGGGTCTATACACTAGCAAGATGTATCCCAGGGAAATATTCACCCTCTGATGGGTTTGAGGAATGGAGGCAATTGACCTAAAGCCATGCCTCGATTTATTGCCAGGAGGGAGCTACGTGTGAGTCTACCCCAAACTCAAACTCTCTGTCCCAGCTGCTGGTTAAATACCGACTAGGTGACCGTCTTGCTTCATGCGCGAGGGATCGAGGCATCATCTGCTGATGGGTAGAGGTGCGTGTCTGTACGAGTTGTCCCATGACGGGTGAAACCTTGGTGCTAAGGTAGCTGAAGATCTCCCCAGCGAGGTGCTGGACCAGCTAGTGGGGTGTTTCATGTGAATTAAAGGAAATATGTTTTTTTCGGTGGTGGCGGTACATTAGCTGAACCGCTGGCTGTTTGCTCGGCGCTTGTTCCTGCCCCCCGAAAGCCCTCCCGTGGAGGTAGTGACCTGCTGAGGAGAAACGGCTGCAGCGCTGGGCTGCCGGTGCTGCTGGGGAAGGCAGGTAGACCCGCCGCAGATTGCACGTCGGGCTTGGCCAGCAGTGCGGGCAAGGGTGACCTGGGTGCATCTGGCGGCCGGGTGCCGCGGCCCCGGCGTCACCGGAGGCTCTTCCCAAGGTTGCAGCAGACCTTGGGTGAAGGAGGGGTTTGCATCGGGCTGGGGCGAGTGGGGATCATCAAGACCCCAATAGTCACACCTCTGTCATCCGCCCCTCTGCTTCCCGAGCACACCTCCCGCTGAGCCCCCCAGCGCTTCCTAGAAGGGGGGATTTTTCTCACTGTAGAAAACACTAGGCATCTGTATAAACAATTGTAATAAGCCGCTGTTGTAGTAATTGTGTTTGTAGAGCGAAGCAAAAAGGCTCAGTTTACCCCTCTGCTGTCTGGAAATGATTCCTCCAGGTTATGTGCAAAGCATTTTTTCAGTGTACTGATTTCATTCAGGGGAAAAAAAAAAAAGCTACTATTACAATGACATATTCTTCCCCAATGGTAACTTTATCCCCGCTTCTGGCTCAGTGCAGAATCATAATTCATTTTGTCACAAGGATAGCAAATAAATAATAAGAATAAATTGAGCAGATTATCTCATCTTTAAGCTATGCCCAGCATTCATCAAATCCATGCCAAGAAGCAAGACTTATCTGCAGTCGAATTGATCCTACAAGAACACCTACCTTAAGCTCCATTAGTGTACCTCGGAGCCGCTCACCCATCTCCCCGGTCCTCGGCTGCTTAAAATGACGAGTCATTAAAGTGACACACATTCCCAAAGTGTCTTTCTTATAAAAGGTCTAGTGAAAACGTATGTGTTGCTATTTCTCGCCATTGATTTTTACTGAAAGGACCAAAACGTACAAAAGCTAAATTCGACTCGGTAGAAGTTTTGCTACTCACGCTGCAGATGCGAAAACATCCATTTCTTCTCTCACTTCAATGGAGTTTTAATAACAGATGCTGCAGGGAATTTCCACAGGAGTAAGGTCTCATTACTCTTAGAGGAGATGCTACTGTACATTTACTGGTGTACTGCAAAGTGTTATTAATAATTAACGTGGAACTACGCCGAATAAACCTACTGCAGTCCTACTAATTGGTAAACAGACATGTATTTCACTTGGAGTATATGAAAAGTATTGCCACTTTCAGTGGGATGATTCACTTGTATAAATTTAAGCTTATAAATAATGGTTTAAAGGGTTGAGGCTTGCTTTTATTTATTTCACAGCGCTCGAAGAACGGTAGGTGCATCATATGAATAAAGGTGAGATTAGTTGCCCTAGAAAATATTGACTCTGAAGCCTCACCTAAACTAAAACTGGAACTGAAGGAACTAACTTTGTTAGCGAGTAACAATTATTTCACTGGAAGCCTGTGTGTTCAATTGAAATAATGATCACCGATCCTACTCTAAGCCCCCTTCCAAGTTATTGCAAAGTAGCACACGTTGAATGCAAAATCAGGTTGTTAATTTGCAGGCGTGCTCTCGAGGTGCGTGTAACGAAAGTCTTGCCGACAGCACAAGACTTGTCTCCCTGTATGGTTTAATATGAATTTAACCTGATATATTTAAGCTGGAAAACATGCAAGGGCGAATGGCTCCACTTCAGCTTGACTTGATTGGGAACACATTTAAGATTAAACTGGAACAAACCCTTTTTAAACTGAAATAGATTCGCACTCACAAGAGTGTTTGCCCCCATTTAGGTGTGTTGGTTTAATAACTGGCTTTTGCTAAAAGGCACAGGCTCCTGCTTAGCTCCACACCCCCTATTATTCCCTCCGGATGGATGCCAGGAGCATTTTCTGCCTCAGGTTTGAGTTACCCTTGTGCAAAGGGAGCACAAGCTGGACACAAAACCATTACCCGGTCGGGGGAGAAACGCGCTGGCGTGGGTTTCGTGCAGCAGGAACAACGAGCCGAGGTGAAAGCTAACGCGGCAGCGGCGCCAAAGTGGGAAATGTTAAGAGGGGTGGACTTGCAAAATACTCGGGTTTGCAGCAGGTACGGCAAAAAGTTACGCTGCGAGTCAAAAAGGCAAGCTGCCAGCATGGTGGCACGCAACATTTCAAGACTATATATAAATATCTGACCTATTTCTTATGGATAGCACAATAAGGACTCGATCAAAACCCCATTGAATTCTGCAGGAGCCTTTCCATTGACTTCAATGGCTTTTGGATTGGCCCCTATAAATGGCTCTTGAGGAGAAGATAGTGGTGCATTTGCCTGACTATTTTTATAATGTGTTTGATCACTCACTTGGTGATTTTTTAAACTTTAGCCGTTCGCAATGGGGAGCTAGTGCAAATTACAATGTTCGATGTCCAAAGAAACGTCTCTTGAAATTGAACTGAGACTCATAAAACAGATAAATGTGTTGGCATCCCATGGCCGCTGAAATGAAAGGAGAGCATTAACACTCATTAAAAGGGACAAGTCAGTGCCACGCTTCCAGTGACCCTGTCACAGGAACACGAGGGGTTTGTCATTTTATTTTTCTGTTCTTCCAGCTTTCGGACTGGCGTGGGGCTTGTGGGATCAGTGGGCCAGCTTGTCCCCTGTCCTCTTTCTGAAAAATGGGAGCCTGGGGAAGGTGCGAGAAGCTTCTCGGGTTGCGGCTGCAGAGTAACATCCCACTTGGAGAAGTTTCTTTCTGGCCCTGAAGCACAAGGGCTTGTTTTATTCTGCTGTGGAGCTATGCAAGTTCTCGTTGCTTATAGAAGTCCTCAATCCTTTTGCTTCCATTTTAAGCTCTTCTTTTTAACGATACCCGGTGACAGGGAGGTTAATTATGCCTTGCAGAAAAAGGGGTCTCATTTCCTATCTTTGCATGGTGTTGCCTGTTGAATTTCATGGAGGGGTTCTTCTCTTTCTCCTCTCTGACAACTGGGAAGTACTAAGCAGCAGGTTTGGTGGAAGGCTTTTCCATCACCAGTTACAGTGAAATCAAGGGATCTGGTAAGGTTGCTTCCCCTGGAGCTTTTGCAGGGTGTCACCAATGGGTATAATTTTCACAGGCTGGAATATTGTATTCTAGCTGTGTCTTTTTGTCTTATAGAATCATCATAGAATGGGTTGGGTTGGAAGGGACCTTAAAGCTCATCGAGTTCCAACCCCCAGCCATAGGCAGGGACACCTTCCACTAGACCAGGTTGCTCAAAGCCCCATCCAGCCTGGCCTTGAGCACTTCCAGGGATGGGGCATCCACAGCTACTCTGGGGAGCCTGTTCCAGTGTCTCACCACCCTCGTACTAAAGGATTTCTTCTTTATATCTAATCTAAATCTACCCTCTTTAGTTTTAAAGCCATTACCCTTTGGCCTATCGCTACGGGCCCTTGTAAAAAGTCCCTCTCCAGCTTCCTTGTAGGCCCCCTTCAGGTCCTGGAAGGCTGCCATAAGGTCTCCCTGGAGCCTTCTCTTCTCCAGGCTGGGATGAACAACCCCAACTCTCTCAGCCTGTCTTCATAGGAGAGATGTTCCAGCCCTCTGATGATCTTCATGGCCCTCCTCTGGATCTTCTCCGACAGGTCCGTGTTGGGGGCCCCAGAGCTGAATGCCGGTGTGGTCTCATGAGAGGGGCAGAATCCCCTCCCTCGACCTGCTGGCCACGCTGCTTTTGATGCAGCCCAGGACAGGGTTGGCTTTCTGGGCTGCAGGTGCACTTTGCTGGGTCGTATTGAGCTCCTCGTCAACCAACACCCCCAAATTGCCCTCCTCCGGGATGCTCTCAATCCGTTCTCCACCCAGCCTGTATTTGTGCTTCGGATCACCCCGACCCACCCAAGACCTTGCACTGGGCCGTGTTGAACCTCATGAGGTTCGTGTGGGCCCATATAATAAAAAACATTGGAATCAAAGTGAGAGCATTCAGCGAGGTCAGGAGGCTGTTCCTGGGAATATTCTGTGATGTGAAGGAAGTCCATAGTTTCAGAGTTTTGCCCCAGATTTCAAAGTCTTAGTATTTCTTATAAAAGGGAATTTACGTGTTTTGCCTTTTTTTCCAGGGAGTAAAGTCTAGCTTTACCCTATTGTATCATGCTCATCTAGACAGTAATATTCAATCTTTGTCAAACCTAGAAATTTTCGACTGAAGGCACAAAGCATTTGAGAAATATTATGTGCATAGATTGCTTTATATGATAATAATGGAGTTTGTTGGGTTTTTTTTTCTTTTTTAAAAGCCTTTTGTGGATGTCTTGGAAGCAGTCAGTGGATTAGGTATAGAAAACCGGCTTGAGGGTTACTCATCACGTCTCAGCCAAATTGCTGGGTTTTTCAAGGACGCCCGCTTAGTCTGTCATCCTTGCTTTTTTTCAGAGGGATACAGCATTGGCTTTTGGTCTCAGCATTTGGCAGTTGGTTTCAAGGAAGAGACGATGAGTTTCAGTTGGAATAAGGTGGCTGAGGCTCCTGCCCCACCTGCGACTGGAGGTCACCTTCTCAATGTCCCCACCCGTCCCAGGGCTTGTCATTTAAATCTTTGCTTCCCGCTTCGATCCTGCCAACGATAATCCCCCTTCAGTATGCGGAAGGGGCGAGTCTGGGACAGCCGTCTCCCCCGTGCCTGCTGTGGTGAAAACGACCAAGGAATTTATTTAATTTCTCCTCCATGTCCTTACGCTCTAATTGCTCCCCAGCAGACCAGCTTCGTTGGAAAGCTTCCTGCTGTCGACATTCAGGGGTTCAGCTGGTTTGTGGAGGTTGTGGGTCGGATGGGAAAATCCCAGGGTGCTCTCTCTGGCCTGACCTTGCTCGCCACCCAGCAGGGAGACCCTCCTGGACGTGGGAGTGGTGCCTGTCCTGACCCCCTTTCCCTTGCAAATATGCTATTTTTCCTGGGCCACGGTGTATTTTTCTGCTATTTACTGAGCCTTAAAGCCTCAATTTTCTCAGCAAATCCAACCTTTCTGTAGCTTAAGACAAACAGGGGAAACTTCTCCATCAGACCTATGTGAGTTTATGTCTGTATTTGTCTTCTAAAAATCACTGGTGGATCCAAAAAGCAGTGCCTGACCCAACAAGCAGGTCTGGCTGAACCCTGCCCCCCACCCCCCCGCCCCATTTTTAGGCTGCTTTAGGTAAAGATATTCAAATGATGCTTCTAGATCTTGTGAAAGGCCGGGATTATTTTGACCACGAGGAATTTCAGTGACTGTGCTTATGTATTTTATGCAGCGGTTGGTTGCCCGGATGCTCTTTGGAGAGAGCTTCTCCTTTCCAGGATTTGATATTGCTGCATTTTGCCACTCGATGCTGGAATGGGCTGTTAGAATGGACTGACCAGAGACTTGGGGTGTTTCTTTTTGGTTTTTAATTAAAATTAAGTAATTAAGACTAACATACTTAACTCAGTTTGGTGGGTGAATAGCGATTTGTCAAAGAGCTGATCCATGCAGCTGAACAGGGAATTAAACTGGTTTTATACTCTTTTTAAACTAGGTGGGGGAATTATGTCCTATGCTTAACTTTTAACTCTCTCTGACCTGCTGAAGTGCAGGATCTCATGTTTCTGCGTGATGCATGATGTTGGTGCCATCCTGGAGGGCGATAAAGTGCTGCTGAGCCTGGTGCTTGCGTGTCCTCAGGAAACGTCCCCGTCTGTCCCCCGGTCCCTCCTGCGCAGGGTCCCAGGGTCTGGTCTGGTGCAGATCCTCCTCCGTTAGCCACAGCAGGAATTTCTCACTCATTGAAACGCGCTATTTTTTTCGCCTGAAGGAGAACTGAAAATTAAGCAAACTGATCTGTTTAAACCTTTATAAATACGTGTTTTATATCTGCTTAATGTGAGCTGGAATTTATGAGCCGTTAAGTGATGCTAGATCGTTTTTATAAGAATAGAGAAGTCTGGTGGGAAAACTTCCTCCTGGGACATAATCTCATATTATTATTTTTTTTAAGAGAGAGAGAGATTTAATATGTTATAGTTGACGTTTTCAGTGACACTGGAATATTTCCTACGCGGGAGCTTTCACAAGTGCTTTATAAATCTTTAAGGGTTTAAGTTAGTAAAATCTTTATGGCGACGGTAAGGATTAAGCCTCCTCTGCACATGAGGAAACTGAGGCACAGACACAGAGACCGGCAGAGCCAGAGATGAGGCCCATGAGTCCTGCTCTTGGTTTATGGTAGTCCAGCCACTTAACGGCTTTCCCCTAAATGACAAGACAACGCTGTGCTTTGCATTTCCCCCCTTTTTTTTTTCTATTTGCCTTTAGTGTGGTTTTGCAGGCATTGGTGCAAGCAGAGCACATGCTGCATCTTCCTGGCAGCCCCCCGGGTCCCTGTCCTCTGCCCCACTTTCCTCCCACTAGGTTTTTCCTTTTTGTTTGTTTTCATTTTTCCCTTGCCCCCCTTTTTCCGTTCTTGCCCCCCTTTTTCCGTTCTTGCCCCCCTTTTTCCGTTCTTGCCCCCCTTTTTCCTTTTCTCTCCTTTTCCATTTTTCCCCCATTTTCCTTTTCCCGCCCCTTTCCTTCTCCCACTCTTTCCCCCCTTTTTCCTTTTTCCCCCCCTTTTTCCTTTTCCCCCCCCTTTTTCCTTTTTCCCCCCCTTTTTCCTTTTCCCCCCCTTTTCCCTTTTCCCCCCCTTTTCCCTTTTTTCCCCCATTATCCTTTTTTTCCCCCATTATCCTTTTTTTCCCCCATTATCCTTTTTTTCCCCATTATCTTTTTTCCCCGCTTTTTCCTTTTTTTCTTTTTTTCCTCCTTGCTGCTTTGCCATGTCTGAAAGAAGCCATTGATCTCTCCGCTCCCGCCTCCCGCTCCCTTTGCTGCTGGGATTCAGGGCTCAGATGCTCTCGGAGCCTCTCGGCGCTGGCGGCGCGGCACTGACCCTTCGCCTCGGAGCCCTGTGGTGGAGCACTGCTGCTGCAAGGGCAGAGACTCGCCAGTCGCAGGGCTCGGTGGGGCACAGGCCAGCCCAGGGAGCGACTCAGCTGTTGTATGTGACGTAGAGATTTTAGCCTTGGCAACTTTGGGGGTGGCACTGCTGCTTTGGGGAATGAAGAGCTTTCTGCTTCCTGCAGCTGCTGCTGAAATGAGATTTTTTTCTCTCTCTCTCTTTTATGTGAAAAACATCAGTGAAATCCCTCTGTTGCCCTTGCAGTTTGCCTCTAACATTTTGAGTGTTTCTGAAAGAGCCCCAAACATTTTTGATATGAAACTTCAATATTTTTCCTTCTTTCCTAAACCTGCATTTTGAGGAGAATACAGATTGACGGGTGGGGGATGGATGGACGGACAGGGGAGATGCCACAGTTTTCATCTCATCGGGTAGCTTCTTCTTATCAAAAGAACTAACTGGGTGCTGAGTTATTTTTCCAGCTCCAGCCCCATTTTCTCCCCTTCCCAGGAATGCCTCGGAGGTCATTAGCCGGCTGAGGCTGGGAGGTAAATCCCAGAGCAGGGGTTGCATTTTCACTGAGCAGATGCAGGTCGGAGGCTCCCTGGCACCGCCGACAAAGCGTGCACCGTACCAGCGGTGTCCCTGTCCCCGTCTCCAGCTGTATTTATCATTCAGATCCTGTTCTGGGTTCATATTTGGTCCCTGGCCTGCAGCTGGCGCAGGGCATTGAGGCTTGCATCCCAGCTTCCTCCTGCCTGCAGCTAATTAGGTTCAGCAGGGCCTCATTAGGATCTGCTCCAGACCAGGGTTTTCACCCTTTCCCCGGGGGAGGCTCGGATGGAGGAGTCGGGATGTGGCCCGTGAGGGTTGAGTGTTGCAGTTGGGAGGTCTCGCTGCCTCCTGCCCCCCATTTTAGGGGTGCTGGGGGATGGCAGCAGCCCGGCAGGATGCTCATGCCAGCACCTATCGGGGGTGGAACTGAGAATTACTAATAACCCCATGGCGGAGCCGGGCTATCTCGGACTATCGTCAACCGATTGTCGCGTTGCTTATGAATAATTAAAAAAAAAAGAAAAAGGAGGGAGGCAGAGAGAGCTGAAGAAATAATCTTTTTACATTTTAATCTGAGCAGTTTTCAAGCGGTTTGATAAGGCGGGTTGTAGAAATGTCAGCTTCTCCTTATCTCTAATTGACTTAAAGTAGAAGCAGGCTTTAATCCTTGCATGCAGAGGAGCTTCTGATGGGGAGATGAGGGCAATTGATTTCTGCCTTTTTAATTAACAGTCTGGCTGCTTTTAAAAACAATAGGGAAGAGAGAAGGGAAGGGGCAAAGCACGTGGTGACGTTTGGAGCTGGCTGCGTGGGCTGGGTGATGGGCAGGTGCTTGGTGGGATCTTGGGGAAGCTCGAGGTGCTGCCCAGTTCTCAGACGCAGGTCGGACTGGCCCCAGTTCAAAAGGGGAATTGCTTCCCGTGTCTCTGGGCAAAGGAGGTGGGGACTGGGGCTCTGGGGATTCCCACAGCGCCATTGCATGAAGCAGACGGTGAAGGTTAGGGTTATCGGTCCGGCTGTGCCATGCTTCCCTGAGCCGGGGGATTGGGCGTGCTGGCTCATCTCGGGCTGCGGGAATCGATGGAGGGTGCCAGGCTGTCCTGGGGCATGTCCTGCACCCACCGCACTGGGGCGAACCCAGAGGTGGATGGCGAGGGGGCTGTGGTCCCCGCCGTCCTCTCCTGCCTTCATGCGAAGAAACTCCCTGAGCACGAAACCCACGTCCTGGAGCTACTGCGATGAGCAGGACCCTGTTTTCGGTAGGGATGGGGCAAAATCAGCCCCTTGGATGCCTGCCCTTTGCAAGCTTTCCTCTTGCCTCCTGGCCTTGCTCTAGCTCTACTCGCCTCCAGCCCACAGTCAGACGAGCGCATGCACACACGCGTGGGACGCATTGTGGTGTCAGGATAGACAGACAGCGCTTTCCGCACGGGCAGCCGTGCTGGGTCCCTGACATCACCCAAGTGAGCTCCAGGGAGTCGTCAACCTCCTGCAAACCCCAGAGTTTGCTTGACCCCACTGGGCGGGATGTCAGCGGCACGAAGGGATGCGAGTTTTCTGCTGATGTGGCTCTTCCAGCCGATTTCTGGGTGGGCAAGCAGCACAGATGTGCCAACGATAATGGCTTTCGCAGTGGTGGGAGCTCGCTGCTGTGACTGTTATGGCTCCATTTGCTGTCCTGCTGCAATACACTTACACTTGTCCGCTTAAGTGTCAGCCACGCAGCAGAGAGGGTTGTTTATGCAGCACTTAGTAACATCTACGGGGTAATGGGCTGTGCAGAAGACCCTGGGATAATTGGTAAAATGTCTGGAAGTGGATTAGCTGTGTGTCTGGGTGGCAGATATTTGGAAATATATGCGTACGTTCAATCTTTAAATACATATTAGGCTAAACTCCTGTTTCTCCCAGGGATTGCGGAGGTGAGGTTAATGTGTGAATGAAAAGGGTTAAAATCTCCTATCTCTGGGCGAAGCTAGGAGAGGCAGTGCTGGGTACCACGAGGGGCTGCGTGCCGCTGGTGAGTCCCTGCGTGGTGGGATGATGGGGTGGGGGTGGACCAGCCTCTTCTGGGATGACCCCCCCCCCATATCACTGTGGCTAAAGAGCTGCCGAGACGGGGTGGTTGTGGCTTGAAAGAGAGCGGGGAGATGCGGGAGACAGCCACGGGAGCATCCCGGGAACAGGCAGCTCCGCGCTGCCTGCAGCTTGTTTGCACTTTGCTCAGGCTCTCGGTGGACGAGGTCAGGCCGTTATCTGTCTGCAGTGCCCCAGCTCCCCTGGGCTTTTTCCTGCCCTTTTGCATTTGTCAAGCTTCTTTTTTTTTTTTTTTTTTTATACATTATTTTCTTCCAAGCAGCCAGCTCTCTGCTGGCAGGAGATAGAGAAATAAGTAAACTTGCCTGCCCAGGGACGCGAGCCACTCCGTACCGTGCCGAGCAGGAGGTGGTCGCTTCCAGATGTGGGTTTTCAGGCCAACGCGAGCACCGCAGCTCTGCACAGACGCCGGGGGCGCACAGCCCCGTCTGCCTGTGGGCCCCAGCCCGCCAAACCCTCCCACCACTCATTATATTCCAGGCGCTTTCAATGAATTGTTTAACGAGCTTCCTGCGAGGCCGAGCAGACGAGAGAAGCGCGGAGCTTCGAGAGGAGGTGGAGAAACGGGGGAATGCTTTTGATTTGCAAAGAGCAGTCCTGAGCAGGAGGGGAGTCGGAGCTGGAGCATCCTTCCTGACGGTGTGGCATGGAAACAGGGCTTAAAACCAGAGACTGGCCCTGTCCTCACTGGGGTTTTTAGCCCAGGGCGCAGCATTGCAGGACCCACGTTGTAGCACTGTGCAAAGGCGTTGCAAACCCCAAAGGGGTTGGCAGCTAGTCCTGGCAATGTGTTTTCCCTGTGGTTTATAGGTATCAGTTTTTCCACTTTTAAAGCTACCTAATAATTCATAATTTCTTAATACCGTGTGCTGTCTCTCTCCTTCTGACAAATCCATTTGTTACGGGTTATATCTGCTGCTGAACCGTGATGAGGAGGAAAAGGAAGAACACTGTTTTCTCTCCGCTTTTCACATTCCCTTTCATATCCTAAGGGTTATCAAGTCAGCCACCAAAATGCCACAACCTACTGTGACGGGTATTTAAAGGAAAAAAAAAAAAAAAAAAGAAAAACAACCCAGCAACAAAGTAATTCAGTAGCAGAAACTCTAAAACACATCTGAAATGATGAAGCGAGGTGCAAGTCCTTCTTCCCCGTGTACAGATGTAATAGAAAAACATTATCCTTGTGTGAGCCGCTAATATGTCCTGATGGAAGGAGCCTGCAATTCAATTTATATCGTGCGGTTCCAAATAAATATGAAAATGCTGCCAAATCTGCCCAGATAAATCTTTGCCAACTCCAGCGTAGTCTGCAAGGAAAAATGAATAGGGAAACAAGCATAAGGGCAAAGGTGTAGACACCCAGGGTACAACAGCCGGACGGGTTGGAGGCTTCACTCCAAATTTCCAAAGAGATTTGCCAGACCGCAAGGTTTCCTTAGGAGTTAGTGGAGTTTAGACTCGGAATTGTATGGAAAAATGGGAATTAGACCTCTAAAACCACCTAGGTCCTTTGGGAAGTGTTGTCCTCGCGGTGCTGTAGGTAGGCACGCAGTTCCCATGCCCAAAGCCCGGCGCGGGTGCAAACAGATACAGCTCCGGCAGCTTCATCGATTTCACGTCATGATCCGGCCGGAGGGGCTTTTTCTTCAGCCAGCCTGAGATTTTTGCAGCTTTGTGGTTCAGTATAATTAACCTCTGGGAGGAATTAAAGGGGTCTTGAGGGAGAAAAGTGAGATCTGAAGTTTAAATAACAATTTAGTTTCAGTGCAATTAAAAATAAGCTGCTTTGTGATTACCGGGGTGGCTGCTTACATGGAGAGGTGGGGAGGGTGGTTTGGGGCGCATTTACCCGGTGTAAACGGGAGCTCTGAGGAGGAGATAAAGGTAGTGGTGGGCAAGGAGAGGGCAGGAGGCTGAGTAAGGACTAAATCTGATCCTTGAGCTGCAAGGAATAAATCCGGGTTGCACGAAAAAGTAGTTTCACATAGAACTCAGCGATGCAGGTGCTTGCTTCTTCCGAGGATCTCGAGAGCGTCATTGTCACCCTTTGTATGCAGATTTGGACAGATCCAGGCTCCAAGTCCTTACAATAAAAAAGCCTAAGCCAGAACTCACTCTAGAAAATCAAATATTGTGCATGTTGGGTGCCAAGACCCTCTTGAAACCGAGTGGTATCCATGGCCATTTGTGAATCCCATGCGATTCCTTTAATTGCTTTATTTTCACTCCTCTGATTGCATCTCACAATACAGAATTTGAAGGCAGGAGAAACCGAAGCTAACAGAAATAGTTTTGTGCAAATGAAACGCTCCAGTTGCCCGGCAGCGAAACGTTCGGAGAAAACTTCAAATCGCTTCGGGTCTGATTTTTGAAATGCAGCCAAACTTTTTACAAATTTGAAGAAAATTAAGGTTTTTATGCCATCTTCAGATGGGGTGAGGCTTTGCTGTTAGACACACACTAAGGAACAGCCCTGAAATAGCTTTTTGGGGGTTTTGGCCATCTCCACGCTGGCGGGAAGGAACAACAGAGATCTTGGGGAAATGATAAAGCAAGAAATATGAGTGGTCCAAGGGAATGTCATTTTAACCAGGGTTTAGCTGGCCCGTGGAAAATATTGGTAGCAGTTGAAGGGGAGAATTGAATGAAGCTTCAAACCTACAAGCTAGCGACGGGGTGGGTTTGTGGAGGTGCGGATGCTCCGCCACATCCCCCCGTGCACCCACCTGCCACCTCTCTCCCCCCCGCATCCCCGCCGGTGATGGACCGGCAATAACATGAATTAATCAAAGCCCAGTGAAGGAATAAACCTGCTCGTTTCCTTACGAAGCCGTGCTGTACTTTGTTGGCGTGAGACACTGGAGTCCCTGTTTTTGTTGGTTTCACGGGTTTCCATATTTATTACTTGTTTTGTGCTGCGGGGGGGAAGAACGTTTTGCAATTGGAAATTTCAGCGGAGGATGCGAGGGTTTGGAGATGCCTGGGCTACTCCTGGCATCTTTAGGGTGGCGGCAGCGTTTGTTGCTGGGTAATTAAATACAGTCTGTTAAGGTGATGTTTTGGGTTTGCTTTATTTATTTTTTTCTTTGTGGTTGTGTGTTTAGCTCCTTGCTTGCGCATAAAACCCTGAAGCACAAATGCAGCCTCTGCTTTGTTTTGGGGGGATGCGCGCGCAGGAATAGAGTGGTTTGGGAATGTTTAGGTTCCTTGCATTTGAAGGGTACGCAACCATGAGTGGACAAGGTGTTTTGGAGAAGAGGAGAAGCAAAAGTGAGCCTAGACTTTCTTAGCTAAACTCCCAAGGGTTCTCGTAAATATGACTACGTGCCTTTAGCCCTGCGAGCTCTGTGCAGGTCTGCGGCACACACCCTGCCGCCGCTGCTTTGGTTCCTGCGTTGACGGTGACCTTTGCATGAAATAAATATGCTGGATTTATGGGAAGCTTGAAAATTTTAGTTTTAGACCAGAAGGCAAGTAGAGAATGAGGCAGGAGAGATCTCCAGGCCAGACCCTCTCTAAAAGTATATGAAAACTGGAAATCTGATTTTTTTTTTTTCCCCAAGGGGTAATTTTGTGCATTAAATAATGCTCCACTGGGGGGAGGTGGCACCTCTGGGTAACTTTTGTGGTCCCTTTAAGCTTCTCCTCTAAAATTATCAGCAAGGACTGATACAGGCCAGAAATGACAATTATATTTTATTTTGGAAGATATTGAGACTTGCTATAATTTCCCTGCAATTTCCCTCTCTTTTTTCACTGCAAGACATAAATAAACGAAGAACAGAGAACAAACCAACCCCCCGGAACTGCTTCAGGTGGAAATTACAAAGGATTTTTTTAATGCCTTTCTCTTCTAAATTTTCTTTCTTTTTTTTTCTTAAGGAGAATTTGATCCAAAGAGTCTCCAGAGAAGTAGTTATTTTGTACAGAAACTCAGTTTGCATTTCCAAAATGCACTCAGAAGAAATGTTACCAGATTCTACCAGCTATTGCTGATTTTTATTTCCTATGGGAATGAGCATCTTATTTGTCTTTTAATTTCTCCGAGCTCACTTAGCGGTTAGTTTCGGACCCAGGCTTATTGCCGTGATCATTTCCGCAGCAGTTTGCACCCGTTTCTACACGGTATAGTCGGTGTCTGCCCTCGCAGGCAGCTTGGGCAATCGTGGTA